>NW_025091225.1:883712-1321015 GCF_018404265.1 Aspergillus viridinutans | reverse complement strand
CTAAAGTTAGGAGATAGAACTAATCTAATCTTAGGGACCCTATARATAGTAGACTAGAAAGTAGTTATTAAAGTAGAGGGACCCTAGTTATAATTTAYTAATAGCTTTACTATTAAAAGTATTAAGAATAAGCTAAAACTAGTAGTAAAGTAGATTAGTATATAAGGATTTATAGTCTATAACTAGTAGTATAAGAAAGATAAGACTATATAGATCTTTACTATTAGTATTAAGAATATTAAGAAGGCTTTATAGGTTAAGAAGTATACTAATCTAGCTATAAAGCTTCTAGCTTACTACTATAAGTTCCTAGAAGTATTTAATAAGGAGAAGGCTAATAAGCTACTACTATATTATCTAGAAGTAGACTATTAAATTAAGCTAGTTAAGAATAAGAAGAGTAAGATAATAGAGCCCCTATAAGGACCTCTATATAGTATATTTTATAGAGAACTACTAATACTATAGAAGATATTAATAGAGCTACTTAAGAAGGACTTTATCTATATAAGTAGCTTAGCTACTATAGTATCTATACTATTTATCTATAAGCTAGGGGGTAGACTATAATTCTATATTAATTACTATATACTAAATATAATTACTAAGAAAGACTATTATCTATTTTTATTAATTAATAAGACCCTAGAGTATATCTCTAAGGCTAAGTAGTTTATTAAGCTAGATATAATTACTATATTCTATAAGATTTATATTACCCCTAGGGATAAGTAGCTAATAGTATTCTATATATAATTTAGCCTATTTAAATAGCTTATTACCCTCTTTAATATAGTAAATACATTAAGTACCTTCTAATAATATATAAACTAGACCCTCTAAGACTTCCTAGATGAATTTACCTCTATATATATAGATGATGTACTAATCTTTACTAATAGCTTATTAACTAAGTATTAATAATATATCTAGCAGGTGCTAGAGTATTTAAAGAATATAGGGCTATAACTAGATATTAATAAGTATAAATTTAAGATAAAAAGTATAAAGTACCTTAGATTTATTATTAAAGCTAATAAGAGAGTATAGATAGACTCTATTAAGGTAAAGGCTATACTAGAATAATAGGTACTAACCTTAGTATATAGTATATAATTATTCTTAGGCTTTATAAACTTTTATTAATAGTTTATATAGGACTTCTTAGATATAGTATAACTATTAATAATATTAATATATAAAGGGGCCTCTTTCCTATAGAGAGATAAGTAAGTAAAGGCCTTTAAGCTACTTAAGAAGATATTTACTATAGCTTTAATCCTTATATAGTTTAACCCTAATAGGAGAATAATAGTAGAGATAGATATATTAAACTAGGTAACTAGAGCTACTATATCCTAGTATAATAATAATAATATACTAAGGCTAGTTACCTATATCTCTAAGAAGAATATACTAGTAGAGTATAACTATAAAATCTATAATAAGGAGTTACTAGCTATTATTAATATTTTTAAGGAGTAAGAGTTAAAATTAATTAGCTTATTATAATTTAAGTTTATTATAGATTATTATAACCTTAAGTACTTTAAGATAGTCTATAAACTTAATAAATAATAGATATATTAGTTATATACCTTAAGCTAATTTAATTATAAGATATATTACTAGCCTAGAAAGCTAGCTACTTAGCCTAATACCCTCTTATAGAGGGAGTAAGATATACTATARAATAAAGATAATAATAGGCTTAAGGTATATAACTACTACTTAGTTCTATTAAAGATTATTAYTAGCTAGATATAGGTGAAAGTATTTTATACCTATAAAGTAGTATCTAGCCTAGATATAAGATTACTAGGTAAATATAATAATTAATATACTAAGTAGTCTTATTATATAGTCTTTAGTATAATATCTATAGGTAGAGCACCCTTACCCCTAGAGGAATACTAGAAGGAGGCTATACTAAATAATATAAATTTATAAGAGATATATTAGGTAGTAGAAGAAGGGGCTATATAATTTTTAAAAGAATTATATATTTAAGTATTAATTACTAAATATTTAATATTACTAGATAGTTATCTACTATATTAAAACTATAAATAGATCCCTAATTCAGAGCCTCTATAAATAAAGATTCTATAAGAGATATATAATTTAGTATTAATAGGCTACCCTAAGAAGAATATACTATACTTAATAATTACCTAAAACTTCTACTAGCTAGAGCTCTCTATAGATATTTAATAATTTATATAGAACTATAATAAGTATAGTACTAACTATATATAGTATAAATAGTATTAGAGATTACTTAAGCTATTATTAATCCTAGATTATAAGTAATATAAGATTACTATTAACTTTATTATAAAGCTACCTACTTCTGATAGCTATAAGAATATTATAGTAATTAGTAATAGGCTTAGGAAGAGTGTGATCTTAGTATCCTATAAGTAAATAGACTCTAAGATAGTTATCTAACTACTAATTAATTAATTTATTAGATATCATAGTGTTCCTAGTGTAATCATATTAGACTATAATCTATAGTTTATTAGTTAGTAACTTAGTTCTGAGAATACTTCTATAAATAACTAGGTATCTAATAATACCTCTTAACAGCCTTCTACCTATAGATAGATAGGTAGATTAAGTAAATAAATATAATATTAGAGGCCTACCTTAGGAACTTCTATAACTATACTTAGATTAATTAGAAATTATTACTACTAATAATCTAATTAGTAATTAATAGCTAAGATACTATAAGTATAGGAGTTAGCCTATTCTTCCTAGATTATAGGTATAATATTAAGCTACTAGAGATTAAAGAGCTAGACTATAAGGTAGTTACTATCTATATAGTCTATTTACTAAAGATAAAAGCTAAAGTAATTATAATAAAGATAAGAAAAGCTACTAATATAGTATAGTTAGAACTAGCTATAGCCTAGTAGTATTAGAAAGAGTATTTAAATTACTCCTACTTAGTAGCTCTATAATATACTATAAAATTAAAAGTATAGTTAAACCTATAGAATATTTAAATAGATTACCTAAGCTAGAAGCTTAATATATAATATATAAAGTTTATAGTACTTAAAGCTATTAGGTTATATACTTATTAATTAGATATATCACTAGGTATATATAATATATTCTATATTAGTCTACTATGCCCTACTACTAGTAATCTATTTCTAAGCTAGTTAAATAGTAATTATTAGCTACTAGTAACCCTAGTAGATAATAAATTAGAGTATATAGTTAAGGAGATCTTATAGGAATATAAGAAATAGATTAGCTAAAGCTATTATAAAGAGTATCTTATTAAATAGATAGGCTATAAGTAGTCTATATAGGAACTAGCTATTAATCTTACTAATATAGCAGTACTTAATATATAGGAGAGCTACTAACCTCTTTTAGAAGGGGAGGGGGGTAGTATAGCAGGCAGGGCCTACTAAGTATTTAAGCCTACTAGGTATTTATAATCTATCTTAGATACTGATGAACTCTTATCTAGTAAGGATACTAGTAGTTATATAATCCTTATAGTAATTAATATAGTAATTAATCTAGTCATATAATCTCATCCACCATTTATATACTCCTTTTTATGTTTAGCTATCATGGCCCTAGTTAGAACCCTTCAGCAATTTCTTACTATCCAAATCTAGGTCATAGATTTATAAGGCTTCTAGCCCGTGACATAAAGTAATTAATTTAGAATTATCTAAAGCTATTTAGGACTATCTTAATAATAAATATAATATAATAGCAGATGTACAGTCCTTTAAGGGGCTATAAATAGCTATTAATATAATATATAATAGCTATAATAGAGTCTAAGATTATATATTAAAACTATCCTAAGTACTTAATAAATTTAATTATAGCCTTAAGGAAGGTAAGTAGCTTCCTAAATTTATTAAGATTTAATTCTTACTCTATAATCTTAGTAAGATATAGGAGATATTCCTTATATCTTATCTTAATAATTACTATAATAAGAGAACTGCTACATTTAATAGTATTATATAGATTCTTATTTAGGAGGAGATGTATATAAAGTTTAATATATTATCTATAAATATTATAAAAGTATAGAAAGGGAAGAAGCTGGCTTAGAAGGGTAGTAATTCTAAGGATAAATTAAACTAATTAAATTAATTAAATTAGTCTAATTCTAATTTAAATAACTAGAAAGATTCCAACAGCAAAGTTCCCTAGGAAACCAGGAAGAACTAGAAGTATCTTAAGCAGCTACTAGGTTTTAATAATAAGTCTAGCTATATATACAGACTATTACTTCCTTTATATAGATTAAAGTAGTCTGTGCATGCCTAGTATCTTATCTTCTATAGTAGAGTTACTAAGATTAGATTATAGCTATCTAAGATTAATAAATACCTCTTCTTTAATACCTATAGTGTGCTCCTTATCTTATATATTAATAATATAGAGATTACTAGACCTTCTAGGCAGATTGCTAAGGGGGTATATAAGGCTATTAGTAAATTATTTAATATTTTACTTATTAGCCTGGCTACCTATTATCTAGGCATAAAGATAGACCTAGATATTAAGAAAAGATAGATTAAGCTATCTTAATATACTTATCTTTAATATCTTATTAATATATTTAATCTATATTTAGTTAAAACTATAGTAATATCTATAGAAGAAGGTGCTTAGCTAGTTAAATTAGATAAGTCTATTAGATATAATCTTAAACTTAAAGAGAGATATAGAGTAGGAGTTAGCTTAGTTATATATTTAATACTATAGACTAGGCCAGATACTGCCTTTACTATCAGGAAGCTAGCTAGATATACTATAAATCCTAATAAATTATATTTTAAGCATCTTATTTATCTCATTTAATTCTTCTATTAAACCCTAGATATTAGAATTATCTATAAGCCTTATAATATAAAAGATATTATGCATAAGCTAGGTATTATCATTAGCTATATTAATATAGATTATATAGGATGTATTAATACACACTATTTAACTATTAGATATATCTTTATATTTAGTAATAGACCTATCTTATAAGCTTTTAAGCTATAATTAGTTATCTCTTTATCTATATATAAGGCTAAATATATTACTATTATTTATATTATAAAGGAAGTTATCTAGCTTACCTATCTCCTTAAAGATATTAGCTTTAATAGCATATACCCCATACAGATTAATACTAATAGCTAGCCTACTATAGACCTAGCCTATAATACTTAATTCCATGCTTATAGTAAGTATATTAATATTAATTATTATTAGATTAGAGATATAATAGTTAAGAAGCAGGTCTTCCTATAGTATCTTTTAATAAATAAGATAATTATAGATCTTATAATAAAGCTACTTAGTTATCTAAAGTTTAATTAATTCTTTAAGGCACTAGGCTTAGCCTAGCAGAGCACTATAAATAGTAGATCTTAATATTATAATTATAGATTAACTACCTAATTAGGAAGTGGCTACAACCTCATTAATTAAATCTAGGGGTATATAGCCATACTCAGTATGGCAGAGATCTGATCATATGATCTTACTTAGTAGATAGCTCCTTCCACTGTACAATAGTAAACATAGATTTACACACATAATGAATTAACAAAATATCTTCATATTCTGAACCTCTCTCTGCTCATTCTACAACTTCTTGAATGTACTGAGTCGGACGAACCCCGCGGTCTCGTCAACCCCGCAGCATCGGTTGTAGACCGATCGCCGATAAAGGAGCTACACAACTTATATAGTTCTTTGTCGACAGGATACAGCTTTTCCATGATCTCATCAAGAATTGGTCCAGTCTGTGGTATTGCGTTGGACATTGATCAATTCCTGCACTTGTCTGATATCGTTCAACCAAAGAGATGGCGACTACTTACAACATCCTCGTCCTTCCCGGCGATGGGATCGGTCCTGAGGTCATGACCGAAGCGGTCAAAGTGCTAAAGGTCTTTGAGAATGAGCACCGAAAGTTCAACCTCCGGCAAGAGCTCATCGGGGGCTGCAGCATCGACGCACACGGGAAATCCGTCACAGAAGAAGTCAAAAAAGCTGCTCTGGAATCCGATGCCGTGCTCTTCGCAGCAGTCGGGGGTCCAAAATGGGACCATATCCGTCGTGGCCTTGACGGGCCTGAGGGGGGTCTGTTGCAGCTCCGCAAGGCGATGGACATCTACGCGAATCTCAGACCGTGCTCGGCCAGTTCGCCAAGTGCGTCGATCGCGAAGGAGTTTAGCCCGTTCCGCCAGGAAGTTATCGAGGGGGTAGATTTCGTCGTGGTGCGAGAGAACTGCGGAGGAGCGTATTTCGGGAAGAAGGTCGAAGAAGAAGATTACGGTACGTTGTCATTTACACGCAGTATGCTTTCGGGACTGACTCTGCTATCACAGCGATGGACGAATGGGGCTATAGCGAACGCGAGATCCAGCGCATCACCCGTCTCTCTGCGGAGATTGCCCTCCGCCACAACCCTCCGTGGCCGGTCATCTCCCTGGACAAAGCGAATGTGCTCGCCTCTTCGCGGCTGTGGCGGCGCGTCGTTGAGAAGACGATGGCTACCGAGTATCCCCAGGTGAAGCTCGTGCATCAGCTGGCGGACTCGGCGTCGCTGATTCTAGCTACCAACCCGCGCGCCTTGAACGGCGTCATCCTGGCCGACAATACATTCGGCGACATGATTTCTGATCAGGCCGGTTCGATCGTCGGGACATTGGGCGTGCTTCCCAGCGTCAGTCTCGATGGGCTACCCAGTGAGACTAGAAAGAGGACGAATGGTCTGTACGAGCCGACACATGGATCCGCACCGACGTACGTTTCCCCTGATTTTCATGTTTCACTATGAAGCAAGCTGACAATCATCTGCAGAATCGCAGGCCAGAACATCGCCAACCCCGTCGCCATGATCCTCTGCGTGGCACTAATGTTCCGCTATTCGCTAGACATGGAGGCCGAGGCGCAACAGATCGAAAAGGCAGTCCAGGGTGTTCTGGACGCTGGGATCCGCACCCCTGATCTGAGAGGGAAATCGGGAACAAATGAAGTCGGGGATGCAATTGTTGCTGCACTGCAGGGCAGCTCATAACTCTGATGGTTCCGGAAGGGCCAGCGAAGCTTCAGATTAAGACAGACCCAATGAAAGAATCTTCATGAGTCTAGACTGTTTTTTCGGTAGTGAGACGAAACTTGAGCCTCATTTCTAGTTCACCAAGAACAATGGGCGCAATCAAGTGACGGGAGTGAACAAAGAGATCTTTTCCAGAGTTCAAACATTGTTTTGCATGGTATGTACCTCTGCATATGTTTCAATAACGAAAAAACAAGAGATGCCGGAATTAAACAGTTTGTTATAAAATATACAATATAAAGCATGGCTATACCTACATACCACCTCACCTACCTTCTACTATCTACACTCTACACTCTACAGTTCCAACGATTTAATCACTACGGGATGACCAAAGACATCTTCAGACACACATCCTACATCTCACGCCTCCAAACCCTCCCGGACCTAGACAGCTCCTCCAAACGCACCCTCCTCTGCTCCATCGCCACCGACATCACAGCCACCTTCATCTGCATCTCCAAACACATCGAAAACGGCACTCTGAGCGATGAACACACAGCCTCCATCGAGAGCATCATCGACATCATCAAGGGAACGGAGGCTTCGCAGCGCCGGATGCTAGAGCGGAAGGTGAAGCGGTATACGCGGCTGGCGCGACGGCTGAAGAGCCAGAGGGAATGGATGCGGAGGGAGTTTGGCGAGTTGGTGAAGCGCGCAGATGCAGTCAATTTGCGGTGGAGGAAGAGAGTGCGGGATCTAGAGGTGGTGAATAAGGCGATGAGGAGGGAGTTGGTGAAGGGCAGGCAGTGAGATGCTCAAGATGGGGATAGGGGCAGGGCGACTGATGAGTATCCCTGGTGACGTTAATGCAAATTTTGATGCTCTGTGCTTTCATCTTTAAAGTTGCAGACTTCAGAATAGCATCAAATTCACGTGGCAATGTTCTCCTGTTGTCCGTAATTGGCCGATGAATTTTGATGGTGGATGGATTTGTGGCAAACTCAGGCATGAGCTGATATTCCATTTGGAGATTGTCACAACTTTATAATGAAATACTTGACCATCAGTATTCATATAGATAGTCAATGCTGAATTAAATCGTCATATCCACTGGAGGTACTAGATAGACAGCAGTGACTGAGTACTTAAAGCGGAATCAAAGTTCCAAGGTTGAATCGCGCAGAACTTTCGGATCGGGATTCCCAGCACACCCTGGCAGCACTCACAGGCATCATCCGACAATAATGATATCGAACTAATCATCAAAGGAATTTCTATACTGTAGTCTCATCTGGTGGTCCTCGCTGTAGTCACTGATCTCTTCAGTACTGACGCGATAGAGTACAGCATACTCCGTACAGCTGGACGATCAGCTGCGCGAGGAAAATCTCGCGATGCTTCCCCAGATGTTTCCAGATCCCGCGAAGGAAAAGGCCAGTAATTAAGCAGATATATCAGATCATTCCTGCTGGACCAAATGAAATGGACCTCGGCATCTGAACACTTATCGCCAGAATCTTTGCACTGATTCGGCCCGCGGATCCACTCCCTTTTGTCCTTCTTCATGTGCGACAACTGACAAGAAAAAGAGTCGACGCCTCCCAGGCTCAGTGACCTTGACCTTCTTTTCTCTCTTTCATTGTACATTCTTTTCCTTTTGACTATCGATACCCATCGTGTTCCGTCTCTCTTTTTCTTTGAAATTTGCGTTCGACCTGTAGAGGCAGTTGAGAGTTGACCCACCTATCGATACCCCAGAAAGAACACAATCGGCCGAAATGAGCAGACCGGGGGATTATGACGCCGTCCGCAAGGATATCATTGCTCAGTTGAAGAAACCAGACTATGACGACGGCAGCGCAGGACCCGTATTCGTACGACTCGCATGGTTCGTTTTCTTTCCCTCTTTTCCCTAGACTCTATCCCACTCACCACTGACGCTTCTCCTCTCAGGCACTCCGCAGGCACATATGACCTCGAAACCGACACCGGCGGCTCCAACGGCGCAGGCATGCGCTACGAAGCCGAAGGCGGCGACCCCGCCAATGCCGGCCTCCAGCACGGCCGGGCCTTCCTCGAGCCCGTCAAGGAGAAACACCCCTGGATCACATACGCCGATCTGTGGACACTAGCCGGCGTGGTCGCCATCGAAGCCCTGGGCGGTCCGTCAATCGTCTGGAAGCCCGGCCGCACCGACCTCGTCGACGACTCCAAGGTTCCGCCACGCGGCCGGCTGCCCGACGCCGCACAGGGCGCCGAGCACCTCCGCGCCGTCTTCTACCGGATGGGCTTCAACGACCAGGAGATCGTCGCGCTGGCGGGCGGGCATACCCTCGGCCGGTGCCACATCGACCGCAGCGGGTTCCAGGGCCCGTGGGTGAACAACCCGACGCGGTTCTCGAACCAGTTCTTCAACCTGCTGCTGAAGCTGGAGTGGAAGCCAAAGACGCTGCCGAACGGGGTCAACCAGTTTGTGTATGTGGATCCGGACGCGGAGGAGGGCGACGAGCCGCTCATGATGCTGCCGACGGATATCGCGCTCAAGACGGACCCGGCGTTCCGCGTGTGGGTGGAGAAGTACGCGGCCGACAAGGACCTGTTCTTCGACCACTTCGCCAAGGCGTTTGCCAAGCTGATGGAGCTGGGGATCAAGCGTGATGAGAACGACCGCGTCATCAACGCCGATAATGTCAAGGGCGGGTACATCTCTGCGCCGAAGAAGAGCAATCACCCGACTGGACCGGCCAAGGGGGCTCAGGGTGGATGTCCCGTGGCGGCGGCGCAGGGCGGATGCCCTCGGGCTAGGCTGTAATCCTTTCTTTTCCTGTCAAATATGTTAGAATCTTTCCTTTTGTTGATACAGGATCGGACTAGATAACTAGATCACGGGTGCATGTACATGTATAGATTAGACGCATACAATACCATGTTTGATTTTTCATTTGCTTAGACCGAAATCGAGTCTTCTATTGTCATAAGAGCATGGAACTGTTCGAGCAGGGTGGAAAGAAGCCATTCAGTACTAATATAGCCGGGGAAAGGGGAGAGTAAATGCGGGGAAGAAAGTATCCCTGCAGCCGCACAGACAAACGCCATCAACGGCACCTCGCTTCGCTAGCATTTATAATTCATTGGTTGTGGAGTGTTTTTATTACTCATAGCATTTTTATCATTATTATCATAGCTTGATCCGCTTATGAATGTTCCTTGGTCTAGAGACGGGTCTAGCATGTTGACAGTTGAATTGGTGGCATGGGTTCAATGTAGCCACTGTATGACTGTACTACCATTGTTAAGAGTCTGTTACAGATGAATTGTCTATTGACTATCATCGCAGATGAAACTGGACTACAAAATTCAAGAACTCAACATGACAAAACAAACATATTGTTGACCCCACACACCATCGATCAATGTAAGCAAGCTGCAACAAGCTAGCAAACTCCGACCCAAAGCAAAATAGAACAAGCAGAACATCACCTAAATTATCTACTCAGCCTTGCGCTTCTCCTGGTACCGACTCGTTCGGTCCGTTCAGCCCGAGTTCGTGCTCGTTTTCTAGGAGGCGGTCCCATCGTGGTGTTTGTCGTGACACCATTGTCACCATCGCCGTCGTTGGTATCGTTGATATCGTTGCTTTCGCTGCGATTATTGTTGTCGCTAGTGTCCTGAACTTCTTCGATGGCTCGCTTCGGCGACACACGCATATAAAATGGCTGCACGGCACCACACACCGCGAATCCCGCCATCATGTCCGGTGACGGCTGACTTGCCTGCCCTGTTCTCTGTTTCTCTGGACTGTTCGACGCCGATGGGATCCAGAAGAATTGCTGCGTGGGCGAAATCGACATTGCGCTGGGGTCACCGGTCGGCTGCATCATGAGCGTGTTTGTGAAATTGGCAAAATTGCCGAAGCCGTTCTGCGGGCTGTTGCTTCTGCGACTGAAGCCGCTGAAAAGGCTAGTCGTGTTCATTGGCGGGTTGATCTCGAAGGGGTTCACACCTACAGGTTGCGCCGTTGCAAAAGTCGAGACAAACGGCCCGAGGGTGGCTGGTATCGCAGAAGTGTATGTGGTGGGAGCCTGTGCGTTTGCAGCCTGCTTCATCCCTGTTGGAACTGGCGATACTCGCATAGAAGATCGGACAGATGTTGGGGCGGAGGGTAATCCAGGGCCAGACGAGTGGCCAGCCGAGCTGACGGAAGTTTGACTTCGCACAGTAACAGTCTGTTCTTCTGCGTCACCATCTGCTGCAAGCTTGAAGCGGTCTGCGTTGGGCAAAATCCGGTCCCAGGGAGGTGACTGCGTGGGAAGGGTAGGTTCGGCTCTGATCCAGGGCGTATGTTCCTGGGCAACCAGTTTGCCATCCATTTTCACCTTCATCATGTCAAGCAACGAGTGATACGCAAGACTGAATACTTCCGGCTCCGGGTCCATGACTCGTTCGTAAACGAGGAATGGCACCGAGGTGTTTCTCCACCATTCCGGAGGTACCCTCTCATCCTTATGAGCCGGTGGAATATCGCCGATGACCAGGCCCGAGTTCATCGTGCTGTCATACATCTTGAGGAAGCCATTTTCAGTCTCTCCTCTCTTGGTGTCCGTCCAGAACACGCGATACCGGTAATCCTTATAGTAAATACCCCCCAACCAACGGTACGTGGCCTTTTGCAGCTGACCATCGCCATCGCAAAAGTCAAAGGTGATGTCCTTGGTGTGATTTCTGATTGAAACCTGCTCGTCCAGACCCACCACCATGCGCAAGGGAAGAGTGTCAAACCTTCTCTCAATGGTCACAGATTGTGGTGCGTTGCATGCCGTACAATCCGCATGAAGAAGAGGCGCGAATGGCCGGGCCATCACCTCGTTCATGCACGCCCCGTGCATATCACCAGGATGCAGGTCGGGCGCCACGAAGGTTTTGGTATGTGCTTGAACAGTGGCAGCCTGCCCGGTACATTGACAAGGCGCAACTGCTTCCCGGTACGTGAAATGGAACTGGTCAAAGTGGCCAGCACAATCAGACCAGACGGTCCACAAAGGGCTGAGCATTCCAGGCTGGACGCCTGCTACGTGTTCGTGGACGACGTCCCAAAAGTGGTCTCTCATTTCTGAATTTTCGTCCAGAGAGAGAACATCCCAATTGACGTCAGTGGCCTCGATAAAGGCTCGCTCCAGTGTACTAAAGCGGGTCTCCCATCCAGCCCTCTTACGATCGATAACCGTGGACCCGGCATCGAGCAACTTGCCCACAACAATCAGACTGTCGATGGTGCTCGAGTTGTTTTTCCAGATAGGGCCTCTGCCTCGGCAGGGATAGTCATTGCCGGCGGGATCGATAATCGTTCTGGTAGGGTCGTGCGGGTCCAACGAGAGCCGCACTTGGGCATTTACATGGTACAGTCCAACAATGGCTTTGGATATGTCTCCTTCATGCAAAGCAGTAAGATATGGCCGGGCGACTGTCTGTGGAGCAGCGCTGGCGTCTCGCTCAAGCTCCAAGTAGGCATATTTCATGACCACTTTTTCAACGTCCTCAATGATTGTTCGAGCCATGTGAGCAGGCACACGGACGACCGCAGAAGGAGCAGGGGCAGGTATAAAGACGCCCGTTGGGTTAGCAGGGGCTGTAAGCGGTAGGTTTGCAAAAGGCCCAGCTGCTGTACTAACCATGGCCGTTGTCAGGTTGTTGTTCTGAAATGCAGCAGTATTGCCGTCACCTCCAAGGTTCATCGTGCTCACCGCGGGCGGGCTTGAGCCTAGTGGTTCTGCTTCAGACATGTCCAAGTCACGACTGGGCTTGTCCATTCGCTCAAGATAGATATCGGGAATATTCGCTGCAGCATTCGCCGGTCTGACAAAGTCGGGCTGCGTGGTGCCGTCCAGAGCCGGGGGATCAGGGTAGTATCTGCTGATGGGCAGGAGAGAGGGATGGTCGATCTCGCAAGACAACAGTCTCGGGCCACCATCTTTTCCTTCAAAGTCGAGAAGGTCTCTGAAAGATCGAGGCCGGTGATAGTCTGCCGTGTAATAAAAGATCTTCCACAGAGCTTGCAGGATTCTCAAATTGGTCATCCGTGATGGCAGCCCCGTGTCGATTCCCCAGCTGTAAAAGTTGAGCATAGCTACCATTTGCTCGCGTACGTATTTTCGCGTACGAAGGACAACGTCCGCAGACTCCCCAAGGAACTTCCAGCTTGGAGGCGGGTCAGGCATTTCGGCGAGGTTGAACCTGGGATGGCGAAGAGCAGGGTTCGGCCAGTTGTGGCCATGCGAGGATTCGCCGGACGAATGCTCCGCCGGTGAGCTCATGTTGGTTGCAAGTAGAGTGGATTGTTGAAGATGAGTGCTAGAACTCTCTGTAGGGACGAATTGCGCAAAGTTAACAACAATGAAGAAAGGAACAGGGAGAGAGGGATTAAAAGATAGAAATTGGCACAAGCAGGAGCAGTCGAGGCAAATCAGACGATTAAGTACGCAGCAGAGTTTCGTCTTCGAGACATATTGCCATTCATTCAGAGACTGGAGACAAAGGACTTCAGGACGACTTGATGTGGACAAAGATAGAGCATAGAATAAGTCAGAGCTCGAAAGAGTACATCCTCTCGACAATGAGGTCCAAATACTTGGCTAGAAAGCCATGGTAGCAGAGGACTCCACGATTGTTTCTCCAACAATTGAGCAGAAAGGAACCTCTGCTGAAAGAAGGCGTGCAGAACCCCAGGCTGTCATGGCCAGTCAACAAGCGACGGGGTAGGAGAATCGAGTCAAAGAACTGTTTCAAATCAATCACTACCCCGGTGATAGGCCTCTTTGTCCAAGCTTCGAAGGTCTTGGCTGTGTCTAGAACAGACACTCCAGCAAACTCAACAAAGGTTGGAGGACATAATGGCTGTTGCAGCAACCTGCGCTACACTTGGCCCAGCGAGGTGGACGACCGAGCAGTGAAAATGCTACATGGTTGTGAGTGTCAGTTATACGGCAGATGGAAGGGCCTGCAACAAATGAGATCAGTCCAGATTAATAGGTCGATATTAGATACAAGAGCATCTGCTGTTTCTACGAGGAAATCTCGCTTCTGTCGTGAGGTGCCTCTTGGAGACATCTCTTCATCAAGATCAATACACATTTGCATCGAGAAAAAGACGAGCGAGAGAAGCACTTCAAGAGGAACGGGTTCAATCACTCAGAATAGATTAAGAAGGTCTCAGAGACATAGCGATCATCCTCAATGGCGCCCCGATTATAATCTCTGAATGAAGACAAAGAACTGTACACCTGATACAGTACGCATACATGCCAAGTCACGTGCCACAATCAATGTGAGGACCAGGTAATTTATCCCTGTTGAGTTTAGCGCCCTCGACAAGCGAGCCCTTAAGCCCACCTTACCCTATCGGGCTAGACCACTGCTTACCCGATCCCACAACGGGAGCGAGCAAAGTCATGGAAGGCGCCCTCGATTTCACCTCTCCTTCATCCCTCTTGCTGTCGACAATCAATCGCGAGTCCCGTCGCGCCATCGCCCATCATGTGTACGTTCTTCCCATATTCCCGGACTCCCTTTGTTCGCACATTGCTATTCCTCGATTATTTGGTTTGGAAAAGTGGTTGCAAATGATGGAAAGGAAAACGGGTTCCAGGGCTGTTAATACTGCTTCATCGGAGGACGCTTTTCGGAGATGATAAAATTTTAGAAATGACAGAGAGAACAAAAGGCTGACTTGATTTTTTTTTTCTCGATTCTACAGCGCTCGTGTCCGGCGAGAAGACGAACTTCCAGTACATCTTGCGTCTGCTCAACACCAATGTTGACGGCAAGCAGAAGATCATGTACGCCTTGACCCAGATCAAGGGTGTCGGCCGCCGTTACTCCAACTTGGTTTGCAAGAAGGCCGATGTTGACCTGAGCAAGCGGTACGTTCAATCTATTTCTTTTTTACGGCATCTTCAGGATAGAAAATGAGAGAGGGAGGGAAAGGGAACGGAAGGCGTCGATTGAAAGAATTTCACAACTACGATAGCAGCAGAAGTTGACTTGAATCACAGCGCTGGTGAGCTCACCACCGAAGAACTCGAGCGTATCGTCACCATCCTCCAGAACCCCACCCAGTACAAGATCCCCAGCTGGTTCCTCAACAGACAGCGCGACATCGTCGATGGCAAGGACTCCCAGGTTCTGTCCAACGGTCTGGACAGCAAGCTCCGTGAGGATCTTGAGCGCCTGAAGAAGATCCGCTCCCACCGTGGTCTGCGTCACTACTGGGGTCTCCGTGTCCGTGGTCAGCACACCAAGACTACCGGCCGCCGTGGACGCACCGTCGGTGTCAGCAAGAAGAAGGGCTAAACCATTGCGGATGTCTTTTTTGTTTTCCGCTGGAGTGGATTTGGTGGGACTATGTTGGTGTGTGTTTACGAATCCTCGTGGGACTCTGGACTTGATCTGGTGTTGATATAAAAACGACACGGGCCCCAACAAAAGCGAAAGAAATCATACCAATATGAAATGAAACAGATCAAAATCACTCCCTTTTGCGTTATGACTCGGCATAGCTGGTATTCTATGGACCTACCTCGATGTGGTAATGATTTCGCCGTACTGTTCCATTGTACTCCCGTAATTCCTTGAGTAGGCGTCGGTCACCTAAACCGAGACTCACATACTTAATAGGTAAACCTTTACCGGGTCGAGGAAAGATGGCAATCTTTCTATAAAGCAGAGTATATATATATCACCATACAATATCCGCAAAGACAATACTATCCAAAAAAGACTGCGATGTAATCAAAAAGCCAGCATATATTCTGTCTAGCAACGAACACCATTCTCTAGAACCATTCACCACCAAGCCAGCGGTTGAAGAATTCAAGACTGGCCTCGGGCTGGTCCATGGGCACCATGTGTCCAGCACCGTAGAGACGCATGAAGGTGAAGTTGCCGTGAGACTTGATCTGGCCAATCTTCTTACCCTTGTGTTCATTCTCCTCGATGACCAGATCGTTCAACTCAAGAGATGCGAACTCCTTCTGTCCAGGCCACTCGAGAGCCTCAGTCCAGGCCTTGTTACCAAGCCAGTTGCAGATGAAGTCCGCGTCTCCGGCGTAGATCAGGACGGGAATCTGCTCAAGGAGGCCAGGAACCAGGTGGTGGTAGGGCTTCATCCAATCACCGTGGAAGAGGAAGTTGCGGTTGATGTCAAAGTTGCAGGAATCGTAGCCGTCGACCTCGGCACCGACAGCTTCGCGGACCTCACGCTTGTTCAGGTACTCGCTAACATAGCCCATACCCTTGTAGCACAGGTTGCTCGAGTCCTCACACTTGCCCCGAATATCGTAGACGTTCTGGCCGGTTCTCTGGTAAGGACCAATGAGGGCGTTGTTGCAGTAGATCGAAGCAGGGACGCAAATCCAGGAACTCTCGGTGTTGTAGCAAGACTCGATCATCGACTTGCAACGAGGCAGAGCGTTATCCATCGACTGGCAGCTGGCTTCGTCCAGAACAGCAGGATAACCACCGTCGCCGCAAGCCATGGGGCGGTAGTAGTCATACTGGGTCAAACCATCGGTGAGACCATTGCCAATGAGGACGGACTTCAGGTTGATGTTGCGCTTCTTGTGAGACAGAATCTCAGAGGCAAATACCGGGATGTAGTGACCAGCGTACGACTCTCCAGCAATGTGGAAGTCCTGCTTGGCATATTCCGGGAATTGCTTGAAGAAGAGGGTAAGGAGGGCGTAGACATCCTTGCCTGCGGCAACGGTGTCGCTAACAGCGGCGCCACTGTAAGAATAGCCGACATTGACGGGCTGGTCAAGGAAGATGACGGAAGCATTGGAGTTCCAGGCAAAGTCATTGTAGACAGGCTTGATCTTCTCGTTGATGCTGCTGGGACCAAGCTCCAGGAACAGTCCAGTAAGGGAAGAACAGCCAGGGCCACCGTTGAGCCATAGGACAACGGGGTCGTTCTTGGGGTCATTACGAGACTCGAAGAACCCTTTAAAAGTTAGTATTCACCTATGCACGACCAAGAAAATCAGAGTGGAACTCACAGTAAAACAGATGCTTGTCATTCTCGTTATCGTCAAGATAACCAGTGTACTGCTTCACACCAGGATCGATACCGAGAGCATTAGGATCGGTCTTCTTGACTCTCAGATCATAGGCCTCCAGCTTGCCATCAACCTCCCGCTCCTTCTCGCCGCCGGCACCAGTGACCCAGACACTCTGGACATCAGCGCCACGGACGATGTGGTCCCAGTGGGAGTCAGGACGACGGGTGTGCTTCTTAGGCAGCGAGAATACAGGGTTATGATCCATGCTGTTGGGAAAGTGGCTAGCAACCTCATCCCACAGATGACGAGCCTCATCAGACAGAGTCTTGAGCTGCTCTTGGAGGTCATGAAGCGGCTTGGCCAGTGTGTCGGCACCCTTCTTGGGCAATCCGAGGATCTGCTGGAAGGGAGGAGCAGCCGCAGTGGCCGCTCCGACCAGCAACGTAGCTGGCAAAACTCTCATGATGACTTAGACCGTTTCCAGATCGACCTGAGATGTGTATTGATGATGGATAGGAGGATGGGAGATGACCTGGCAGCGAGCTTATCAGTACCGTATCAGAGAGAGCAAGAGAGTACAGTGACGGTTGCCAACGTACGATTCACAGATAAACAAAGCACAGGTTGCTAAGACAGTTGATGAACTCTCAACTGGCTTGATGATAGGTAGATGAAGAGAAGTAGAAGAGGAGATGACAGAAGGATGGATGATGGCTGAAGCTTGATGGGCAGGCCCAATGACGACTGAATCAGCGGCGCTGATAGCGAGGCAAGGAGGCGGCCACTCAGAGCGCGGTGCCTTGTGCGGAGAACCAGTCACATGTTGGGTCACCTGCCGCTGAGTCACGCGGGCGGCACGAGACCAGCGTCATCGCAAATTATAGAAGCAGATCGGGGATGGTCGCATTTTTGTGAGGGGCTGCAGGACTTTTTTCCATCACAATCAACCACATTTGATTCGATCTCATATATTAATATTGTTTGAATTTCGATTGCAAAGAGCCCAAGCGGCTCAGAGAACATAGACAGAATGCCTATCAACCAGCCCTCAAATCAGATTAAATTCACCAATGTATCAATCGTCCGATTAAAAAAAGGTCCGTTTTATTACCCTCATGGATATCCACCCATCGCTAATCCTACAACAGGCAAGAAAAGATTCGAACTCGCCTGCTACAAAAACAAACTCCTAGAATACCGCTCCGGCGCCGAAAAAGACCTCGACAATGTCCTCCAAGTCCCAACAATCTTCCTCTCCGTCTCAAAAGCCCAAACCGCCCCGTCGGCCGAACTAACAAAAGCCTTCGGCGCGAACGTAACAACCGACGAAATCCGCCAGGAGATCCTCCGCAAAGGCGAAGTGCAGGTCGGCGAGCGCGAGCGCAAGGAGATGCTGGAGCGGGTGGAGAAGGAAGTCCTCGACATCGTCTCGGGGCGGCTGATCGACCCCAACACGAAACGGGTGTACACGCCGGGGATGATTTCCAAGGCGCTGGATCAGTTGAGCTCGGCGAGTGGGCAGCAGCAGATGCAGCAGGAGGGGAATGGGACGGGGGCCGGCGATGAGAATGGGCCGGCGCAGCCGCGGAAGCCGCTCTGGACGGGGGTGACGCCGAATAAGTCGGCCAAGAGTCAGGCGCTGGAGGCGATGAAGGCGTTGATTGCGTGGCAGCCTATCCCTGTGATGCGTGCTCGGATGCGACTCCGTGTCACTTGTCCGGTGTCGCTGCTGAAGCAGTCTGTCAAGGCTGCCGCGGCGCCTGGGGCGAGCAAGGAGAAGGAGGCGCCGTCCGGCGGGGGGAAGAATAATAAGAAGGGTGGGAAGGGTGGCAAGGGCAAGGCTGCGCGGCAGCAGGACTCAGACGTGGAAGCTGGTGGCTCGGACGCGGAGACGGCGCCTGCTGTGAAAGCCCCAACCAATGTCAAGGACAAGATCATGAGCTACATTGAGTCGGTGGAGAGTCAAGAAGTGGTCGGAGGTGATGAATGGGAAGTGGTTGGGTTTGCTGAGCCAGGCGCCTTCAAGGGGTTGAACGACTTCATTGGCACCGAGACCCGCGGAAGAGGTCGAGTCGAGGTGTTGGATATGGCGGTTACCCATGAGGATTGAGGCTCACCTTCTCCGTGAACTCCCTCATCCCTCATCACTTTCGTTGATTAACGTTCTTAGAGTCGACTAAAAGTATATATCCTGCATGATTTCACTTGATGTCTGTTACGAGCGATGACAGGGCCATGTAATGATTAGTCAAGAATAGCATTATAGAGATTGAACAGTCAATGCATCTGGAAGTAAATGAATATGGTAAAATACGAGTGACAGGATGTCTGCATGCACCTCGACTTAAAAGACACACAGTTGCATACTCAATCTGGGAATAGTACAGTAACACCACAACGCCAGAGGAACCAAATAGAGACAGTAGAGGCCAGAAACACAACAGACCACGAGAAAGAACAGATCACCCCGCCACAAGCAAGACAACATCCTTCCCCGGCCCAAGTTCCCTCGCAAGCCGAATTGTCCTCTCAACCGCATACCCCGTCATCGCTCCCGAGACTATCCCCTCCTGACTCCGAAGAATGTCCACGCCTCGCAACGCCTCGTCATCCGTCACAGCGACATATTCCACCGTGGCAGTCTCCTTCCAGTCCGCCAGTTCAGGGCCGACGCTGGGGAAGTCGAGATCGGGGGAGATCGAGCTCGAATCGAGGATCTGGCCATGCTCGTCCTGGAGGAGATAGGTGCGGCATCCGTGCAGGACCCCGACGTCGCCGTGGGATAGGGGAGCTGCCCCTGCCGCCTCGATGCCGAGCAGTTTCACCGACGGGTGCTCGATGAACGGGTAGAACATGCCGACGGCTGCACTGCCTGGTCCGACGGGGGAGACGAGGGCATCCGGGAGACGGCCACCGCTGGCGCCGCCGAACTGCGTTTTGATCTCCTCGCCAAGGATAGATTGGAAGGTGCGCGTGATGGTTGGAAGCGGGTGGGGACCGATTGGACCGCTCATGATATGGTATGTGGTGCTGAGATGGGCGACAGAGTACCGAAGGGCCTCGTTGACTGCAGCTCGGAGGGTCCCACGGCCCGGAGACGCGCCCATGTCCGCGGTGAGGACTGTCGCTCCCAGTTGTCTTATCATGCCCACGCTGTCCTTCTGGTTGCTTGCGTCCCGGCTCCCCATGAGGATGGTGCATTTCATATTCAAGCGTGTGCAGGTTGCCGCGCAGACGATACCGTGTCTGGCTGAGCCGCACTCCATGACGACTTCGGTCTTTCCTAGCCGCCGTGCGAGCAGTGCTTGGCCGACGATGCTGCGGATATTGTGACTTCCATGCTGGTTGAGATCTTCCCGCTTGAGCCAGATATTCGCGCCGCCAGCGATGCGCGTGAGATTTTCTGCGAGCCGAAGTGGGCTAGGACGGATACCGGGGAAGCTTAGAAACTCTTTCCAGAAGCCGTAGTCGGAGATGATACGGTCGAACGCCAACGTGAGCTCCTGCAAGGCGTCCATCTGCGACTCGGGAGCAAAGCGGCCGCCAAAGGTGCCGAATCTGGTCGGAGATAAGACGATTGGCAGGCAGGGGAGAGGGCTCGTTTTCCATGCTGGAGTTTTGTTATGTGACTCTCTGTTGATCAGACGATTTGACTCTAAAAGTGGATCGAGATGAACATGATGGAGAAGTAAGTCGGAAGGAACAGTCGTCCTTCCTTGTACAATGCTGAGATGATAGAGACATGCTGGACACATCGAGTGAGCATCTCCATCTTTGACTCTCTTGTTGCGTCTCTTGCTTCTGATTCTTGTCAGGGAAGACTTGAAGGTGGCCGGAACAATCATGGTCAACAGATGTGCAATATCACGGATGCAACCAGGACTAAACAAGACAGTAGAGTAGAGAATGAGATTTCAGAACTCAAGCAGGCACTGAGAGATACCAATTGCCGTCCAGCCATTTATACCCGGCGCACATCAGTCTTGGACAGACCCAAGTACCCCCATCAGGCACACAAGCGGGCAAAAACCGTCAGGTGGTCAAGACGATGTGCATCGAGCTCATGGTACTTTTGGAAGACACAGCGAGACCATAGACATATCAAACCAGACTCCACCAGGCCCGCAGACTCGTCGCAGCGTCGTCATGAACCAGGAGCCAGAATGCTCAAGAACGCCCAGCAATCCTATCCATACGTTCCTCTTGACATCCCACGAAACAGGGACACTCCTAGCAAGGATCTGCACAGGGTGCTCGCGTTTGTTCAATCAATCACAAATCACAAGTACTTCATGGACGAAGCTCCGAGTAGACTGTCCGCACTGGCCACATTCGCCTGAGCAGGGCGAACGCACACGCAAGATGACCAGGGTAAGGCATCCGGAACCTGGAAGTTGGGACCGATGAACGCTCACTTGTACTATGGCAACTTGCGGTGTGATTCGCCTGTGGTCCTCGACGGCTCAATGGCTACAGCCATGTAGTAGCTGCGGGAGCGCTCCGGCTTCAGCCTTCGCAGGACCAAAGTACGCGACCCCGGCGCTTGGGTACCACATTGTCATTGTGTTGAGGGTGGACCAGATTGTCGGAGCCGGGGGAACGAGGGAAATCGACCCGATCGTCAAGAAATCATATCGTGTGTGGTCTTAGATTGATGTGATTTCCAGCGATGTGGGTTCTGGGTTGTCGAGGAGTGGCTATGAGCCTATGACGCCTGTGATTGCTTCAAAATCTCGTTGCTTTTTCGACGTAGATGTGATGGATCAACTTATAGTACCGTTGCACTTGGGCAGCTAGTCTACTCCTTGAATCATAAGTGATTCTAGAACCACAACAATGAGTAACCCCTTCAAACAGCTCGATATTGTCTTCTTCACCTGTCAATGTTGATGGATCGCGGGTTAGAACCGACCCGGTAGTCTGGCCGCTCTGGCGTACCAAATATAGATGCAGGGGAATCTGGCGACGGAATTAATGATCGGCGTGGCATTTCGATCTATCCATCAGCATCAACATGAAGACCAGTTCGAGGGCGATCTTCCGTCACCGACACGAGGTGACTTGCGAAGCTGCGCACCCAAGATCCGGATGCACCGTTCCGTCTGTGTAGACAGCCGGCGCTAGGAAGAAGCATCCCGATCTCAGATCCAACAAAGTTAACAACCAACTCTAGATTTCAAATTATAAAGTTTATCTACCGCGATCAACCCAGTGAAATTCTTCGTTGGAATATTTGGCTAGAAGCCTTGTTCACCTCATGCTTCTCCTGATGTAGATAGATAGACTTGACACTTGATCTCGAATTTACTCAATATTCTGTGACGCTAGTTGGACGAGAAGGGTTTCATTTGTGGAACTATTGTCTTGGCAGGCGATAAGGCGTGGATACTAACTGACTCGAAAATTGAGGGTACCGAGATAGATAGTTAGGGAGTCCAACAAGTCGGTTCAGAACAGCAGTGGATGGAGGTGGATATGAAGATGGAGATGGTCAGACGGTGTTCGAAAGGTACTTTCCCCGTACCACTATTGCTACCCAGCAGAGGATGTGTTTCAGGACAGTACTTTTGATGTTCAACGAGCATTATCCACTCTTGGCAGATGTGAAGAAGATCTCTCTGTTTTAAATAAGTATGCATTTGATTCATCTAATGTCTCAGATACAATACAATCTCATATCTGGCCGTCAGACCACTAAGTTAATCAATCCCAGCTCGGCAAATGAGACGGGCTTGAAAACGTCCATTACGGGTATTCGCTCAATCGCAATGACCAAAAAACAATCGCTCCAACCGTACGTCTGCAAGGCGTGAGAAGGTTGGGAGCATGCAAGGTAAACGCCGTTCCTCTCTAAAAGCACACCGTGCATAGTTGCATCATTCTGAACTTTGAAAAACAAGACCTGGAAAACGGCCTGGTATTCGAGGTCTCCGGTGAAAGTAAGGTAGGTTGAAGGGAATTCGCACACCAGTGCGGGTGGAGAAAGTCGTCGAACATAAGGACAGTCGACAATGGACAAGAGGCTCCGTCCTCTGGACGGAGAAGAATGGCAGTTGATGAAGGTACATTATGAGCAGATCTGAACGGCGTTCAACGCTCGAGTCAGATCATCTGGTGAAAAAGGCATCAAGGTACCCTTTGTGGATGTTGGCGGCGGTGGTGACACGGCGCGAACGATCGGCGAGGTGTACCGTACCGACTCCTTGATTAGCGCAATGGAGTCCATTCGAGCATCGTCAGAGTACAGTGTCATCGTCGAATCACTATAGCTGCTCGATTCGACGGCTGTAGAAGACGAGGATCCCGAAGATTCTTCCTGTCGACCCGGAGCGTATTCGTGGTGGGAAACAGTGGCGGAAGCTGGTCGTTGTCAGAACGTCGTTACGTGTATGCTTACGGGTTGCACCAGTATGAATAGAGGGCACGCGTGGAATGGAGGTAACAGCCACTTACAGTCAAGCAATCCCACCTCTGGCGGTGCTGTCTCGCAGATCTGGTCTGGAGCCACGCTTTCGTCCTCACTGTCGCCATGTCGCGGGTTCAAGTACTCCGATAATGTTGTACAGGGAGACAGTGGGGGGTCTAATGCGCGGGGGCGCTCAGCCTGCGCAGCCTCGAATGACCAGGCGGCCAATCTCTTCTGGTGTTCAGGATCAAAGGGGCCGCGGAATTTGGACGGCGGGATTTCACCGCGTTTGTAGTACTCGATCTTGATTCCATTGCCATTGCCATTGCCATTTCCGTTGGATTTCGATTTGGAGTGGCTACGGGAATTCGAATTGGAGTGGCCATTGGAATTTCGGTGGAACACCTTTTTGAACTTGTCTTTAAAGTTCATTGTGACAGAAATGGTCAGGAATTGTAGAGTGTGTTGTAACGGATTGGTGTAGTGAAGTGTTGCAAGTAGGTGTTGAGAATAGTAGTAGCCTCAATGCAGACCAGTCCCGGTGAGGGCACGGATGCGGGGGAAGGTGTGCAAGCACAAACTACAATCAACTGTAGTAAGAGACCATTGGTTCATCGTTTGATTAGATGATGCTGGATTAGGGTAGGATATGCAAACTCCAGGAGGAGGAAGAAGAAGAAGAAGAAAGGGAAGAAGAAATGATAATTGAGGGGAAGAAGAGGGAGAGAGAGGGAAAAGACGGAAGGAGAGAGACTATGGAGATGAAGATGGAGAGACGGGTACGATGCACTGGATAGGTACTATGGAGTATGGAATCATAGATACTAGTCTAAGGTAAGTTGAGTAACCTATGGAACTGAGCAGATTAATTAAATAGAGATTGACTGTGAGCATTATTAAATAGGTAATAGTTACCATCAGTTATGGCGCAGATAAGCCGTGGGACTGAAGGCGTAACATCTCGGGACCTAATCCGGAGAGGGCAGGAGAGAGAAAGGCACCCCCCATATCCATAGGTAGTCCGCATTTCCGTACGGAGTATCTACCTAGTAGATTACAGAATTACCAGAAAATGTGGAGAGGCAAAACGAGGAGCACAGAGGATACCTATGCAAGTAGTGATTCTTATTTGTTCTCGCCGTAATCTTACTGCAGCTGGAAACTTCCTGCGACTCGGGGCGTTGGAATTGCGCTGTTCTGAGAGGGTGGGGGAAAATAGCGAAACCCACCTGTGCCATGGTTCTGTGCGTCTGACGGGTGAGATCATAAACGCCCCAAGCGATGGAATTGTTGAGTACTTAGGAGTCCCTTAGGTTTAAAGAGATCAGAGCCCATCAACCTTCTTGACAGCCTTCGTGATATAGTTACTATCCAAGGTAGACTACCTAGGTAGGCGACTACAGCGATACCTTAGAGATGCAACCTCAGCTTCCAGTTCTCTGAGTTTTGCGTTGAAATTGCGAGGTGAGAAATGAGATTACTCCATTCGGTGGTCGGCGCATCGAAGCCGATGTCAATCCTATCTCTTTCCATGGGTGGCCAAAAACTAAGCGTGCCGTTTGTTCCTTATCTCGCACGAAGTTTACCTCTGGTGAGCACCGTATTTCTCCTCGACCAAGTCAACCACTCCTCAACCAAGGGTTACTTCTCCTCGGGTCAGTTCATATAGTCAATTCATTGTAGAGACACGGCCACTCTCGCCAAGCAATCCAGTGTTCCTCTGTGCCAGGGAGGTAACATTAGTATGTGACCTTTGTAACCATCCAAGTGCGAGAGTGGTGGCAAGCGCCTTGATTTATGACAGCCGTCTACCTATTCTCTCTGCACAGACGTATTATACAGAGTACCTTATACTCGCTAATGATACATATGAATTGTCATAGAAAATGCCTCACACATAATGATAGTGGGTAGCACTGAGTACGTAAGAGTACCTCTCTAGGTAGACGACTGGATACTTCCGCGGGGCTTGAGGTATGTAATAGGCTGGCGCTCTACTCGTAGTCGCCCGTCCTGCAGCGAACAATTCCAGAATTACGGCCAAGACAGCCGGTCTGAGAGCCACACCAACCAATCTAGCACCTTAATCTAAAGGATCCTGATTGCCGATTGCCACCGGGATCAAAATGCAACATACATCATCTCGCTGTACTCTGTAATCTGGGCGTTTGTTCTGGATTCAGAGCCCCCAGACGTGTGGCATCGTGACCTGCCGCGTACGACATCAGCGAAGAAAAACGGGGCAAAGGGCCTCACCCAAGGATAATCCCTTCACACAAGAGATTATGTTCTCAGTACCCGGCGTAACATACTCCGTACTCCGTTGGCCGTTCCGTCATAATACCCAGGTGGAGGTGATTCAGAGCCAGCGAATCAGTTCGATGGGATGTGGGAGGGCAGTGTGCTCCACCGGAGTGAGTGATTTCATACCTGGGCCGAGTGCCCCACTCGGCACGCTGTTTCCGGTAACGCTGTTTTATAGGTTGATGTAGTCAAACCGAAAGAAGACTATTCTTCTATCAGCAAGGCCTGCTGGCCCAATGGTAAGGCGCTTGACTACGAATCAAGAGATTGCAGGTTCGAGCCCTGCGTAGGTCAATTCTTTTTACTTTTTGCTTCCTTGACTTTTTGAACAGCTTATTTCTCCTCCTCCGCAATTGTCGAAGATACAAGAGGAATTCCAAAGTGAATTTTACTGATATTGGATTTCTTACCGCAAAGACCTGTAACCTTGCAGGCCAGATCAGCAATGACTTAATGGAGAACATTGGGCGTCGTCGACGGCAATGCATGATGTCAGCCCAGTGCAGCTCTGCCTTGTAGAGAGGTACATACGGGTACAGGCGGGCCACAATTTGCCATTTTAGAAGTCTCTTCGGAATTGCTTCTTCTGCTTTGGATGCCTTATTTCGGGCATTCACACATGATATGGTAGAGCCAATACTGTTCTCTGCCGGCATGAGGGAATCGCCTTTATAGAAGGCGTGTTTCTCGAGTTTACCTCTCACTTATCCTCTGAAGAGGATTTGAATGATGTTGACCATGTGGCGAGCCATTTAGATGACAGAGGATGGTTTATTCAGCCATGTATCCGGGGTCTAGATCGCCATGGATGATTTCTGTGTTTGCTATGCTCACTAGGACGGCTGTATATATTCTTCCTTTCATGTTCTGTCGCCAAGTATATCTCTCATGGACAAGTCATCCTCAACCAGTTCCCCTGTGCCACTAGCCAGTGAAAGACCGAAAGCATACTCGCCCAACACCAGTGTCAAGAACTCTAGAAAGGACTCGTTGTCCAAGTATGTGCGACCTCCGGAAGCAGCCAGTGGCTGGCACATCTTTACAGATTTCGTTCTACTCAGACAAGTCGGAGATTCTTTCCGCAAGCTAATACATGCACTTACAAAACAATGTCCAAGTTATCTTATATTCTACCCAGTTAGCACTCACGCATATAATGTTTACTGTTGATGTTGATACCTCTCTATATTCACTCTAAATAACACAACCATGCCCATCCGGAATAGGCAGTTGATCAGGCGTTCGGAAGAACCTTGATCCGCCGCTAGGGCTGGGAGTGAAACCGCCCTAAACTCCTTGAGCAGCTGCAGGCACACGACCCGCGATCGCCGGAAACGGCTTGGCTGTCATCTTTTTTGAAGCTCCTGTCGAACACAGCAAGCATGCACCATAGCTCATAGATACTCATAGTTCAAGATCTACGGAATCAGAAAAAAGGAAGGAATAATGACATTGATCATGCTCACTATGATCAGCAAGCAATTGACTAAGCTGTTTCTATAATAATCTTAAATGATTCAAATGCGTCACCAGCAGGGAGAGCTGTTTCGGACCCAGATTGAACCGTGGCTGAGACCGGCCATCCCCTCGCTGATACAGTAGCCAGAATAAGCAAGATTATCATCATTACTACTGCAAGGACCTACGAATAATAGCATTAGCTGTACCGTGAAAAGTCCTCGGCCCAATGGGTAAGTGGGTGCTTGCGACGCAGCTCATGTGACTGTTGCCTTTGAACTTCTCTCATCTTCCAGCGCACTGAAACTCGGGTCCAGTACAAGACCATCTCTGCTACTAGTAGTTCAATTGAACCCGACGCTGATATAGACACAGCCAACTCTCGAGGTGGCTACTTCTGAGTGAGTACCTAACCATTGCAATGCGCGACTGCCTCAACACCCGGATTAACCTTCCCCGATGTCGATTAGACGTCCCGACCAGAATTGCCGTCGCCTTCCTAACTGTCTTCAACAACTCCCTACCCTAAGCTCGATATTCAGCTGAGATTCGCGCCATCTGTTTGTCAATTTTCGTCTCTTATCGCGTCGCGCAAGACAGTAAGTACCGTTGTCTTTTCTCGACTCCGACTGCCCTCCTAGCTCCGCCCTTGGTGGCATAATTTTCTGACATTGTCCCCAAGGTCCCACAGGTCAAGGACTCAAATCATCATGCCCAAGAAAGGTGGAAAGGGAAAGAAGGGCAAGGGTAAGGGCGGTGGCGGCACAGCGAAGAAGGCACCCACCGTCCAAGAGCATATGTAAGTTGCGCAAATCTCCGTCCGCTACGCGAATCTCTAGGTTCGCCTCAGAATTCGCAGCAGAACTGACCGCAGCCAATTCTTAATAGAACCACCGGCCACCAAGTTGAAGATGTTATCAAGGGCGAAGGCGAAGGCGAAACCACCGAAAGCCTCGCCCCCGGCACTGCTATCAATGTCCCCTCCGCTGCCCCGCCTCATGTCGCCGCGAGCACAGGAGCAGAGGGCACGTCAACCGCGGAGACCACTGAAAATGGCGATTCATCGAACGAGGACGTAGACGAGCTTAGGAACCCCGGCACCGCCAAGAGGTTCTCGTTGGCGGAGCACCCGGGTGACGCAAAGGGGCGTGGCATGCCATCTTCCTTGCCCGATAGAGGAGAAGCCGAATCCGAAATGAACGAGAACACCCTGCAGGGTGCTGTCGGCAAGACCCAGGCTTCGAAGGCGGGTCTGGTCGGATTGTTGGACGCAGGTGATGGCGAGGGACAAGGTAGGTGTTTCTTGCGCTTGTAAGCGAGGCAGCTAAGCTCACACAATTTTCAGCCGTATTGCCTGATACGGTCGCCAAAGAGTCCCAGTTGACGGCTCCTACGACGGCCCCCGAGACCACCATTCCCGAAGCGACTGCTACCGAGGCCGCCCCTCCCGTACCCGTCGTCACAGACGCCAACGCTCCAGTATGGGAAGCGCCGGCGGAAACAGCACTGCCAGAGAGACTCAAGGAGAAGGAAACTGCTGCGGCCGAACCGACAGCCACATCTCCGTCCGACAGTGCGGACTTGACTGGCCATCCAAAGCGGCCATACGAGAGCAGCCTCTTCCACAAGGACGAGGACCACAAGCCTCCCAAGATGGCCAAGGTCGAGGACTCCGAAGCCGCCCCTGCCGCTGCAGAAACCAAGGCTGCGGACTTGCAAACCGAGGTGCCAAGCAAGTCGACGGTGCAACCCCTGGTTGTCCCAGGGCTTGGTGCCGAATCCACAGACAAGCCCGTCTCTGATGCTGAAATTCCTCAGAAGGTCGAGCCTGCAGAAGCTGTTGCCCCGACCACCGTTCCTTCGGCCGCCCAGGCTGCTGCTTCCACCACGTCCCCTCTCGTTCCCGCCGCAGGCGCAGGGGGCGAAGCCGACGCAGAGGCCAGGCAGAAGCAGGAGGCTAAAGAGAGCATTCAAGCTTTCACCGGCGAGGGACAGGGCCCCGCGGCCAAGGAGCCCCAGCAAGAGTCTGAGGAGAAGGCCAAGGAAAAGGCTCAGGAGACCGCGCCCGTCGAGACGACCCCGGAGACCCCCACAAAGGCCAAACCCAACGTTGCTACCGCTGCCGCCGTCGCCGCCATGAGAGGAAAGTCGGCTGCTTCGCCGGCACCTGCCACTGAAGGCGCCGACAAGACAGAAGCTGAGCCCAAGGAGAGTCAGCCCGAGACTCAGCCCGAGACCCAGGGTCAGACCCGGGGAGAAGAGGCGGCTGCAGAGGAGACCCAGCAGCCCGAGACTACCGACGCTAAGAAGTCGCACGAGGAGGCGCAAACGGCCGTCGACAAAGCCCAAGAGGCAGCCAAAGCCGAAGCCGCCAAGGCGGACAAGCGCAAGAGTGGCTTCTGGTCATGGATCAAGCGCAAGGTCAAGGGCACTTAATCGCTTACCTTGCCTCGTCAAATATTCTTATACACCTATATACAAGTATACAAGACGCAACAGAAGACTGCCGAAGAAAATAAAGACAAAAAAAAGACAAAAACTTGACCAAAAAATAAAGGATACAGATTCGAACTTTTTTGTTTGTACGAAAATGGATGATGATCGATGCATTGAGTCGGGCCAGTGCATCACGCTGTGTATGATATGGATGGGACAAGATACCAACGGGTCTGGGCTGGAGGCATTGATCTGAGTTGCTTTGACTGATTGATTACTGCTGCGGGGTCTTTACACCCTCGGCTGTTTTGAGATTGATACAAGTTAATGTTAATGGAATGAGTTCTACCATAGCTGTCTCCTATTAGATACACCGCTCATTGCGATACGGAATGAAGTCAGTGGAGGGAAGCTGATAACTTGAAATGAATTGTAATAGCCTGGGTAAAGTGGAACTGTTCTATGGAGTATCTACTATGAGCTCTGCTACCTTGAGTGCTCTTAGTGTAATAATATTGAGGCCACTGTCATCATTGCAATCACAGTACCCCACTTGGTGGCTGGAAATGAGCATCTGTACTGACGTGGATCGACTCACCATCTTCTTCCGACTCTCTTGATCATCCTCGTTCTATCCGGTTCAGTTACTTGCATATAGACAAGGTAGTACTAATAATTACAGTGCCCTTGAGATTCAGTTCCCCTCCTCCAACCGGTTTTGTCTCCTCGACTGTGGAAGTGGCTGAGATGAGACCCAGTTTATCCACTTGTTCCTTGACCCTCTTCTCTGGCCAAGCTTTTCTAAGCTTTGGATACTCTGAGCTGCTATTTTGGTCATCAATCAGTACTTATGCGTTGACATTGACTGTGGAGGGGTTGGATCCAATGAGACATGCTCAGCTCTCCATCTCGTCCAGATGACGGACTGACTGGCTGAGAATATCTTCTCACTCACTAGCAGGTTGAAGGGCTTCTCTAGTATCCAATCTCAGGATGCTATTATCCGATCCACTGATCCTGTGGTGCCACTTTTTCATAGCACTCGTACAGAGGAGCAACACTACTAACAGCCACCCCCTCTTCCCCCCTCTGACCGTAGAGCGATCCATCTCTTGTGCCCGCCCTGTTTTGTTTACTCTGATGATCCATGCTGATCTCTTAAAGTTATCACTGTATTAAGATTCTAAAAAAAGGTAGATAAATATTAATACGTTGCTTTCCCTACAGCTCCTGCTTCTGACCTGCTTCCTCTTGCATTCTGCATCTGTTCCAAGTACCTGCATCCGCATCCGCATATTTCTCACATAGAAACCCAATATGGTCCACCTTGCCACGGTCAAGCGCGACAGCGAAAATGTCGAACCCCTCGTTAAACGCGTTGACTCTATTCAGCTCGAAACCACCGAGGATGACGGTTTCTACTCCACTGTGTACGGTACTCGGTTTGCGGCGCAGCAACTGCCCCAGAATGAGATGCCCGAGAAGGAGATGCCCCGCGAGGTCGCTTACCGCATGATCAAGGATGAGCTTAGTTTGGATGGAAATCCTATGCTCAAGTAGGTTGACTTTTGCAAATGGTCCTTTGGTGCATCGCTGATCCTCTGTAGTTTGGCTAGTTTTGTGACGACGTACATGGTATTCGGGCCACACCAATTTGTTGACCGCAGCTAATTCGAGTAGGAAGATGAAGCCGAGAAACTCATGACCGACGCTTTCAGCAAGAACTTTATCGATTACGAAGAATACCCCCAGTCCGCCGAGATCCAGAACCGGTGTGTCAACATGATCGCTCGGCTGTTCAATGCCCCTATCCAAAGCGAGGACGAGCACCCCGTCGGGACCTCGACCATTGGCTCGTCCGAGGCCATCATGCTGGGCACGCTGGCCATGAAGAGACGGTGGCAGAACAAGCGCAAGGCCGAGGGCAAAGACCACACTCGCCCCAATATCATCATGAATAGCGCCGTGCAGGTCTGCTGGGAGAAAGCCGCGCGGTACTTTGACGTGGAGGAGCGCTTTGTCTACTGCACCGAGGACCGCTATGTCATTGACCCCAAGCAGGCCGTTGATCTGATCGACGAGAACACCATCGGCATCTGCGCCATCCTGGGAACCACGTACACGGGCGAGTACGAAGACATCAAGGCGATCAACGATCTCCTGGTCGAGCGCGGCCTGGACATTCCTATCCACGTGGACGCCGCCAGCGGTGGCTTCGTCGTCCCGTTCATCAACCCCAACCTACTCTGGGACTTTCGCCTGGAGAAGGTCGTTTCAATCAACGTGTCTGGCCACAAGTACGGCCTTGTCTATCCCGGCGTGGGCTGGGTCGTCTGGCGATCGCCGGAATACCTGCCCAAGGAGCTGATCTTCAACATCAACTACCTGGGCGCCGAGCAGGCCAGTTTCACCCTCAACTTCTCCAAGGGTGCTTCGCAGGTCATCGGCCAGTACTACCAGATGATCCGGCTGGGCAAGCGCGGCTACCGCTCGATCATGGTCAACATCACGCGCATCGCCGACTACCTAGCGCAGCAGCTGGAGCAGCTGGGCTTCATCATCATGAGCCAGCGGCGCGGCCGCGGACTCCCGCTCGTGGCGTTCCGCCTGCCTCCAGACCGCGACGAGCAGTTTGACGAGTTCGCCCTGGCGCACCAGCTGCGCGAGCGGGGGTGGATCGTGCCCGCGTACACGATGGCGCCGCACAGCAACGAGCTGAAGCTGATGCGGGTGGTTGTCCGCGAGGACTTTAGCATGAACCGGTGCGACGCTCTGCTGACGGATATCAAGCTGGCGCTGAAGACGTTGAGCGATATGGACAAGGCCATGCTGGAGAAGTATACTTTGTAAGTACTGACACCCTTAACCAACCGGGCTCTACTGACGAGATGTGTCTAGACATGTGCAAAACCATGCAGTTAACTCGCACAAGTCCACGCATAACCATTCGCACTACAAGAACGAGAAGCATTCCTTGCAGGGCAAGACCGGGAAGACGCACGGGGTTTGCTAGTCGATTGATACTCGGATCGCGCAGGAAGCGATAGATAGTGATGATACGAATGATACTTCTCTCACATTTCTTGACATAATTACTTGTCTCTACTCCATAAACTAAGCTCTAGTTTCATATCGTCCCTGGACTCATGGCTAATGGATAATGACCCCCCTGAATGCAACCATGCCCAGGATGCATAACTAGTGCGCGAGCGGACTAGACATGTACTGCCAACGAGCCATTAGCCTGTAGACCGAAGGAGACAGGCATGGTCTTATATCCCCATTTCCCGTCTACACAGCCCTAAGCCAAGTAAAACTTTCACTAGAACTCACCATGAACATGACCTCCCAATCCGCATCCGAGTCCCTCATCGCCATCCTCTGCGGCCTACTAACGCTAAACATTTACACCCTCCTCCCCCTCTTCATTTCCATCCCCCCATTCCTCGATCTTCGCGTGTCGGCACCGCTCTATGTCCTCTCGCTGCAGGGCCTGATCTCACTAGATGTCATCCACCTGTTCTATACCGCTACGCGCCGCCCCTTCCTGCTCAATTGCAGGAAGACTCTCGTCCTGATGCTCCTGTCCCGAGGCTTGCTATCTGGGTGCTTGATACTGTTGTGCCGAGTATCTGTGTACGGAAGGGGTTTTGCAAGGTATGCCGTGTGGATGCCGGCTAGGTGGTGGTAGAGATGCTTACGACGGTTTACGAGCAGAAATAGGTACGCCAGGACTCATCGTCTGAGAACTGCAGGCAATTGCTTTCCATGCTCCGCTGCGCGCTGGACCAGACGCTCGACGTGTTTGGAGTGAATCAATGTTGTTGTTATACTAGTAGAGCGCTGGCCGAGCTTAGAATGGGATCGATCTGTCGAGCTACTGTAATGAGCTCAATGGTCGTCAATGATAGGTTAAGGTCCTTAAAGGGAGATCTGGAGGGTCGAAAGGGAATGAAGTTGAGAAGAGCATGCATCCAGGTCCAGTACTTATTCAGGGAACGAAGCTATCTACCGAGGTAGTCTGCCAATACTACCATGGATGCCTCTTCCAAGGGCTTCCCTTTTGCATCCTTGGAAGATAGCAGTTGTATACCCTCATAGAGAATGGTGATGCTGCTGTTGAGTGACGTCATGTGTACGAGACTCCATCGTCGAGGTAACATGTCGATAAATATTCATTCGCTGTAATTCAACTCTCGATCAATTATAATCCTACTCAAGCTATATAGGCCGGCTCAACAGTCCCAGTATGAAGCGTCTATCCATCGATCCCCGTCAGAACATCCCCCCAATTCGGGATTCACCGGCTACTTCTCTTCCAGCAAGTCTTCCCGAGGCGACAAACATCAAGACCAATCCTGCTCGAGCCGGAGAAGAAAATGCATCGGTCTACTTTGTTGGAACGGCTACGACGATCTTGTCAGTAGCTTCTTGCCTCATATCAATGAGATGCTAATCTGGCTAGTGAATGGGAGGGGATGAGGTTGATGACCGATGTTCGTTCATGCTCTGTCGGTACATTGGCACAAACTGACGAGATAGCCAAACTTCCTTCATGCGGGAGACCATGTCCATCTTGGTCCTGGGGTGACTGCTACCCGTCGAACAAATCCCGCGGTTGACTTGCACGAACTGCCTCGAATCGACTTGGTACTTTTATCTCACTATCATGGGTATCCTATACTGCCTCCAGCGACCACTGCATCAGGACTGACCCTTGCAGAGATCATTTTGATCAAAAAGTCGAGGCATCTCTTCGGCGAGACCTGCCCATCATCACCACAAGCCATGCCAAGTCCATATTGACGTCCAAGGGGGCGGACTCGTTCCAGCAAGTGTTTGATCTCGAGCCATTTGAGCAGATGATGGTCAATATCAAAGGCGACAGTTCGCGAACCAAACAACCGCACATTCGAGTGACTGGCATGCCAGGCAAACACATCCCGACCAACAAGGTCGTGGAGAAATTGAACGAGTTCGCGGCGGCAGTAAGCATTTCCTGACATTGCAATGACATATGACAATGGATTGACAATCAAGATTCCCCCCACCAACGGATGGATGGTTGAATTAGGCTATGGCAGCACCCAAACTATGCAAACCGATTTCGAGGTCGGCTATCGCATCTACATCTCCGGCGACACGCTGATGGTGGACGAACTGAAAGAGATCCCGCGGCGGTTCGCGGGCCAGAAGATAGACCTGATGCTCATCCATCTTGGAGGCACGACGGTGCCACATCCGAACATGTGGCCGCTGACGATGATGGTGACGATGGATGCGCAACAGGGCGTGGAGCTGGTGCGCCTGATCAAGCCTGATCTGACCATTCCGATCCACTATGATGATTACAATGTGTTTGCGAGTCCGCTGGAGGACTTCAAGATAGAGATGCAGAAGGCGGGTTTGGCAGGACAAGTGGTGTATCTGGATCGCAAAGAGGCTTATCACTTTCAAGTGAGAGCGCCCTGAGCTTCCTAAGATGAAGCAGCGATGATCTCGTTTTGTTGATCCTGGATCTTATTGGATATCGTCCGATGGACTTAGCCTTGTTCTTTGTGAGCAGCGCCTCGTGTTCGGTTGGATTATTTATAGCATCAACAACCAACAACCAACAACAAATCTAGTGATTAATCTTCCATCGATTCCATTATTCATTCATCGTCGTCTCATCATCAGGATTACTGTTTACTGTACGTGGTTGCAGTTGTGTTGTTGTTGATGCTTCATCGCCCCTCTCCTCTCCTCCCCGCCTCCTTTTCGTCCTCTTTGGACGATCATCGCGTCCATCCCACTCTCCATGCCTTTGTTTCGCAAAAAGCACAAATCCCCGTCGCCTGCTGCATCTCCCGCCTTTCGTTCGGTCGAGCAACTGACCGTACCCCCTCCGTCCACCGCTTCGTCGCCTCGTGTTCCTCCTGAAGATCTTGCGTTCTATCAGCGCTTCGCCGACGTACGGCTCCCCACTTCTCCTGCGGATCCGCCAGACAACTCGTATTCTCAACATCATCAACAACAACAACACCATCATCCCCATTCTCATCAGCTATATCATCAGAATCATCCCGATCATCAGAACCCTTCGGAACATCCACCTCCGTATCAACCTACAATCACTCGGTCGCAAAGCCATCACTCTCCCACTCTTCTCAACTCGGTACTTGCGACCCCCGCTTTACCAGCTGCTACTCACTTCATCGATGCTGACCCTCCCGACCAGTCCAACGTGGACAGGGCCCCTGAGCAATCGGCTTTGGCCCCCAACGCTCACAATAGCAATAAACAGGATCCGCCACAAAAGTCCCGCAGGAAGCTATTCGGCCTACATTCCTCCTCGTCCTCCTCATCGACAAACTTCTTGGAACGCAGCCTGTCCGTCAAAGGCACTGCCTCGTCGCAATCGTCCCGCCAGCGACGGCATCAGCAACAACTATCGCTAGACACCCACCGAACGCATCGCGATCGAGATCATCAGAAGACTAACCGAAATATCAATTACCATTCCTCGTCCGAGACAGTGCCCGAGGACCATGTGGTAGATCCGAACCGGGGCAGCTCACAGTCTCTCCTCATGCAACAGGACACGGCATCAGCTCATCAGCGACCTCCCCGTTCCCCGCAGCACCCGCCTTCCATTCAGCGATCCAACACCGATCCTAGTCTTCTCGAGAAACTATACAATTCCTCACCTGTCGACTCGGCTTCTAGGCAACCTGTCGACCCTTCCCAAGTCATCTCCAATCAGTCACAGACGCATCTGCAGCAGCAACAATCGCCTGTTTCCCAACTTCAAGTGGACCCGCCGTTGAGTGCACGACCTCCGTCGCGACAGTCCTTGGGGCCGCCCTCTCCGTTGCCCCCATTCTCCCATCAACCGGATCTGCGCCCATCTTCCGCCCACCAGAGCGGCATGGCTTCATCATCCGACCGTCCGGCCGGTCCACCGCAGACGCAGCCCCAAGGTCACCCGTCCTTCCAAGGTGGCAGTCAACAGAATGTCACAGAGTCAGGGCGCAGCACGCCCCCCGTCAATTCGAGCAGAAGAGATGATCTGGGCGAGATCGATGTGCGAGCTTTGCTACAAAAGCATGATGAACTCCGTAAGTTTACGCCCCAGCGCGCCCAGTCGACAGACATACTGACAGGACTGTAGAGGCCAAGTACTCCAAAGTGAAGCGATACTATTTCGAGAAAGATGCTCAGGTGCAGCAACTGCAGAATACCGTGGCCCATCAGCGCATGGCGGTGTCCCGAACGGTCCTCGACGACAACGAATATGCAAACCGATTCGCGCGGCTTGACGGTGCCATCAAGGATCTGGCCTTTTCCATTCGGAGAGACTGGAAGAGCTTGCCTACCTGGTTGGCTGGCCATGTCAATGAGGACGCACACGCGACCGGCATGAAGGAAATGACGGCCATTGGCCGCGCGACGATGAGCCGATGGCTGGTGGAAGAGATCTTTGAGCGGCATTTCCATCCCGCTCTGGAACCGAACTTGAGCATGCAGCTGAAGAGCATTGAGATGAACCTGCGTCGGCAACAGACCAAGGCCTACACGGAGGAGGATCGAGAGAACGCGATCGCGCGGATCTCCAACTGGCGGCGAACCACATTCGACGGCCTCACGGACGCTCTGCAGGGCAAAGCCGCGGAGGAAAACCGGGCGCAGCTCATCAACCACTTGGTTGAGAAATTCGTCGCGTGTCTGGAGATGAACCTGTGTGAGCCTCCGCCGGCGGGGCTCGAGAACGGCGCACAGATGATCGTGGAGAACGCGGTCAGCATCTCGGAGAAGATCCCGCTGGAGTCGCGCGACATCTGTGTCGAGTACTTCATGCCGGGGACGCTGGTCAACGAGGCCGTCATGAAGATCGAGGGGGGCCTGCCTCCGCTGACGAATGTGAAACAGCTCCCCGAGGTGCCCCCTGCGCGAGGCTCTATCGAGCACGAGGGCGCTCACGATGGGTTTGTCGAGGATGGCGACGGTGACTCCGTGCCCCCGCCGGGCGGTAGTAACCCGATGGACGGGCCATCCGGGGCAGGATCCACCCCCGGACGCGAACAGCGCATGAGGTCGGTCTTCAACACGTTGATGGGCAAGCGGCCGGTCCCTGCAGTCGAGGCCAGCCACGGCGGCAAGGAGATGAAAGAGCCGGTGGAGGAACGAAGCGGCGGCCGGATCCGATTTGCCTCGTTCCTGAGCGCAGAGGTACGCGGAAGAGGGCCTACGAATGTATTGGTCAAGGCGCCTGTATATTTGATATGACGTATGAATTCACGACCTAATTATGATAATCCTACTAAGTTCACTTCGTCAACTAAAGCCAAGTCCATTGTAGTCGCCCAGTTAGAACGGAGGAGGGCTGAGGTCCAACCCCTCGACCGTCAACTTGAACGCATCGTTGCGCGAATAGCTTCCCGCGAGGTCCATATCCAGGCGGCCGCGCTCACAGTCCTCCAGGTCAATCTCAGCCACCAGCAGCCCATCCCCGACCGCATTCCCATCGGCATCGGTCCCAGCCGCGCGAGCCGTCACCACCGAATCGGGCGCATCATCCGCAGAGACCTCCCAGATCGGGCCGGCGAGCACCTCACCCTGGCAGCCGACAATGCACGATCCCCCGCGGCAGACAAAATCATCGCCATCTGCATGTCGTATGTCAGCCACAATCATTAAGCAGAAGCAGTAGTGACATACGAGGAACACCGTCAGCGGCAGCCGCAGAAGCCGGAAGAGCCGCCACCGGCGCCTCCGCCTCCGTCTCCGCCTTCTCCCCGTCGGGCCAAACGATCTCATGCGGGCCCTCGGCCGTAATGGAATGCTTCTTGCGATGCGCCGGCGGCCGGGTCTGCACCTGCATCTGCATCTGCGTCTGCGGCTGTTGCGTCCCAGGCGGACAGGTCACCCACTCGGGCAACTCATTATACTTTACGCACTGGTTCGCCGAAAGCACGAACGCGCGGCCCTCGCAGGCAACCGTCCGCATAAGCGCCAGCCAGGTATCGCGGGCGTCGGCCGTGGGGGCCAGATAGATATTGATGTTCTGGGCGTAGAGGCTCTGTCTCAGGAGGGGCATGTAGTTCTCCCAGCAGATCGCTGCGGCGAGGGTGACGGGGACGCCGTTGAGGTGTGTCGTGACGGCCTTGAGGGTGGAGGGGGAGCCTTGTGCCCAGATGAGGCGTTCTGTTCCTGTCTACCAACCGTTAACTTCCCGACTTTGCAATTCGGCAGATAAAGAAGGACGGGGGAGGGGAAATACAGGCATAACCTTCCTCCTCTTCCCAAGACACCCACGCAGGGGATCCACATAAACAACAGAGCAATACAAACTCCCACCCGCACGCTCAATAACCCCCACAACGAGAAACACCCCCGTCTCCCTCGCCACCCGCTCCATCTCCTCCCTCGTCCCATCGCCGCGCTCGCTCCGCCCCTTGGCCACAGGCAACCGGCGATGCACCCAGTCGTCCCCGGCCCCGGCAGGCGTATCCCCCAGATCCACCGCCGAGCGGAAATAGGCCAGGAACTGGTCGCGGCCGTGCGGGGCGCGCGAGCCCACGGCGCACCCGAACGAGCAGGTGCGCGGGTATCCGCCCAGATAGGCTTCGGGGAAGAGGAGGAGGTGGACGCCGCGGGTGCGGGCGTGGTGGGCGATGCGGGATAGTGCGGAGAGGGTGGCTTGTGTTGTTTTGTGGGTGCGGGCTTGCGCGACTGCGACGGTGATTTTGGAGGGCATCTTGTTGCAGTTGTTGGCTTCTGTCGCGGGTTGCGATGTTCTTGGCTGAGCTGAGGGGTGATGATGGCGTTGGAAGGTGTGGTGAGGGGAAGGTCTTATACGGATCTGTGAGTCAAGTGGGGTACTTCGTATAGCGAGGGAGCAAAAGCCGAGTCCAGACGCCGGATCTCAGTCTTCAGAATTATTCGGGAGTCAGTCTGAGCTTTCCCATAGTTAGTCTGAGCTGTAGATACCTCGTCGTGTACAGAGGTAAACGAAGTCGAGATAGCGAAGTCGAGATAGCGAAGTCGAGATAGTACCTTAGTTGATAAGTTGGGTGATGCAACATATGATGACATCATCATCGCCGTCATATCACATGTTTATACAATGTACAATGCATCCTGTCATTATGTAGATTCATTGACCTATGCTACAGTCTGAGTACCCTAAATACACTCAACGATCCTATGTACCAAATTGTGGATCAAATGGAAACGATCAACCCGACGCATTCAAATCGCCAGCAAACCATGAATGCAACAAGCCCGGGTATACGCGCGCTAGAACAAGCAGCAACAATAAACCGAAATCAGATGCCGAGATAAATTCTGCGAGAAACCATTCTTTTCAAATCAAGCACGGAGTCGGACGTGTCGCCGTCATATGCTAGGCCATATGCTAGCTAGACCTTCGCACCCATGGCGTTGGCGGCCTGCTGCAACACACGAGGCCAGCGCGAGATAAACTCGACATCGTCCAATGCCCCCTTGCCCCGGTTGCGCACATACTGCGTGCTAGGGTCAACGCGAGGCTCATAGTCCCAGATGGTCGGAGTGCCCTGGATCAAAGCCGAGTACACCAGACGACGCCGGCGCTGCGACCGCAGCACGTCCTCTCGGATCGCCTTCAGATCCCAGCGGGCGTGCACTTCCTCGGTAAAGTGCGCCAGAAGCGTGGCCGAATCGGTGGTCGCAGGCAGCGCAGCCGGAAGCTTGGTGGGACTGGGAGTGCGCGGGGGAGTCGGGAACGGGAAGGAAGAATTGGCGCGCTGGGGAACTGGCGACACACGAGGAGTTCCCGACGGTGTGTCAGCCGGTGTAGGTAGCGCTGTAGGCCTGACCTGATCAGGCATGGCAGCCTTGACGGCAAAGGGTTGCGACAGTTCAGCAAGTCCTGCCGCCAAGTTCACCCTTTCCTCCGGGTCGTTCTCGAGGTCGTAAAGCATGGGGGGATCGATCAGCGAATAGACAAACTTCCACCGGCCGCGACGGATCATAACCGTGGGGGACTGAGTGCCCTCGGCCATGTACTCGCCCAGCACCGTGTCGGTCTTGACACCCTCCTCGCCAGTGAGGTACGGCATCAGCGACACACCATCCAGTGGAAGCTCCTTGACCAACGGGGCTCCAGCCATTGCGGCAAAGGTAGGCAACAGATCCATGGTCGAGACGTTCTCCGAAACGCGCTTAGGAGCAAAGCGGTTAGGGGCATGCACGATCATGGGCACACGCGCCGAGTTCTCGTACCAGACCATCTTGTACCACAAGCCTCGTTCACCCAGCATGTCGCCGTGATCGCCAGTGAAGACGACAATGGTGTTGTCGCGCAGACCGCAGTTCTCCAACACCTTCAGCAGCTTCCCGACATTGGTGTCGACGTAGGTGCACGCGGCGTAGTAGGCGCGGCGCGCCGCCTTGATGCGCTCCTCGGGTATCTCCTTGCCCCACAGGTCAATGCACTTGAGGACCCGCTGCGAGTGGGGATCTTGCTGGTTCTGGGGAATCGCAGGCGTCTTGGGCAACGGAATGTCGACGTCTTCGTACATGTCCCAGAATTCCTTGGTCATCGCGTAGGGGTCATGCGGATGGGTCATAGAGACGGTCAAGCAGAAGGGCTGGTCGGTACGATGGCGGACATGATCATAAAGATACTGCGTAGACCTGTAGATGACTTCTTCGTCATAGTCGAGCTGGTTGGTGCGCACGACAGGACCTGCCTCCATCACAGACGACATATTGTGATACCAGTCCGGACGAATATCCTGTTCAATTAGCGTTTTGTACTACGAGCATGACAAAAGGCAACTCACCGGCTCGTCCCAATTGACTGACCAACCATAGTCACCGGGATAAATGTCGCTGGTCAATCGCTGCTCATAGCCATGTAGCTGATCTGGTCCACAAAAGTGCATTTTACCAGCCAGAGCGGTATGATAGCCTTCGCGGCGCAAATAATGGGCGTATGTGGGGACGTCGGCGGGCAGGTCGGAGGCATTGTCGTAGGCGCCAATCTTGGACGGAAGCTGACCGGTCACCATGACGAAGCGCGAGGGAGCACACAGCGGGGAGTTGCAGTATGCGGAATCAAACACCACACCTTGCCGAGCCAGACGGTCCAAATTGGGAGTCTTGATAGGAGAGTTTTTGTCATGGAAGGCCAGAAGGGGAGCGGCCATCTGGTCCGCCATAATGTAGAGGATGTTGGGCTTCTTGGCCGCCATGGTGTGGTGTCGTTGTCGTCACAATCACTATGAAAGGGTTGAAGGATAGTAGACTAGACAGAGTAGACGAGACTTCAAGGATAAAATTAATCTAGAATCAAGATGTACGCAGGAATTACAGGACAGAAAAGGAATGGGGAGATGGGAGGAAGCCAAGGATGGAGATGGAAGAGGAAGAGGACAAAGACAAGGAGGAACGGGAAAGATGGATAGATATAGGGAACGAGTCCAATGGTTCAGAGAGCAAGTGGAGCAAAGATTGAACAATCAACAATCAAACAATTTATTATTGACAAATGTACGGGAGTGAAGAAGAAGTGGATGAGAGAAACTAATGGAAGGGGTAAAAGAAAAAGAAAAAGAGAAAAATAGAGAGTGCAAAAAAGGCAGGTAAAAAAAGAAAAATGAAGGGATTAAGCAGTAGGAGACTTCCCCGTTAATTGTTAGATTGCATATCCCCGTGAATTGTGTCTTTTGGGGTCCAATCACAGCACAGGGTTTATAGTAATTCTGATAAAGTTGCCGGCCTAGCTGAGAAGAATGCACACTAGTAAAATATACATAGCAATACAGCACACTAACTGCCACTAGAACATCTACAGAGATTATAGCCCCCAGGATACAGGATGGACAATAGTAGTAGTCGAGATGCAATACGTAGTGACAAAGATGCATCATCCACAACACCATTTCGCAAGATGAAACCAGAATTGATTGAGATTGAGCGCTGGAGAATTTCACCCCAGTCCGCAGCAATGGAACCATCGGCGGGGACGATGGTGTGATATCCGCCGCTTCTGACTCGAGCGTCGGGGGTTGGTTCCAGCGTCGGATTCCGGGCTTGCAGTCCTCTGGAGTCTCAAGGAGCTCCTGAAGATCATTTGGCCTCCGTGATGCTCTATGCCCCTTTCTTCATGGCCATTGCTCGCAAAAAAAGGTCTCTTGTGATGAATCAATCTCTCCTCGGCAGAATTGATGCGTTGTTCATGGGAGTCATATAGGTCGCGTGAGTCCAGAGTGAATGGACTTGATTACCCAGCATAGAAAAGGATTCCGGAAAACCAAAGATCGTCACGGGCAGTGATAAGATGACTAACTAGGTCTTGTATGATTTGCCACGCAAGCTCTATCACATTTGATTCCAAAGAATTTTCCCTCGGGGTTGGGATAATCTTGCGTCTTCCATACCTCTTATCCTGGTTTATAACTCGTTTCTTACTCACATAGTCACTTCCGAAAGCCCCATTCGAGGGTCTGCTTTTGAGTGGACTATCTACACTCTAGAGCAACCAGCTTCTGAGCTAGAAGCCGCCATTCAAGGGAATTAACCTAGATGGGTATAGCGGCTATTTATCTTTCAAGGCTAAATAAAAAGCGAAATACGATTGGTCGTGTGATGTAGTGATTGCCGGATCCCGATAGACCCACATGCTTATCACACGAGCAGCACTTCTCAATTCGGAGGTCAGCTGATAACTTTGTTACCAGTGTATTGCACTGATACACAATTGATACGCCTCTACCAAGGTCTCCAAGAAATAAATAATCGACTGACAAGACAATTAGATAGTAGACACTATATGGTAGACAGTGGCAATCAAAGCCAAAACGCGCAAGCTTACATCCCAATAGCCAACTCTGTCTCACTTGCATCGCGAAAGTCAATCTAACAGTACTCCGTACACCCAGCAGCCTTACGTAAGGTACCATCCCAGTCCAGTTCGAGGGACCCGACAAAATTCCCCATCCGGAGCAACAATGGCATCATCGTCCCCTCCTCCTATCACACGCCTCTCCGCGCGCCTCTCCTGAAGATCGCCCGTTTCACAGATATGCAAGGTTTCTGGAAGATCTACGGAATGAACTTGCTTTTGCGGAGACAATAGTACGAATTCTCTTCGGAGTTAGTACTCCACAGCACGAAAGTATGGGGTATGACATAGATCAAGACGCGCAGCCGACTCCAAGGTAGCGTAGGCTTAGCAAATACTTTCTTTGCAGGAGTGAACGTGCCCGTCATCTCTTGGACTTGGAATAATGGTGACTCCATATGAGCAAATATTCTCACCTGAGCACGCAATCAAGGAGCGGTTGGCTGACGTAGTCCGTTCCGTTTGCATGGACTATCTGACTACGGAGTCCAAGCGACACCTTTCCCTGCTGCGTCGACAGCGATCGCTGATGTAACGCAATCTCTGAGTGTCTTTCATATCGTTGTAGCCTGTTCTCCAGTGTATTACCTCTAGACTACTTCTACTTCTAGGCAGCCATTAAGCTTGGCGTCGAGGGCAGTTTCTTTAATTCTGCCAAGATGAGCGGAATGCTTGCTGTACACCTTGAGGCCTTGGCATAGGGCTACTCAGTGAGGAACCTCGATTGCATCTGAATAGGACTTGTCATGCTGGGCTGCAACGCAAGGGATATGGATTAGATTGGTGTTTGTACCACAGCAAGAGAACGGTCCAATGACTGAATGGCTGTCCCGAGGCACAACCGCTTGCGAAATGAACAGATGGTCAATTGAGGGATCGCTAACCAGCAAGACCGATGGGGACCTCGATTTAGCTCTCATGAATGGACTACATACGTCTAATCCTCATTATAGTGGACGAGCACCAACAGAAACAGTCAACAAGTCGCCGACTTGAGACGACGCTACGATCAGTGAAGAAAAGAAATGTATGTACTGTGTTTGTTAATGTCAGAAGAGCTGATATTGGACTTTGCATGCAATTGAACGCTAATCAAAATATACGTATCAGTCCAGTTCAGAGAAATCAAGGGCACAGTGTAACATGCTACAAGCTCATTTCTGCAAGGAAGCGCCTGCAGAATGACTATAGACTACATGATGTCAAATCAATCGATCTTGATCGAACTGTATCGCGGTTAGCCCATTCTGATATACTCGAAGGGGCCATCATACCTGTAGATACGCCGGATGAAGGTATATGCCGTCAGGAATCCAACGGTCCCTGTCAGCAAGCCGTACACCGCACAAGCCAGGAAGCTGTAGCTGAAGAAGAGCAGACTCGATACGAAGCCTGTGATGTGGAGGTGGAAGAAGTAGTACCAAATGCAGTAGGCAAATACCCAGAAGGCGCTGCTTCCACCAGTCAGGAAGCTCTGCCACCACCAGTGATAATTCTACTGCGGTTAGCCTTCATGATACACAAAATAAAGGCGGAGTCACCTACCTCAGCACAGAGCTGGCTGTGCGTTGCGATGATGGTCACTTCGCTCACTGTGATAATGACAATCGTCGATACAGCGCTCAGGAAGCCGAAAACATAGTAATAGCCACTCTTGTCCTGCCACAAATTCTTGAACACAAAGAGTAGTTCAATGAACAGAACAGCAAATGGAGGTAACCCAGTGAGGGCAGCTCCCTGAATGCTATGCAAGTACCACGGTTGAGGCGGAATCTGACGCGCGATCGAGTTCGTCTTGGTCGGGTGTTCCCACGGTTTCGCTCGCACGAAGCCGTACCAGCTGCCAAGGTATACCAGGGGAACTTGAATGAGAAGCCATAACGCAAGCAGACCGACCAATGTCCCGAAAGGAATGGCCGTACTCGACGCTTGTGCCCAGACAAAAAGATTCAGGATGAAGATGAGGCAAAAGATCAATCCGGGGAAGAAAAGAGCTGTCTAGGCGGATTGTCAGTCGGAGTAAGAAGGAAACAGCAGGTCAACTTACGATGAGGGTATTCTTTCGCCAATGGACACCTCCAAAAGTCTTGTACAATCTCCCAGAGAAATATCCGGAGAGAAGGCCTGCAAAGACGAACAACCCCATGCCCACACTGACAAATCCACCTCGGAAACTGGGATTTAAGACACCCAAGCAACTGAGGATCAACAGCCCGGAAAACATGAAGAAGAACTGCATGCCTGAGCCCACCAATGGCGCTAGCAGACCGCTATACTCGGGCACCCGGAAAACGTCTCCATGGAGAAGCTTCCACCCGCTCACATCTTCCAGAGCTTCGTCATCAGACGATCCGTCGGCATCCCGCTCAACATCCGTGCCTTGATCCAGGAGGCCTTCTCCGTTCTTCTCGACTGACTTGGAGCGTAATTTGATCTTACCATCCTCCATAGCGCCGTCTCCGAGTCCCTTGATATCTCCTTGCACCGTCCTTCCCCAGATCACATAGACCGCCACACCGAGCACACCCGATATGATCAAAGAGTTCAGAACTGCCAGCCAATGTGTCACCGAACTTTCGCCTTGATTATTGAAGTAAAGGTCCCAGCGATTCGACCACTCGATACCAGGCTCTTCTTTAAAGTAGACCGAGTAACTGTATGGGATCTTCAGCGTGGCACCATCGTCTATCTCATCATCCTCCTTGGGAAGATACGAGGATTCAGGATACAACTCCTTCAGCCTCGACAGATTCGGAGCAATGTATAGTTCCAGACCCTCATGTTTGCCATGCACTTGTTTAGGACATCCGTCTTCCTCATAATTGCTGGCTGTGATGCTCTTCGGATAGATCTCAAAACCGACCACCACCTTTCCTCCTTCCGGAGCACTCCGCCAGCGGATGACTATATTGAAATGATTGTTGATGAAATAACGTGGCTTGCCGGTGCCGGGTGAAAAGTCCAGGTCCCCAATCTTGAATCCGGTGGCATAGTATTTGCGGCTACGGTCAACCGTGACGAAACTCGTTGCTCCAGGCAAATTGTCCGCAATCCATTCAGCCACATATCCTTCCCTGATCAGTTGCCGGCCCAATTTTACGTCCTTCCGTCCCACCTCCACCGTACAGAGTTTCTGGCATTCCACATTCCTCCCCATATGAAGCTCAAAATCCGAGGTCATGATGCGATCGCCGCGGAGGATCTCTCCCAGGTTGAGCGAGACACTCTTTCCTGAGCCGAACGGCGAGCCACCGTGACTCTTCCCACTTGGCGGACACACGAACGGAAGATCAAAGTAGGCATACTGTAGCTGCGTGTGGTCCGAGAAGATCTTGTTGACGAGGAGGGGAATGGGTTCGTCGTCGTTATAGCGCGTGACAGAGTAACCTACGGAATAAGATGGGACATAAGTTCACGTACAAAGAAACCTCCGTCAACGGCAAGCCTACCTGGTATGTAGAACGCGCAAGCGTGGCAGACGAATAACAGCCATATTGTCCATAGGCGAGGACATAACACCGATCGAAGTTTCATCATCTACGCAGCCGCAAAACGACTCTCTCCAAGGCGAAGTCCACGGCTATGTATCACACAAACACGCACAAGTAATCGGTTGAATGATATCGGTCGTGCGGGGCAAGTCCGATGGTCGACAAGTGCAGGTGGGCAAGCCAGCCGCCCTTGACGCACTCCGAATCCACCAACAAGCTTTGTCCAAGATAGACTAAACAGTATACGTTCTGTATCGATATGTGCAGACTCCGATGGGAGTATCGCAAAGTATCGCAAAGGAAAACGGAAATATGGATGATGAGAGGAAGAAGATGATTGTCAATGTGAGAGATGTGGCACCGAGTCGTCGGAATGCCACTGAGTAGCGACGGGAATTCCGCGATTTCACAGTCCAGCTTATTATAACGAAAGGAACGGCAGATAACGCCTTGTGAAAGAAAGATCAAGCATGAGGACGGGGAAGGGATGACTCGATCGTTGGAGAGAAAGTAACAATAACAAAGCTCAACTACATATAAAGGCCAGAACATGGGAGTAGAGGAGGGCATCCAGAATAGGCTTAGCTTCCATTCTTCAAGTGGATAACCATCAACTTATGAATAAACCATGCACAAAATATACACATCGTCACGTCTGAAATTCATTGCGATATGGAGTCTTCACCAAGCTTGCTTCAATAATCATCTTCAACAACTCCATGAGAGATTATGAACATACACAAATCTATCATGTCTAACCGTGTTATCTGGGGACTGAAGTTGAAAAGTTACACTAAGCTGTCCAAACGGTCGCCTATCAGGCTATTTCACATTCGGGGAAACTGATACGCAGAGGGGTAATCGTAAGATACTTTGTCGAGAATAAGAAGACAGAAGATGAAGCCGCCAACAGGACCGCATTGTGCTGGCAAATGAAAGACGTCCAGCCGATGGTCCACGAACCGACCGGACGAAGGTAAAAGGGAAGAGATTTGCGCACCGTCAGAAGTCCCAGAGATTACGAAGGATGACTCAGAAGATACTCTACAGCACCCTGAACGCTGCCACCTGAGCGTCGCAGAGCTTCCACATTCCTCTCGAACTCAAAGAAGCCCATATCGTTGAGTTGTCGGAGCTGGTCAGCGTATCTTTCCTCAGGCGGCCGATTGTCCTGCGGCGGAGGGCTTCCAACGCCGGCGCCCCCAAGCAGAGCCGCCAAAGGATTAGCACCGGTCGCACCTCCTTGGGCTCCCATGGCCTGCATCATCTGCGACAGCAGTGCGGGATCTCGAAGGAAGGGGTTCTGCTGCGGATTGAAAGGATTTACGCCGGCCTGTCCAGCCTGAGAACCTGTAGCTCCGAACATGGCGGGGTTCATCAAGAAACTGAATGGATTCTGAAGATTCTGCTGGTTCTGGCCTTCACTGGTAGTTGTACTGCCAGCAGAGGCGCTGCCAGTTGCTCCTTGCGTGCCTTGGGATTGATCGCCACCTGCAGCGGTCGAGGTACTTGACGGGTTAGCGCCGAAATTTGGTGGATTTCCACCGAAAAGAGCAGCGAAAGGATTGCCCGCTCCTAGCGCAGAAGCGAAAGGGTTGAAAGGAGGCGCACCCGCTGTGCCCGTATTCGCATTATTGTTGTCCTGGTTGTTTCTGCTCTCCTCGGGCGTCGTGTTGGTCACCCCAGGGGCTGGGAACGCACTACCTCCGCCCAATCCACCGCCACCAAACGCCCTCTGCATCTGCAACATATGGCGGATAGAATTGGGATCGGTGAGCATGCGGCGGAATTCAGGGCTCTGCATCATTTGCCGCACTCCAGGACCCATATCACGCAACATGGGATTTTGTTGAATCATCATGTCGATCATGGCTGGGTTTTGCAGGGCTTCATTGATGGTGGACTGAAACTGAGGGTTTTCAAGCATGTTGAGCATGCTTTCGGCGTCGGGAGGAGGTCCCATCTAGACGCATCAGTCAGCCGTTGAACTCCAGGAAGCAAGCAAAACTTCTCAATCGACAGTGGAACACTTACGCCGCCATCTGGACCGAACATGCCAGCGCCCGGAAGCTGCGCAAATCCAGCATATCTTGCACCTGTCAAGCCCGCGAGCGGGTTGTTACCGGTACCGGCAGCGAGATTGGTGGGCACAGCACCAGCTGCAGGAGCAGCCGAGGTACCAGTAGATGCAGATGTAGCCGCACTCTGCGTAGCCCCACTCTGTCTCTGATTGCTAGCAGCGCTCTTTACCAAATGGACAGTGTGGCCATCTTTGATCTTGTAAGTTGCTAAAGTTTCATTATCTTTGAGCACTCTCCCAGAGTAGATCAGACGCTGCCGCTCAGCTGGAGTATCGGCATATTCGGAAGATGAAAGCTTTTCTTTCAACTCCGAGACTTGAGTAGAAAGAGGAAGAGTGAGTGTATATTTGGCGTCATTGGAGGATTTGATTGTGAAGGTGATGGGCGAATCTTCAGTCGTGGCGGTATCGTCGGCCATGATACGTAATTCAGGTGCGGGAAGGAGTATGAGAGGCTGATGTGCTGCAGAGAGAGATCACAGTACAGTCAATAAAAGGGACAGTTGGTAGAATTCGAAGGGTGACAGAGAATATGAGACAACACAGGTAAAATGATGAAATTGAGACACAGATGAGTCGGCTGCCTTTCTGTAAGCTGGATATGGGAAGAGGCCCCTCTAGGCTGTAAGTGATTGGTAAGGTGGAAGCAGGCAGAATCACATCGACCGCCTTTCTTAATCAATGCACTGAGCTCATCACAGCGTGAATCTTGACAATAACGTCACGTGCATCAGGGAACAAACAGTATAAACCCACGTGACTGGAGCTTCTTTCTCCCTTCAGAGCTGAATTTTCACTTCTGGCTCCTCAGGACGCAGTTAGGCAATCCTCGCTCTTCTCGTGCAAGTATTTCCGACCCTGCTGCAATCCCTTCTCTGAGGACACTCGGTAATTGAGAGTCCTCTTTTGCAATTTCTCAAGCTGCAGCAATGGGATTGACTCTATTCTGAAGTCAAATTGACTGCAGTTGCGTCGTAAAACACTAGCAAACCTCAACCCTCGGTTTGGGCTTGAAACAGCCTAATCGTTCACTATGGCTACCACTTCGAACATGTTCATGTATTCCCTGACGATCCAGCCTCCGACTGCGATCACACAAGCTATTCTGGGCCAGTTTGCAGGGACCAAGGAGCAGCAGATCGTGACCGCGTCAGGGTCGAAGCTCACGATTCATCGTCCCGATCCGACTCAGGGCAAGATTACACCAATCTTTTCCCAGGATGTCTTCGGTATCATCCGTTCTCTGGCAGCCTTTCGGCTGGCCGGAAGCAGTAAAGGTATGTTTGACGTTCTCCCTCCTCGCCCCAATCGCAAGACCAACTTAGTGATTCGTGAAGCTTCCCGGGCAGCACGATCCTTATCTGCCGAACCGACCTTATTGGAAGCGGGACGTGCTGCGGTCGGCGTTGCTGACACTGCATGCTGTTTCTGAACTGTGCTGAAAGAATATTGCATATAGATTATATAATCATTGGTTCGGACTCAGGACGTATCACAATCATTGAATACGTTCCCTCCCAGAATCGGTTCAACCGTATCCATCTTGAGACTTTCGGCAAGTCCGGCGTTCGTCGTGTCGTGCCTGGTCAATACCTTGCGGTCGATCCAAAAGGTAGAGCTTGTTTGATTGCCTCTGTGGAGAAGAATAAGCTCGTTTATGTTCTGAATCGGAACTCGCAGGCCGAGCTGACGATTTCGTCCCCTCTGGAGGCCCACAAGCCGCAGACACTGGTCTTTGCGATGACGGCTCTGGACGTTGGCTACGAGAATCCCATCTTCGCGGCCCTCGAGGTTGATTATTCGGAGTCGGATCAGGATCCAACCGGTCGAGCGTACGAAGAGTCCGAAAAACTGCTTGTGTATTATGAACTTGACCTCGGTCTGAATCATGTTGTTCGCAAATGGGCAGATCCTGTTGACCGCACCGCAGCTATGCTGTTCCAGGTGCCGGGAGGAGCCGATGGTCCCAGTGGTGTCTTGGTATGTGCAGAGGATAGCATTACCTACCGGCACTCAAACCAAGATGCATTCAGAGTCCCGATTCCTCGACGCATTGGTGCAACGGAAAACCCCGACCGCAAGCGCTCTATCGTCGCCGGCGTCATGCACAAGATGAGGGGTGCTTTCTTCTTCCTTCTCCAGACTGAAGATGGCGACCTGTTCAAGGTTACCATCGATATGGTGGAGGATGACAACGGGCAACTGACTGGCGAGGTTAAAAGGTTGAAGATCAAATACTTTGATACAGTCCCTGTCGCATCCAATCTGTTGATCCTGAAGAGTGGTTTCCTTTACGTTGCCAGTGAAGCAGGAAACCATCACTTCTACCAATTCGAGAAGCTGGGAGACGACGACGAAGAGACTGAGTTCAGCAGTGAAAACTTTTCTGCGGATCCCTCTGTTCCCTATGAGCCGGTGTTCTTCCGACCGAGAGGAGCGGAGAACCTCAACCTCGTTGAGACACTCAACTCTCTCAACCCTTTGATCGATAGTAAGATCGTGAATCTTAACGAGGACGACGCTCCGCAGATTTACACTGTATCCGGTACTGGCGCCCGGAGCAGCTTCAGAACCCTCAAGCATGGTCTGGAAGTTTCTGAGATCGTGGAATCGGAGCTCCCTAGTGTGCCTTCTGCTGTTTGGACTACCAAGTTAACTCGTGCCGATGAGTTTGACGCTTACATTATTCTTTCTTTCGCAAACGGTACCTTGGTTCTCAGCATCGGTGAGACAGTTGAAGAAGTTACCGATACCGGCTTTCTTTCAACTGCTCCTACTTTGGCTGTTCAGCAGCTCGGTGAGGATTCGCTGATTCAGGTTCATCCGAGGGGCATCCGCCATATCCTTGCAGATCGGCGTGTCAATGAGTGGCCCGCTCCTCAACATCGTTCGATTGTCGCGGCTGCGACAAATGAGCGTCAGGTGGCGGTTGCCCTCAGCTCTGGTGAAATCGTGTATTTCGAGATGGATGCCGATGGAACCCTCGCTGAATACGACGAGAGACGTCAGATGTCGGGTACAGTCACATGCCTCAGTCTAGGCGAGGTGCCTGAAGGCCGTGTGAGAAGTTCCTTCTTGGCTGTCGGATGTGACGACTCTACTGTCCGCATCCTGAGCTTGGATCCAGACTCGACTTTGGAGAATAAGTCAGTCCAGGCTCTTACATCGGCCCCATCAGCGTTGAACATCATGTCAATGGCCGATTCAAGCTCGGGAGGCACGACACTCTACTTGCACATTGGCCTTTACTCCGGTGTCTACCTCCGGACTGTTCTCGACGATGTGACTGGCGAACTTTCCGATACTCGTACCCGTTTCCTGGGAGCCAAGCCAGTCAAGCTATTCCGTGTTTCCGTCAAAGGACAAACGGCTGTTCTCGCGCTCAGCTCCCGACCATGGCTGGGCTATTCCGACGTCCAGACGAAAGGTTTCATGCTCACCCCATTGGATTACGTGGGCTTGGAATGGGGCTGGAACTTCTCCAGTGAGCAGTGTGTTGAAGGCATGGTTGGTATCCAGGCACAGAATCTTCGGTATGTTCATCCCTCTCTACACTCTTGCTCACTTGTCCTTCGTGATCGTATGATGAGAGCTTTAATCCGAAAAGTTCATGTGGATCATCTCTTTAAAGTTTATATCTCCAATTGTTCCTACTGAGATCACTGCAATATACCAATTCCCAAAGTCAAACAATGTCTTACTTTGATGCATTTGACTAACTCGTTTACGCGACGACAGGATTTTCTCTATCGAGAAGTTGGACAACAACATACTGCAGGAGTCAATTCCTCTTTCAAACACGCCCCGTCGCATGCTTAAGCATCCAGAACAGCCATTGTTCTATGTTATTGAGTCGGACAACAATGTTCTATCACCGGCTACCAGAGCCAGATTGATCGAAGATTCCAAGGAGCGTAATGGCGAGACAAATGTTCTTCCGCCCGAAGATTTTGGCTATCCACGGGCGACGGGTCACTGGGCGTCTTGCATTCAAATCGTCGATCCCCTAGGTGCTAAAGCGGTGATTTCAACGATTGAACTTGAGGAGAACGAGGCCGCCGTCAGCATGGCAGCCGTACCCTTTTCTAGCCAGGACGATGAAACTTTCCTGGTGGTGGGAACGGCCAAGGATATGTTTGTCAACCCTCCCTCATCAGCGGGAGGCTTCATCCACATTTACAGATTCCAAGAAGATGGGAAGGAGCTGGAGTTCATTCACAAGACGAAGGTTGAAGAGCCACCTCTTGCTCTCCTCGCATTCCAGGGACGTCTTGCTGCCGGCATCGGCTCTACTCTTCGGATCTACGACCTGGGAATGAAACAGCTGCTCCGAAAATGTCAGGCTCCCGTGGTGTCTAAGACAATTGTTGGGCTTCAGACACAAGGTAGCCGGATTATTGTCAGCGACGTCCGCGAAAGCGTGACGTATGTCGTGTACAAGTACCAGGAGAACGTTTTGATTCCTTTCGTTGATGATTCCGTCTCTCGCTGGGCGACGAGCACCACCATGGTAGACTACGAGACTGTTGCCGGTGGTGACAAATTTGGTAACCTCTGGCTCGTGCGCTGTCCCAAGAAGGTCTCGGAGGAGGCAGATGAGGATGGATCGGGAGCCCACCTGATTCATGAGCGCGGTTATCTGCATGGCACACCGAATCGCCTGGAGCTGATGATCCACACCTACACACAGGATATCCCGACCAGCTTGCACAAAACACAACTAGTGGCAGGTGGACGGGACATCCTTGTGTGGACCGGGTTTCAGGGCACAATTGGCATGCTTGTGCCTTTTGTGAGCCGCGAGGATGTGGACTTTTTCCAGAACCTAGAGATGCAACTAGCCGCACAGTGCCCACCCCTCGCCGGACGGGATCATCTCATCTATCGCAGCTATTATGCACCAGTCAAGGGTGTGATTGATGGAGATTTGTGCGAAATGTATTTCTTACTGCCTAATGACACGAAGATGATGATTGCAGCGGAGCTGGATCGTTCCGTCAGAGAGATTGAGCGGAAGATCTCGGTAAGTCAACCCACTTCCAACGTTATGTCTGGGATGATGCCGCTAACGATACACATAGGATATGCGAACGAGGGTGGCGTACTAATAATTCTGATGGCAATTCCGGCGTCTGTGTGCGAGGGTCTATAGATACCCAATGACGATCATGCTAGATAAGCATATGTACAGATTTTATATCAACCTTCCGGTCCCCAAGCAGTCATGCAATCTGTAAGCAGATGTCTCTTGCCTCGCTCGGTCTTCTGCTTCTCTCGGTTGATCTTGAGCTGGATGCAGTCTGCACTCTCGTGTGCAGGTCTGTATGAGACGAGAATGAGGTTTTGCCCTCGACGATTTTTGAGTACGGTTTTATTCGTTATGCACCACGGATATTGAATCGTAATTTATCAGTCGGGACAGTCTCGTAGCTCTTATCTATAATGTATGAATCTAACCATATTCGCATATCTTCCTATATATCACGATTTCCATTCCGTAGAATCCTGCAATCTTCAAGTAGCAAAGTACCTAGATGAATGTAGCTCGCGCACGCTGATTGGCTGGTGCCCCTCATACTCTAGGTTTTCAATCATGCAGGCTGCCCTGAGCTGTTCCATACTTGGTCATCCTCTCCTCTTCTTTTCAGTTGAGTATATCACCACTGATCCAACCACCATCTGATAGGATAAAGCATACATCATGTCCGCTCAACCACCCGCCGAACAACCCTGGCACGCCGCCTTCCCAGCACCCCGCAATACCGCCCGCAGCATCTCCCGAGAAGAAATGCTCCAGTGGATGCGGGAGGGCAAGCAGCCAGGAAAGGACTACGTGCTTGTTGATCTGCGCCGGAATGACCACGAAGTGAGTTGCTGCCGTCTCTGTTACCGAAATCGTGCTTGTAATTGTAATCGTACTGATCTGTAACCCAGGGAGGAACGATCAAGGGCTCGCTGAACTTGCCCGCTCAGAGCTTGTATTATTCTCTGCCGACGGTGTATAATCTCCTTCGGGCGGGAGGGGTGAAGTACATTATCTGGTATTGTGGTATGTGGTTTGCCCTTTGCAGGATGTGCAGCGCTGTGCTTGACTTGTGGATTGATTGATTGCTCATACTGAGGTATAGGCTCTTCGGCGGGGAGGGGTACTAGAGCTGCGAATTGGTTTGCGGACTACCTTGAGGACCAGAAAGATGAGTCGATTGAGAGCCTGGTGCTGCAGGGCGGGATCAAGGGGTGGGTTGGGGCTGGTGAGGAATATAGGGAGCTGACGGAGGGGTTTGATGCACAGGTTTGGCAGAAGAATGGGATTGAGTTGAAGTGAGGCAGAGGAGGTAAGCTTGAGGATATATGTACATAGAACGATGACGATACTATTATCGGATATCTTGATTCATAATGCCGGCGGCCCAGAGACACTTTTCATCCTGGAAACGGGGCGTGATGACTTGGAATCTCTTCTTCGGCAATGTATTCAAGGCAATAGAGGAATGCCAGGCATGGTCGTCGCATTTGTCGCCTATTAGGTAGTAGGCATTACGCGGAGAATTAGCAGTTTGGGCGCCCATGATGCGGTAGAGCGTAGTCAAGTGAGAGACGAGGCATTGGCTCTGGGACGATGTCCGGATTGCAGTTCTGACTCGTCATGGAGCAAGCTTTCAAGTAGCACCTCAGACCGAGCTGCAATATCACACCTTAAACCTTCGTAAGGTCACCAAGTGCAATGAAATTATGTAGAAAGAAGAAAGAGCGACTCGACACTTCGTGACTAGTTGTAGCACACGATATCATATCCAAGCTGATCGCCGACAATGCCGGTCCATAGTCCACAATGCGGGGTCAAGAGCTTACTGCCATAGAAGGCAGGTCGACCCTTGATAATCAAGCATATCAGCCAGGATGCTCGGCTCTAGTAGAGAGACGTACAAAGACTCAAAACTTATCCGTTCTGATTAGCTGGAACGTCCGAGTCGCCGAGATTGGACCATGCAGTAGCATCGATTGGCCTGATAGTATTGCCCTCATCAGTCGCATACTTGAACCACAGATGCTTCAACTGACAGCCTGATAAACTCCGTGTTCCTGCTGCAACCTCGTTCCGCCCTGGCACTGACCCAATATCAACTCTCATCATGGCGTTCGCTCAAGCTATACTCTCCAACCCTGCAATTCCGATTGAAGATCGGCAACAGGCGCTCGACCGTGCTTTTTCCGACCCCGGTCTACCTTCAGCTCACACGACTTCTTCGTTCTGGCTCAGAACTCCACATCCCGAAATTGCCCAGGCGCAGTCTACTGAGCTGCCATCTGAGGCAGAAGTAGTCATCATCGGTTCTGGAGTGACTGGGACCTCAATTGCAAGAACTCTGCTGAAGTCCCGCAAGCCTGGGAAGGAGACCAAACCCCGACCGGCTGTTGTTATCTTGGAAGCGCGCGATGTCTGTAGTGGTGCCACCGGCCGCAATGGCGGTCATATCCTTGAGACAGCGGAAGAGTTTGCAGAGCTCGAAGCATCGCATGGCCTTGAAGCGGCTAAGAAAGTTGTGAGGTTTCGAACGGCTCATCTGCAGGAGATCCTAAAGACCGCTGATGAGTATGGACTGACGGAGGAGACTCAAGCGAGAAAAGTTCAGTTTCTATGTGTGTATTTTGATGAAAGAGGTTGGAAAGGGGCTTTATCTCGCCTGCAACGTTTGAAAGAGTGTTTGCCAGATGAAACCGCCGAGTGGAGAGCATATGAGAGAAATGAGATTCCAAAGGTGAGTTGCAGATTTCCTTTCACTTAGGCTCATCTGGGGTTGCTTTTGCTGAAACGTGCAGGAATTCTGCCTCCCTCATGCTCGAGGCATCGTCGCTGGTCCGGCTGGTGCTATCTGGCCTTACAGATTTATCACTGGCATTTTGGCTCACTTGCGCAGCGAATTTTCCCGGGATCTGCTGATTGAATCCAATACACCGGTGACAGCTATTCGTGATGTTACAACTGAAGAGGCGACTTCGTTGCGATATTCGGTCGAAACAACCCGAGGCACAATCCGCGCTCGTCACGTCATTCACTGTACCAACGCTCACGCTGGCCATCTTGTTCCCGGATTGAGAGGCCGTATTTACCCAGTCCGAGGGCAAATGTCTGCGCAGACACCGGGAAGCAAGTTCCGCAATCAGGGAACCGAGCATTCTTGGATTTTCAACTATGACCGGGGATTCGATTATCTAACCCAGTTACCACGGTCCGAGGCAGGCGAGATGATGATGTTCGGAGGCGGGTTTGCTCAAGGCGAGCTCGGTGGTATTGGCGACTTTGGTATCTCCACCGACTCGGAGCTGAGCCTGTACGTTGATATCCATCTGTCTGGTGCGTTGAGCGCTATTTTTGGTCGCGAGAACTGGGGCAGCATTCCAGGTCCCAGTGTGGAGAAGATGTGGACGGGGAATATGGGTTTCAGCGCAGACGGCTTCCCATGGGTAGGGCAACTTCCCGTGTCTCTGACTGAAAGGGAACAGAAAGAGAAGGGCCAAGGAGCCGAATGGATCTCTGCCGGATTTTCAGGGGAGGGAATGGTGTATGCATGGCTGTGCGGAAAAGCTCTGGGAACGATGGTACTGGCTTATGACGATGAACTGCTAGAGACAGAATCCGCAGACCTCTCCTGGTTTCCAGAGCAGATGCTGGTGACTGAGAAGAGGATCAAGGAATCTGTTCTACCTCGCGATGTCGATGGTATATCATCTTATTTGCAGTAAACCAGGTAGTGGAAAGATACGGGAGACTTCAGAAGAGAGAGAGGTGAAAAGGTAGTGACTGTCAGTCATGTGCTCTAAGCTAGTTTGTCTGTTTATGGGGCGACTTGCACTCCTTTGCCCATGTTCATTCTCTTATTTACCAATGCATCCAGCCAGTAAGCCATCATTTCCAGGTCTTCCCATCTCCCATGGCGAGCAATCACCGCATTCACGCCTACAATCGGACTTCCTCATCCTCTTCACTTCTTATGGCCTGAGCACTATCCTGTCCCCAAACCTTGCAAGACCATCTGAACCCTTTATAAATGGTCGTTTCGAAGTGTTCTAAAGACCCTGCAAGATCTTTGCAATATGGTATGGATGCCAGACGGGTGGATTGTGAGTAAGGTCCAACAAATCCAATCGCCCGAATGAGCAATGCTCTTATCTGGTCCTGATACTTTGTGAACATCGTTCTATAGACCTGAGCTGTGGGTCTGTTTAAACCTATTCTCAAAACGGCAGGTCGACCCTGGCAAAGAGCAGACGCAAACCATCTGATTAAGGGATCGTGGGCGACGGAGAGAGTAATTGTATTGGCCACTGCGGAGACTGATCATGAATCTGCATCAAATAAGTTACATCAATGTGCTGCCGCCTGTCTGCCATCAGGCTGGAGATCAATTGTACCTTCGTAGACGCGAAAGAGCTCCAACTTCGGGCTGGCGGACATATTCCTGGAATTTGGAAGATTTGCCAAGGAGTCGAGAGCTTCCATTTGCCTCAGCTCTTGCTTATACAGTATCGGAAAATAGGCTAGCTTGATTTTGACAAGGCGTTGATGTCCATTATGGCGCTGTTCCCTGACGGCGAGATTGGGTGCATCAACCTGCCTTGTTGATTTTGCTTTCATAAAGCAGTTGAAACAGGATCATCGCGTTTCGTCTGGAGATCATTCGGCATTTCAAGCAAATCAACTAATTTAGAATCCCGGGTGCAGACTAATGCATGAGGCCGAATATCCCTTTACGGCAGGTCGACCCCCTTTTGCCAGACGGTAACCCAACCTTCAAATGAACCTTGACACTTCCCCCCGAGTGAATTATGGCTTCATTGGGACTCATCTCTGTTTTTTCTAGCTCGTTTCTTATCTGATCCCATGCATTCCCCCGCATTTTGGCGATGTCTAGATTTGCCTCTCGATTTGGCTGAAGTGTCTTATTGAAATATGTGCACCAGTTGTTCGCTAGACTTGCGTGTGTAGACATAGCCAGCATCTTTAATCATTTATCAAGCATTGGCTGCCCACTGGATACGAAGCAATGCTTCATCAACAGAGCAAGACAGGCTCGACTTTGGCGAACAGAGGAGAAATCCTACTAAGGTCCTCTTTTATCTTCGGATCTATATCGATACCCTTCAGCATTGATGGCAGACGGTCAACGCGACCAAACACCAAGCATTCGCCAGGAGGAAGGCAATCTTCCTCCAGGGACTTTTCTTTTGATCACGGGTAGGTATCCATGTCACTTTGCAGTATCGTCAATGTCTAATTGAGGTACAGAAGATGACGCAGAGAATCATGGACGACGTCAGATCCTACTCAGTCCGGTGCCAACCAGAGATCCCAACGAGCCATTGGTGCGTCATTTGGTCCTTTCTACAACTGTGATTAACTGTAGTGTTAGAACTGGAGCACAGCGCGGAAGGCATGCAACTTTACTCTGGTGCTGGCGGTGACAGCGCTGATATTCACCGCGTCAGTCTCTCCTTGTTGATAAAACTAGACCCAAGCTGATGCGTTCACCAATGCATTCCAGACTGTCGATTCAGGCCATCTTTTGGCAGTTGATGGTCCCTGACCTGCAAGTAACTTATACCCAGCTCAACTGGGCCCTGTCGGTTAATTTTGTCGGTCTTTCAATGGGATGTGTGATATCCATTCCGCTGGCGAAGAAATTCGGACGGAGACCTGTGTACCTGGTTTCGACCGCGTTGATGCTGGTGACGTCTTTCTGGATATCAAGATTGGAGAGCCTCACGGAGCTGTATATCGCCAACTTGCTTCAGGGACTCGCCGGGGCGACAAATGAGTCGATTGTTCAGATCACGGTATGTTTCCTGCTGGTTGAGTGTTTCGGAGCTCATGCTTCTAGATCGCCGATCTCTTCTTCGTACATCATCGCGGAGGAATGAATGCTCTGTACATGACTATGGTGATGATTGGGGTAAGTAAACCCACCCGCGTCGCCGACCGCAGCCACGCTCATTTGTGCCATAACAGAGCTTCCTCTCTCCCATGGCAGCTGGGACTCAAGCAACACGACAAGGCTGGCGGGCATGCTATCGGACAATGGGCATCTGCAATGTGATTCTTTTCGTTCTGTTCATGTTTCTCTACGAGGAGACCAAGTACTCCAAGGTCATTGAAGGCGTGAGAGCGTCCGCGGGACCTGCTGGGGAAGCTCAGCAGGTTTCCGTGGACAATTTCAAGGCGGATCGCAAGTCCGATCTCGAATGCCCTGCGAGTATGGTGCAGACGAATACGGCAGGCCACCATGAACTCGATCACACCGTCCCCGTGAAGACCTGGAGACAGAGGCTCAGTCTGTGGACCTACACCCCGGAGCCGATCTGGCCGTATTTTTATCGTCCGTTTGTCGTGCTAACCACGTTCCCTGCCGTCCTGTTCTGCGCCGTGCAGTATGCCTGCGGCATAGCGTTGCTAACCATCATGTCGAGTGTGATCTCTCTGGCGTTTCCCATGCCTCCTTACTTGTTCACTGCACAGCAGATTGGATTCATGAGTGTCGGCCCGTTCATTGGCAACTTGATTGGGTCGTTCTACGGGGGATTTCTCGGAGATCGATCGATCTTGTTCTTTGCACGGCGTAACAAGGGCTACTACGAGCCGGAGATGCGTCTATACATTCTTCATCTTCCTGCCTTGGCCTTGTGCGGGGGCCCAATCATGTTTGGGACCACAGTTGCCAGGGTAAGCGTTCCGACGACTGTGTCTTCTGCCTGACCGACAACTGATTCTCATTAGGGCATGCACTGGATCTGGCCGAGCATCGGCGGCGCACTATTTGGTTTTGGACTGGGCAGTATTGGCGATGCAGCTTTGACGCTGGTGATTGACAGCTATGTTGATGTACGATGCCCAACCCTTTTCCCTGCTGGTTCATGGGCTATTCTGACTAGCGGGTCGGTGCTAGATCACTGGTGATGCCTTCACAGGTGTCACGTTTCTACGCAACGCAATCGGCATCGGAGTCCCCTTTGCTATCTCGCCTTGGATGCAGCGGAGCGGATTGACCAACATGTTCATCGCCTGCGGGATTATCAGTCTGGCGATCACCATGACCATCATCCCGATGGTGATGTATGGGAAAAAGATTCGGGTGAGGACCGCAGGTCGGTATCGATTGATGGCCGCTCAACAGGGGCAATGAATTTTATTTTTCCAGTTTGTCGTCCTTCCAAACCCTGATTCGGGGGATCCATCGGACAGAAAGGCTGGGGAGACGGGACCCAACTCCGCCGGGCTGGAAGTCGGCACCTGGCGTGATCGGAAAACTGTCAAGTCTCAGACTTTTATATGCAGGTGCTAAATCGGAGACACTGTCGGTGGTCTATACTTCGGCTAAGAGCGGATAGAACTGGAGTAGCTCCATAGAGCCAATTCTAGAATTTGGCTCGGTTATCCTCGTCTTTGATCATGAGAAAGGTAAGAGGTAAACAGTTCAATTGCGAAAAAGCAGTCAGGAATTGATCCAAGTTATCTAATATTTCCATGTTATTATCAGATGGGAGACAAGAATTAATGTCAACGCATATTTGACTTTTGATTTATTTAGCCGGGCCTTGTACCAAGCTTGCTAGTCCGGTAGGCGCATCAAAGGGCGTGCACCGCAGCCACAGACAGGCCAGCACTGAGGAGTCATGATGTCGATGAAAGGCGCGAATCAAGCAGGAAAAATCCCGGTATTGTATTTGATACTACCTTAGTATCAAGGTCCTCATTACAATGCTATTGAAAACTTAGGAAAACCATGCGGATGTGAAATAAATAGTGAAGCAATAATGGAAGACCATCATTATTGCGTGATCATCATACTATACTGAACAGAACCAGGTTGATCACCATTCTATTGATGCTCTTTTTCTTCTGGTGTCGTCATCCTCTTCTGATGAATTTGTAATCTCCTACCTCTTTAACTATTCCAGCAGTGTTCTCAGTGTATTAAGGTATGATGGAATACGAGCAAGGGCATTGTCATGGCAAGGGCGCAGACTGAGCATTAGTCATTTCCTCAAACTGGCCAATCAGGGCTTCTTCCCATTGCAGGTTGGGTAATGCTTCTTTTTTCTCCCAACTTGTTCTCGTCCACCTTACATATGATCCATCACCATGATCAAGTATAGTTTGGTCCTGTACTGTACTATCTCATCGACCATCCGTCAATCGGGAAGTTGTTTTGAGATCACACGTGCTCTGTGGCTTTCTCTGGCTGATGTTCTCATGATCCATCCTTGCTATTGAGTCGGTCAGTCCAGATGTCGCAATCCGTGGCTGATCGTTTCCCCGTATTGCTGCATTTCCATACTTGCTTCACCTCCAAGCTAGGAGGAATTTGAACTTTCTTGATGCAAATGACTCATGAACTTTCAACGATGCTTAGCAATCCATGCTGTTCTCAACTTGAAGATGCAGATGGGGGTTTCTCCTGCCTTTATAAACATGCATTGTTTCCCTTGCTCCCCGTTGTAATTCCATCTCGTCTAATTTTTATACTACTCTGATATAGACCCTCAGGGCTCCACTGCTGCTCTTTTCCATTACTCAACAGCAATACTCCCGTCACCCCATCCCTGGATTCTCCAGTCATAGCTTCCGCGGAAATTTCCGTCGCTTTCCTTTTTTATTATTTTTGATCGGAGTAAATATAACTTGCGTGATCCCTGGACTGCTGCGTCTGCACTTTCCTTTCATATACAACCGGATCGAACTGCGCTGAGGCGCTGCGTCTCTATACTTCATCCGCTCGATTGATCAGCTCCTCTCAATGGCGGCTTCAATTATCACTCGGGGATCCAGTTCCCTGGAGTCGCTGACTGGACGCTCTCGTCCCAAGATCCAGATCGACCTTGCCAATCAGACAGAGGGACTTGTCAGCTCGTATACCACCAAGGACCACATCGAAGGAACCGTGACCATCAAAGTAGACCATGACACGCGCTTTGAAGACGTCGAAATCACTTTTGAAGGTGCGACTTCCCCCGTCAGGTGCCAGGGTTGCGTGCATGCTAACGGACGAGAGTAGGAACAGCAAGAACGTCGGTCGAGCGGGCAGCCTACCCCGGCCGCACAGGGGCTTATCAGACATTCCTCAGGCTGCGCCAGCCCATTGATGACGCCGCATACCCAACTCCCCGCATTCTTGAGAGTGGACGCTCCTACCAGTTCCCCTTCACCTTTGTCGTCCCCGATCGTCTGCTCCCCCATGTCTGCACCCACCCCAAGACCAACGTCCATGTGGAGCGGTCCCACACATTGCTGCCCCCAACCTTGGGGGACCCCATGCTCGCCAGCAACGGAAAGACATTGCTGGACGACATGGTGCCCGAGATGTGCCAGATCTCGTACATGATCCGGGTTGTCGTGCACCGCAAGCCCGCCGGTGAGAGCGGCGCGCGCAAGCCCCTCGCCTCGGCGGGAAAGAAAGTGCGCATCATCCCTACCGTCGACGAGGAACCGCCACTCAACGTCCTCGAGGGCGAAGACGTCTACTGCACCCGCAAGGAGAAGGGCGTCAAGCGCGGACTCATGCGCGGCAAGCTGGGCCGCTTGGTTGTGGCCGCCTCGCAGCCCAAACCCGTTCAGCTGACTGCGCCCCAGTGCGAGACAAAGGACTCCGTCGGGACCGTGGCAACCATCAACCTGCGCTTCGATCCCGTCGGCAACGAAGCCCCGCCCCGGCTCGGCAGCGTCTGGAGTAGACTGCGCGTATCGACATACTACGGCGCTGTCCCTTGGGGAGACTACCCGTCCGCCCTGTCGGCGACCCTGTGGGCGCAGGCCGGGAAGAGTGTCTACACCGAGATCCTGCCGCTGTCTACCCTCTGCGTCGCCTCCGCCCAGTGGACTAAACATTCGGTCTCGGGCCCGGTCCGCCGGGACTCATTGGAGTCTACCTCCTCGTCGGAGTCGCTGACGGGGCCCTCTGCCGCTTTCTCGGGGAGCACCTACTATACCGCCTCGGTAGTGGTGCCCGTCTCCCTTCCCGCGTCCAAGGCCTTTGTTCCGACCTTCCACTCCTGCCTCATTTCCCGAATGTACGCCCTCGACCTGAGCATCTCGTACCACACTCCGAACGCCAACATCCTGACTCCCACCGCCTCCCTTCGCGTTCCACTTCAGCTCACCTGCCAGCCCAAGGCAGATGCGCGCCCTAAGTACGGGGTCCACGAAATCACCCTGGCAGAGGTGGACGCCGAGTTCTTCAGCCCTCGCAGCGTTGCGCCCCCATCCATCACCTCCTGCGAGTCTTTTCCTCTGCCGCAGTCGAACCCCATCGCGCCCCCGCCGGAGTATACCGCCATCCGGGCGCCGTTGCTGGCGAGCGAGCAACCACGGCGAGTTGCTGCTGGTTGATGATGGAAGAGGAGTGATATGATGACATTACTAATCGCATGGCGTTTTTGATTGCTTGTATGATATACCCATTGACATCTTGATACCATAGATTGATGTTTGCTTCAAAAGTTTGGGCGCTCCCGTTGCATTTTTTATTAGATTGGTTTCTGTTGGACAGTTTGCTTCGATATTTCTATATTAATATAATCAATCCATCATCATAATATCTTCTTACAAACCTGTTGTCCTTGGGAGTAAGTAGGGAGCGTGTACGCTCCATTTACGCTACCACATTTCCTGCAATTGTCACCGCGTCAACGATACCACTAGATATCGTCTATAATTCCCTAATCGTTGGCAATGTCAAGAAAAAGAATATCCGACGAAAAAAAGAGAATATGACAAGGGTGGGATTCGACCACGCCCCTTGCGAGACACGGAAACTAATGACATACATACCTTACTTCTAGACCACATCGATTCTTGGGTTCACCTCTGATGCTAATGGAGTATTTCTACTTGGGAACAACATCGCAGGAGTAAGGACAAATACTGGTCTCTATTCTGCAAACACCAAGCAAGTCCCACACGCAACTTCTTACATGACGAATCCCGGCATGTAAGGATCTTCTACGCGTGTAAACTTGCTTTCTGCGCGAGATACGGTTGAATATACCTCAACTCAGAGCGAGCTAAATGCCAGTGTTCATCACATCCCCTGGTGCTCAGCTTTTCTCCTCCGGCCTGAAGTATGAATTTGACGTCCCCACCATGAAGGACCTAGTCATGAGCGCTGGGATGGTCATTTCATCTATGTATACGCTGACGTGAGTGCCGTTCACCGTTGTGGTTAGTGCTTACGGAGAGAAAGTGTGAGACACTGAGAGCTATGCTGAAGCCAATTAGACGAGGAATACGGTGTTGGTGACCAGGAGGCTGAATCGTCGGCACGATTGAAGTGGTCTTATCCTATCGTCTACAGCTACAAGGCGAGAGAGAAATCTCACATGGTGGGGTTGGATGCTCCTCTGCCTGAGCTATCTGGATTATGGGCTCATCTAGCTTACCAACGCTGTGTATATGTATGTCAGACTGAAGGGTTGAAACAACTTGGTTTGGACTGGTCGTATAAATTGGGCCTCATTTCATGACTTCAATGCCAACTCATCCGACTCGGCATCATGACAGACACCACCCAGTTAACCGCCCTGGAGACCTTTCTACAGGCGCATCCCAGTGTCAAATACATCCCACCCTCCTCTGCTGAATATCCAATGGCTCGCAAGGTCTGGAATGGCTCCCGCCGCGACAACCCGCTGGCCATCGTCCAGCCGCAGTCCCCTTCCGACGTGGCCTCCCTGATCAGATTCGCCAGATCCCAGTCCCTTCCCTTCACACTCCGCTCGGGCGGCCACAACCTGGAAGGCCGAGCCCTTGTTGACGGCGCTCTGCTCATCGACCTGCGCGCTCTGAACGCCGTCACCGTCGCAGCGGATCGCAAGTCCGCCATCGTCCAAGGCGGCATCTTGCAGGGAGAGCTCGCCAACAGGCTCTGGGCAGAGGGTCTAGCCACCCCGACAGGAACAATCCCGTCCGTAGGGCTGGGCCACATACGGCGGATACGGGCCCTTCTCCTCGCACTGGGGCCTAGGCTCAGACCAGATCCTCGGCGCGGCTGCCATCAACCCGGACGGCGAGATCATCGCAGCCGACGAGGCTCTTCTCCAGGGCATCCGCGGCGCAGGGGGCCTATTCGGTGTGATTGTCGACCTCACCATCAAGATCTACCCGCTCACCACGGTAAGCACTCTTCCCTTGAACCCCATGCCAAAGCTAACACCCCCACCCAGCTCCTAGCCGGCGCCATCCTCTACGATTCAACCGACATCACCAAAACCTTTATCGACTTCAACGCCGCCTACCGCGCCCTCCTCGACTCAGACCCCCTCCCCCCACAACTCACCATCCAACAAATCGCCTTCAACAGTCCCTCCGCAGGCCGCCTCCTCGCCGCCATCTTCGTCTGGAGCAGCCCCGACACAACCGCCGGCCACGCCTGGGCCGCCAAAATCGCCGCCCTCGCCCCGACCCTCGCCAACACCGTCGCCGAAACCACCATCCCGTCCCTACTCGCCTCCACCGGCGCCCTCGTCCCGAGCACCGCCTACGGCGCCCCCAGCACGCACAGCATCCGCAGCATCACCCCCGCCGTGGCGGAGACTATCGGACAGTATCTCGCGACGATGCCGTCCGACCCGGGCACGATGCTCTCCATACATTAGCTGCGAGGCCCGTTAGCCACGTAGTAGACTCACTCTAATGTCTTCGCGGCAAGAGAGCCACATTATATGCTCGAGATTTTAGGGTACGCGGCGGAGGAGACGCTCAGCGCGGAAGCCATGGAGTGGGCCGTGCAGATGGCGCGGGGGATTGAGCATGTGGATCCGGGGAATGTGCTCCCGACGGCGTATGTGTCGTTGTATAATACTGCCGCTGCTGCTGCTGCATCATCTAATGAGGTGCTGCGGAGAGTGTATGGAGACAAGGCTGTGATTGTACGACATCTGAAGAGGGGGTTTGATCCGGGGAATGTGTTTGGGCTGAGGGTGCCGTCGTTGTAGACGAGATATATATACAATGCGACATGGAACGTAGTCAACAGACATCTCCTAAATCTATCCATCGATCACGACATATCGATTCTAGTAAAATGACAACACCTAATCTAACCATGCTGAATCGTCCGAGAACAAGGAACTTAGGGGCCTAGGGCTAGAGACAGACGAGGCTGTCGTGGGGGTCAGAATAGGAAGTTAAGATATGATTACGGAAAATCCTACAAGTATGGCAAGGTGTCCGAGCGGTCTAAGGAGCACGGTTCAGGAACTGGACCTACAAACTGATTCATCAGTTTCCGTGTCTCGCAAGAGGCGTGGGTTCGAATCCCACCCTTGTCATTGATTTTTTTTTTTTTTTGGTCTTCATCTAAACGACTGGAGTACGGCCTGCAGCATCGGACAGAATGTGTGGCTGTAATCTATTAAACGAGCTATACAGACTGCAAGACCAAAACGAAATGGTATAGACCAACTTTTCGCATATATACACCAAAGACCATTTTGAACGCCAGAGATGCTTTCCTCAAATAACCCGACTACATCAACATATCATCCAACTTCTCGCCCAGGACGTTCTCAATCTGCTTAACCCACTTGCGGACTTCGCGCTCGACGTTCTCGTCCTCATCCTCCATCAGCTCGCTGATATACGGCAGCATCTCAGGCAGAAGGGCAAGCCACTCCTCGCCCAGCTGCTCGGTGAGCGATTGCTCGGCCTTGAGGGCTGCGAGGCGCGTGTGTGGGTTCTCGCCTCCGGCGGGTTTGCCGTTCGGGCCTGCAGACGGACGGAGGAACTTCATGAGTGCCGTGTTGAGTTCCTTGTGGTTGTCTGTTGAGTCGGCGGCGACGGCGAGCTCGGTGATGGCCGGCACGGCCTCGGCGATCACGGTGGCTGCCGTGGATGAATTCGTGGCGTGTGCGAGTTGGTTGATGAGGGGTGTGGAGATTTGGTTCAGGTGTGAGGGTGATTGCCAGAACTCTGCGATAATTAGCTTGAGGCAGGAATTGATGGGGAGGACAGGCATACCGTCTTGATCGTGCTCAAAGGCATTGCGGAGCAGGCGCATTGTGGCCAGCCACAGAGCCTTGGTACTCTTGTCGGCCGGGCTGGCCTTTCTGAGGACGGAAACCACGCTTTCGATAATATAGCTGGCATAACCAGTGACGATTGACTATCTTTGTGAGCGATGGTGAAACTTTGATGAGAGGTGATAACATACCTGAAGAGTTCCAAAGAAGACTTGCAAGAACTTGTAGAACGTCGTAAGCCGGGCCCAGCTGCCCTGGGTGTCTTTCTTTGGTAGACCGGACGTGGCCCAATCCAGCATCTTCGTGAAGATAGGACGGAAGGCGCTGTCGTTCAGCTTGTAGATCATCTTGATCGTGACGTCGTTGAGGGCATCTTCGATTTCATCCACGTCAGCCGCCTCGAATGTGGCGTTCGCTCCCAGTGCAAGCTGCTCCCGGCGCAGATCGAATGCTTTGAACAGTATGCTCGACAAGACCCCGATATTCTTGCCAGTCGCGGATTTCGGATGCTTCTCCACGGCAAGACTGACCACCTCCAGCGTCTCCTTCGCGGCGACCGGCCCCGCCTGCACGGCGTACTGCCAGTTGCGATCAACCGCTCCCAGCGTCGCAGCCATGTCAACCTTTCGAGCCATCATCTTCAGCGCTTCTTGTCGGCTCTCATCTTCGCAGTCTTCAGCGTTGGCTGACTTGAAAGAGAGAAGAAGGATCTTATCAAGATGAGGGCCAGAGATCATATACGGAATATGAACAAAGAGCGCCGAGAACAACGAGAAGATGGCGTCGTGTAACCGGGAATTCTCCTTGCCCTCCTCCAAGCTCAGTTCAAGCAGAGCCAGGGAGCGGCTGAGCGCCTCTGGAAGTGCTGGAATCATAACTTGGCCAAGGGTCTCAGCCATGGATGCAAGACACAAGACACCCATGATACGAATACGGTCGTCCGTCTGGCCAATGCAGGCCTCGCTAGCCACGACCTGGGCAGCACCGATAACTCTTGATGGGTCCTTCTTGCCGTACTTCTCGGCGATGCGATCGATACAGGCAACCGCGGCGTGCTTGAGCAGATAATCTGTCGAGTTGCGGACAATGTCAACAAGAGTAGGCAAGAAGTCAAGCACCCGGATCTGAGAGGGGCTGTCGCGTTCTGGGTTCTGGCGAAGGCGTCCCTCGAGGAGCCGGAGGACTTTCCGACGGAGCTCATCGTTGGGGCGCTGAAGCAGCACTTCGATGGTGTCGAGGAAGTCGCCCAGTGTCAGCGTGCCGAACAACGCGGCCAGAACGTCACCGTTCGCCTGGCTGACGAGCTTCATGCTCTGCACGGAATCACAAATCGTCAAGACCTGTTCCAGGATTTGAGAGAAAATGGTCCGGAGCTGTCTGATAGCCTCTTCGTCCTCTGAAGCAAATGTCTTGGCCATCTTGATCTTGAGAGACGAATGCTTGAAGAGATAGGCCAAGTCACGAAGCAGGTCAACCGCAACCTTCTGAGGCTCGCGCCCATCATCACTACCAATTCCAAGGAGAACTTGCGAGATGCCTGGCTTCGGCTTGAGCGAGTCGCTGACCAATCCGAGGAATTTGCTATATGTCTGTTCACGGTCAGTAAATAGTCCAGAAATGCGGAATGATGAACACGTACGGTAAGCTCAACAGGAGCACTGGCGTCAGAAACGAGGCCTGTCATCAGGACTAGAACATCTTTGTCCATAGCATATCTATTGGCGAGCATTGCCAAAACAGCAAACAAGAAGTCCTGCGTTCCTAGCTTCGTAATCAGAGCATGGAAGAGGCGCAGACGACGGTGCGAAGGGATGTGCTCAAACGCAGCTGTAAAGCTTAGCAGCAGCTCGGATGTTCCAGACACCACGTCACGCTTCTGATCACGCAAGGACTGAATAAGAGCGGGCACAACTTGGTCGATGGTCTGGTCAATGACAGAAACCGAGTACTCATCATCTTTCCTGAGAACGCTGGAGCCCATGAAGGTGAAAATGGGCATCACGCTGTGAAGAACCAACTCAGGGGCGATGACGGAAAGCCCAGCTACGAGAAGCAAAGCCGCATTCTGCACTTGAGGGCTCTCTGTGGTCCGCACGCAGTCCACGACCAAGTCAGCGCGAATGACCGAGGTGTCGAACTGCGCCTTTGCGCTCTCCTTGGATCGATTGACAATGGCCAGCAGACTACCCAGAGTCAAGCTGAGCAAATAGCTCATTCCAGACTGAATCTGGGACTTGAAGTGATGGAGAGCAGCCAGAGCTTGGAAGAGACCGTCGGCGAGCTCGGGGTGAGTCTCGGGTGATGAGCTGTCAACAAGTTCCAAAATGAAAGTCATCTTCTCCATGACCTTGCCAAACTCCGCCTCATCCTTCACAGTCATCGCAATCATGTTGTTCTGACTAGTGCGTCTTCTCTTTGGCGCAGGCCCAAGAGCTTCCATGTCAGTAAGAGAGACAGGTATTCTTTCCAAAAATTGGGCGAGTACAGAGCCTGGGAGCTGAACGCTGCGGAGAAGATCTCTGCAATTATTCACAAGAGGCAAGTTGGAAAGGCCAAGCGAGATATCAAACAGCTGCTCCGCAGCCACGGCCTGACGATCCTCCGCCACTCGAGCCCAGATGTCCTTTATGCGGCCAAAGACGGCTGCAATGAAAGAAGGCCGCAGAGACTCCGAGTGAGGGCTCACATTTGACAAAAGAATCATAATGGCGTCCTTCTCCTTCGGTGTGACAATCGTTACCATCTGACGCTCCACGTCAGAAACAGGAAGCCGCTCTTTCTCGCAGATATCCTGGACTTCGCGCTCACTCAATCCACGCCAAGTCTTCAGTAAAGGCTCAAGCTCCTTCGTACGAGTGGTTCCACCAGCCTTGTCGATGCGGTTGAGGATGTTGAGCAAGCCAAGTTTAGGCGTGAACAACGGAAGCTGGATGGCATGGGAGCACAGGAAGGTGAAAAATGCCAGTCGGAGAGGCTTCTTGAGCTCAGACGCATTCGCATCGACCGAGACTCCCCGAAGAGTGTTCTCCAACACCTTGCCAATGTGAGCTGCATCGAAGATGCATTCCTCCAAACTAGGAAGCACTGCACGTTCAAAAACCTTCTGCGCGTCACGAGTGGGGAGCCATTGAATGTCCTCCGGTCGTACTTCTTGACCATAGAGGTTGTCGCGAGCCCAAACATCCTCTCCCTTCTTATTCTTCTTGTAGAGACTACCGACAGCAGCAAGAGCTGTAGCGGCCTCACGGCGAACACGCTCCGACAGATCTGTGAGAGCAACTAGCAAGAATGGCAACAGCGCCTGGAAGTCTAGATTCGGGTTCTCGGTGGACGTGAGGAAAGAGGTGATCATATTTAAAGCCGTGACCCGTGTGCCCATGGGATACGGACCAGAGAAGACTCTGATGAAGAATGAAAGATATTGAGGGGTCTTTGTAGCCTCGCTCTTCCCAAGCGCCGCCAGATCAGAGAAGGTCCGACATTTCTCGTTCGAGCCAACTGTCAGTGCAAAGGCTTGGACAAGTCTCTCGAACAAGGGGATGGATTGTGCGCTGAGGAAAGAGCCCTTGAATGACTTCTCCCCACTCAAAGATTCCACGGCCGACGAGAAGCTGTCTTGCTCTTCTTCCTTCTCAGCGTCCTCCATCTCGACATCTTGCACAGCACGAGGCGCGGGCGCGGTATCAATCACTGTCTGCAGATTGTGTTCCAGCGTAGCAATGTCGAAAGATGACTCCGCAATCGTCTTCTGGAAAATAGGCCGCAGGGACTCGGACTGGCTGAACACTTGAACTAGATCTGCAAGGCGTGCCTGAGCATCCAAAGACATGACACCATCCTTGTGGACACTGCTCGTGGCTTCCAGGACCAAGGCCATGGCCTTGCTCATTTCCGGCTCACCCAAGAGCTGGTTCTGGAAAATATGGGACAAGAGATCGAGGCGTGCTGTGTCCTTTTGTTTCGGAAGATCGTCAAGGCAGCCGGCAATAACCCCAAGAAGAAGGTGAGAGGTCTTGTACTGTGCCGCTATCTCGGTCAACCGCTTGATAATATCGTCCAATCGCAAGATTGCCTTCAGAGCACGTCTCGGTAATTTTGTTTCGGGCTTTTGCTGTGCCAGAACGGCCAGGCACACCAGGCCCGATTCGACTGTCTCTTCCGTCCACGATCCGGCAACGGCCTCCATCAAACCGTCAAGAACCTTGTCCTGAAGAGACGCCTTTTGTGCAAGCACCACGGAAACCATGTAGCAGCCAATGACCAGTTCCGAGACGTTCTTCAAGGCGAAACCATCGTTGAGAATTGGGAGAACACGTATGACGATATCTTCGTGCTTCTGTTTCTCGACTTCTCGGCGTCCGGAGCGCGATGCATCCAGCATGCCCGCAACGGCCTCGGTGTAGACGCCGGCCCAGAATGCCAGAAGCGCATGATGATGCGCCTGCTGCCGGCTCACCTGGAGGACATAGCTATTCAATGCCGCCAAGAAGGCCTTATTCGTGGTAGCGCTGTGCACGAGTGGATGGCGAGGTGGATTGATGGAGCCTTTTTTGTAGGGAATCAGGACTTTGAAGGTCGGCGTCAAGTCTTCGGGAAGGATGGTTAGGAGATTCAAGAATAACGGGGTGGTATAGTACGGTAGGAATGTGAGAATCGTAAATGACGTGTTATATTCGTGAATTCTGCGTGCTTTGTTAGCCCAACACGTTCGAGAAACCGAGTACTGGAACTTTTGGGATTGCCGCTTTCGCACCTGAAACGCCTGACAAGCCACTCGACGGCCTTAACAGCAGGATTCAACAGTAACCGACCTCCAACCAGAGCAAGAAAAGACTCCAAGGCCACGTCGAGTTCCTTATTCTGAGCCGCAGTCAGCTGTGTGCGATCTTCGGCCTTGCTCTGCTCGCTGAAAATTGTGCGCTCGAATGCTGTGAATCGTGAATCCAGCTGGCATAACTCCTGGAAACCCTCGTAGCATATTTGGTAGACCGTGTCGAAATCCTGAGTGCTAGCAACCTTCCTGTCAAAAATCAGAGACTGCGAATGCGCTATTCTCTGAGCCTTGAGATCGAGCTGGTTTGTCGACTTTGCCGCAATCTGCGACAGCTGCGCGGCGAGGGACGAAGCCATTGTGGATAGAATTCTGTGCTTTGTCGAGAAATCAGATTAGACACCCATCGCTCAGTGAGCTCCTCCTTCGCTTTTCCAAGTGAAAACCTTGTTGTTTCCTTGGGCAGTTTCTTTCTGTCAAGATCGACTAATGGTCGGAGCAACTTTTTTTTTTGGGAGTCTTTTTTCTCCAACCAAAAAAAGGCTGCGGGAAGCGGGAGCGGAGTTTTTCCAGCCAACACCAACTGCGCAACACTTGGAGTCTCCCGATGATGTCTTACGTCCAGGAGCATGGATTCCTCGGGCTCCCAGGTAAGACTATTTTTGAAATTAAAACTGTATCTCGCGCCTATACTAATGATCGCTGAAGGAGAAAAAGTCCATCCCGCGGTTTGCCAGTTTCAAGCCTCCACCAGCTCCTCCGCCCGAAGCTGATCGGCCCTCCGATCGCCGAAGTCACGAGGCCGTCCATCGCGACGAAAAGTCCAAGCACCACTCGAGACATAGAAGCCATCGGGATCGTTCGCGGTCTCGAGAGCGTCGAAGAGAACGGAAGGGGCATCGTCCGACCCGAAGAGATGCGGAACAACGAGTTGTGGAGCCTACTCGCGAATCTGCGCGCGCACCGGAACCCGTCGTGAGAGAGGGAGAAGACGAGGCGTCTGATCTGTATGTTATCGATCGCAAAGGCGACAAATACAACCTGATTTACGGGACATTACATCGCTACAATGTTCCCCTTTATCACCGAGTCGGCCGAGGAAACGTGCTTGGTCTTCCCACGAGCTACCGAATCGACCGTGACACGGCGGAAGGAGATGCGCTGATCTTGAAGACGGGCATTTCGCGTACAGACGCGAAGAGGATTAAGTCAAAGAGTGCCTTTGCTGGACTGGCTAAGCAACGCACGAGGCTTCTCCGGCTGCGAAAAGACCCTTTGTCGGATGCCGCAGCCGAGGCCTCGAAAGATTTCCTTCCGCTCGATGCTTCAGCCAACCGGAGGCGCAAAGGAACGCCAGAAGATATCGCTACGGAAGATGAGCGATATGCCTACAGGTCGATTCATGGTAAAGCGAAACCCGAAGATGACATTCCGAGCGACTTGGAGGCCGTGTCGGACACGGACTCCAGTGACGGCGGCCTTCGAGTGGATCCCGATGAGGAAATCAAGTCTCGCAACGCAGAACTCTTGAGGGACGTTGAACGAAAACCGACAGATATTGATGCATGGCTCCGCCTCATAGAACATCAGGAATTGCTCCTTAGAGGCTCAGAAAGGGAATCTCGCGCCTTGACCGCCGCGGAACGAAAGAGCTTGGCCGACATCAAACTGTCGTTGTACGAGAAAGCGCTGAAAAAGGTCGGGGACAGGCCGTTCAAAGAAGTCCTTCTGCTGGGTTTATTAGAAGAAGGTGCAAAGCTGTGGGACACGAAGAAGCTCTCGTTTCAATGGCAGGCAGTGCTGAAAGCGAATTCACAGTTCATTAGCCTTTGGATCAAATACCTTGATTTTCGTCAGACGGAATTTCTCGATTTCACCTATGAAAGGTGCTTCAACACCTACCTTGAATGCTTGAAACTGAATAGGCTTGGCCCTGGAGGGCCGGGAAAAGGTCATGTGCGGATCTACTTGTTTTTGCGATTGACTTGTTTTATCAGGGAAGCTGGTTTCACCGAGCATGCGGCGGGTCTTTGGCAGGCCATTCTTGAAACAGTGTTCTTTCGTCCAGAGGATTTAAGTATCGGAAAGGACCAAGAAACACTCTCAGCATTCCTTGGCTTTTGGGAATCAGAAGTTGCTCGAATCGGAGAGTTGGGCGCAAAGGGTTGGAGATCGGGAGAAAATGCTTTCATGGAACCCAAGGCCTTCGCACCTCAGTTCAAGGTCAACCTGCGATCAATTTTTGCATCCTGGACCATCTGCGAAAGAGAACGGATATCAAATGCTCAATTGCCCGCGCGAAGTCTGGATGAGAACGACGGAGATGATCCCTACCGTATAGTAATCGCATCTGATCTCCAAGAGATTTTACCTCTTGTTTGGGACGCGGACTCGGCCGACGTGTTGATCGATAGCTTCATGTATTACTGCCAATTGCCTCCACTCAAGTCACCCGAGAACCTGGAATCGACCAGTCGTTGGGCTGGAGACAATTTCCTGCGAAATGAGTTGATGAGCAACCCGGAGCTCACAATGGATGGTTTCCTTCAGAATCAGACCGACGGTACAGAGCCATCTGCTATCTCCCCATTGTCTTTTCCTCATACAAATTTCATCCAGACCACGGATACGTTGTTTGCAGACCAAGTCGCCTGGTTTTCGTCCCTACGGTCGTGGACGAAGAGTACGATGCACTCACGATCCGATATCAACCGCGAATGGGCTCGGAGGACCCTCAGGTTGTTAGTAGAAGCAAATCCGCGGAACGATGACTTGGCTGAGTATGCACTTGCCGTGGAATTGGCGTGCAATAGCAAAGAAGCCAGGAAGTACGCCAAGTCACTTCTAAAGAAGAGAAGCTCGAATCTGCGCCTTTACAACTCTTACGCTCTGATAGAATGTCGCTCTGGCAATCTCACGGCTGCCGAACATGTCTGGGCAACCACGCTCTCCATGAGCAAGACATTTTCCGATCATGACAGGGTCGACTCTGCCCTGTTGTGGCAGAGCTGGACCTGGGAATCGCTTAATGCTCGAAATATAGCCCAAGCCTCCCACCTACTGCTTTCAATACCGCAGAACAGTGTTGACCTCAAGGCTGCCCCGGGCGCTTTTAGCGAAACCATATTTGGCGCGACAAGTCTGCTGAAAGCACAGAATGTGAGTTCTACCCCACTGTTTTATTGGACCACACGCTGACGCCTTTCAGTCTCTTTCAGAAGCCCAAGAAAGCGCCCTGATCACCAGAAAAGCCAGGATATTTGTTGCTTGCACGGATTGTCTGGCTCTTCTTGCATACCTGTCCCAATCCTTCGATATGACCAAAGCCTTGGAGGCATATAACCGTGCAATGGCCAGTCTCAGCACGCTACCGGAGCGATTCCACAGTTTCCGGACCTTCACAACCGAGCTGCTACACCAAGCCCGGGCGAAACTGATTTACTATCATGTCCGCACCAGCAGCCTATACAAACCATCTCAGATTCGCTCCCTCCTAACCGAAAGCATCTCACTCTTCCCCCACAACACCATATTTCTATCCCTCTTCGCCTGGAACGAATCCCGGTTCCGCATCGAAGAACGCGTCCGCGAAGTCGTCCGCGACGTCACCTCAGAGACCAAACAGCGCACCAGCCACGACCGCACAACCACCCAACAAATCCCCATAACCTCGCACCTCTTCTCAATCTACACCGAACTCGTCCGCCCCGTCTACGCAGGCTCGACCCTACACTCCGTCCGCGCAGCCTTCGAAAAAGCCATCGGCGACCCCGCTCACCTCCAACACGCAGGCATAGGCGCACTCACGAACGGCGCCAGCAGCACCTCATCAACCGCCCGCTCGAGCCTCACCCTCTGGAAACTGTACATCCTCTTCGAACTCTCCCGGCGCGAGATCAACCGCGCCAAAGAAGTCTTCTACCGCGCTATTCGCGCCTGTCCCTGGTCCAAGGAACTCGTTATGCTAGCGTTTACGCACCTGCGCGCGGACGTCGTCCGGGACCGATACAAAGATTCCCCGAGGAAAGGGGAGGGGATGGGCTTCGACGAGCTTCGCCGCGTGTATAACGTTCTTGTGGAGAAGGAGTCGCGGATCCATGTCGATATCGAGGAGGAGTTGGATCGACTTGCGGCGAGGAGGCTCGAGGATGCTGCTATGTCTTTGGGGCCGATCCAGATGCCCGACGATGCGGAGAGTGAGGATGAGCGTATGCAATCATAGATGAGCAACGGCGCTTCCTGATCCTTTCTCAGTATGCATATTCGTAAGGTAGCAGTGGTGTATGAGAAGCAATCAATTGACGATGGATATACGGTTAGATTCTGTACTATGATACATGCAGGCCCCAATGCCTTGTATAACCCGACCAAAACCAATAAAGAGATTCATAACTCATAACACATTAAACTCATTCATGATACTCTGTTTTGATATCCCCCACCCCTGCAGCTGATGGTTCTCTATTCAGCGGCAGCAAGTCAGCAACCTAACGCCTAGAGACTAGAAATGTTCCTTCCAGAACTTGAACCTGACGTCCCTGGTGGACGCCGTCTTGGCCGCCTCACGGATCTGCCGGGCTGCCGCATTCGGGCCGCAAAAGTACACTCCGATCTCTGTCGTCATGGCCGCATGAAAGCCGGGCAAGTACGACTGGTCATGCAGCCCGTCACGCATCGCCGTGAAGAGCCGGTTAAAGTCGGGCCGGCCAAAGTTGGTGCGACTGCGGAGCTCGGTGAGCGGGTCGAGCTCCTGGCCGACGGAGTTGAGGTAGATGTTGGCGGCAGTGTCCTCGTCGAGCCGCTGCGTGAGGTAGGTGTGGATGCGCAGGAACTCGGCGCTGCCCTGGCTGGCGGCGGCGCTGGCGGATTGGGACTCGAGCGAGGACAGGAGGGCCTGAAACCATTCGAAGGAGGAGGTGTCCTTGCAGACCCAGATGAACTCGACCCGGCGGAGACGGCGAGGCGGGTTCGGGCCTGAGCGGAGGTGCCAGATGTTCTTGAGGATGGAGGCCCAGGGGGTCACGCCGATGCCGGTGCCGATGAGGACGGCAATTTCGTTCTCGAAGACATCCTCGGCGGGGGCGCCGTAGGGTCCGTCGATGTGGAGCTTGGGCATTTTCTGGCCGTTCTGGAGGGCGACTTCGTACATTCCCAGCGGGTCTAAGCCTTCCATATCTCTGGCCTGTGCGGGGCCACATCCGAGAGCGTCACCGAGCGCTCGCGTGAAGTCGCCTACTTGGCGGACGTGGATACTGATATACGGATCGAAGGGACAGGAGGTGATGGTGAAGGGGTGCCACTGAGTGTTAGAAACCTCGGGAACTTGGATGAAGAGCCACTGTCCGGCTTTGTATTTCATGCTGTCCTTGCGGAACTGGATTTCCATCGCATCTGACGAGTTGTGAGATAACGGCAAGCACAGTAACAGGGCGAGGTGTCGCTTACCATATGGATGACGGATCACCTTTGTGATGACGGTGGCGCGTCTGGACCGAATCTCGCGATAGAGCCTCTCTATGAGGTAGAGACTGCCCCCTACCAGTTCCCACCTCCAACCTTCGTAGCCAAGGCAATGGTTCCAAAATCTCTTCCCCGCAAATGGGGAAATTGGTTCTGCAGTGTCTCGCACGAAGCAACCAGTTGCATGCGTGTAGAGGGCCAGCAGGAAAGGAACGAACAGGTGGTGCGTGTACCAGAAAGTCTCGAAGGACTGCTGTCGAATGCGATGGTGTGAAGTGGTATACATAAGCATCATGCATAGAAGCATGACATGGCCGGTGATTCCGCCTGCTTGGGTATAATGAAGCTGGATAGCAGATACGGGGAGGATTTTGTCCTTCTCGATGTTGTAGAAACTTCGGTGGATTAGCAATCTGCAGACAGCATTCAACCGCGTCCGACTTACTTGACATAATGGGAAGCAACGTGTATGATAGTGAAGATGAGCAGCGCATACGCTACCTGACGATGAAACCACATAGATTCGTCAAGGGGCAGCCATCGAATTCGGGGTCTGGCGAGAGTAATGAGGTTCCGGCACATAGGCAGCAGGATAAGTGTCCCATCAACAGTCAAGACCAGACCTGCAGCCCTGGACAACCACACAGACCACTTCAATGCATTGAGGGCGTCCAATTTGAGGTTTGATGCTTGTAGGTACCTGAACGCATGTCAGTCAGTGTCATCCGGTCCCTCGAGCTATATCCGGACGTACCATCCTGCGGCGAAGATGCCAATATGTACACCCCAGAACAGAAAGTAAAACACAATCTTAGATCCCGTAAATTGTGAAGACAGTGGATGCCGCATGTTGATGGGGCTGAGTCTGAAGGATGTAATATCCCGATAGAGAATTGGGGATCATCGACCGGCGATGATCGATTACCCCTGGAGGGATCTCGATTGGGTTAATAGCAATGTTGTAACAGTCCTAAGAGCCTCCATATAGGACCTTTCACGGTTATTATGGCCAAGAGAAGATCGCAATGCGGCGCGTAAGTGTTGCGATGCCGCACAGGTTAACGGCCAACGCTACAGGGCGAGTGACAGTCAAGGAAAGAAGCCGAGGCGAAGAGAATCATGATCAAGAAAGTCTAACGGCATCAATGAAAGGAAAAAATGGTTACATCTAGGATGGTCGGATAGACAGATCGAACTAGTTGGACGGGATAGAATGACGTTGAGAAGGATTTTTCTTTTTTGCAGGAAGTTCGCTTAGATTGCTTGCTTGGTTTCCCAGCGTTGTGGTTTGGCTGTAGGGAGGAAGAAAGAGGGGGAAGGGGTCAAAGAAGCCACCAGCACAATAATAATAATCTGCACTGGTAAATGATCTTTCTAAATATGCTATATTTAATCATTTACTGGACAGTGCTGTATTTTGAGTTCTTAGCACAAGTCAATGGTTATCCAGGTAAACCCATATACATGGCGTTTATTTACTTCTTTAAATGATGCCGCTCTTCCAATCCTTCTGTGGCTGGTCAGTATCATCACAAATCCCATCCATCTACTCGCATAGGTACTCATTTACACACTGAGTCTTGCCGATCCATTGCCAATTACCCATCATATGATGAATGAGTAAAGTAACTGACTGGACAGAGAAAGTCTCCCCCTTTGTCACTGTTCGGATATGATCACTTCCAGGTCAATAGCACGCCGAGATCGTCAGAGTGTGATAGATGTCATGCCTATCAGGAGTCCTCGTTCGGACTTGCCGGTTATTACGGGGAATCGCCAAGGGCTGTCTTTTCTCCTCGTCTTCTCGCTGGCTTTTCCCTCCTTCTCCCAAGTTCCACTGGCGTTCTCAGATCCTGGGCTCCATCAGCGAACCATGTGGTACCGGGATCAATCATGAACCATCCTAGCTAGTAGATACTCTATGGTCAAAGCCTGGCGTTGGTTTATTTTTAACTCTTGAGGGACCGGATAAAGGCACCTGGATAGTCTCTATGTAGGCACTCTGGAGTGACTCTATCTGACAATCCATCAGTGTGGGAACAGCCAACTGACCAATCAGAGTGGTTCTGCAGGCGCTCATCTCCGTCACATTTCTTCTAGCCAATCAGAAGACGAACTCCTGCATCTCAATCAGAACGCCTCCCCCAGATAAGTTTGTCGATACTCTTGGTGCCTCTCTGTTTGTGTTTGTATTAAATTGATACCAAATATAGCCATTGGATCCTGTTCATGTCCGGTATCTAGATATGTCTATTCATAGCTAATCACCACCAATCCAAAGTTGACAATATCCCCGATTTTGCGCCTCTGTCGACGGCCTGAAGAATCGTTCCTTAAAAGGAATACAAAACGAGGGGTAGAATTACCATAAGATATGCACGTGGACTCAAAGGTATGGACTTCGTCTCCTAGATATCTGCCTTCTTCCCCCTAAAAACGAAGAACAATGGGCTGAAAGACGGTGAGACGAACTCTGTTCTTTGGGATATTCCGAAGTATAGGCTTGAATGGATCATCCCGAACGTTTCTCGACTGTCTCATATACAATAGGTTCATTGGCATATCAATTTCTTAAATCCTCGTCCTCGCACTTAGAGTCAGAACTATACTGTACTTACTGTAGAAGTGCCAGTGTCAACTCATCGGAAGAAGAATTGCATGGGAGTAAAGGGACATTTGGTGTCGGTCGAGTCTTTGAGATGCCGTTCTGTATAGTCCATTACTATTTCCCTTTTCCAGTAACTGAAGTCCGATATTCGCAAGATGATAGACTGCTCAACTCTGTCTTTTGAGAATTATTATCACACAGCTGCATCGGCCGCTAAAGCGTGTTCCCGCTAATCTCCTGCAGTCTATCACGCTCCGTGTCCTCTCCCATTCGTCCTCTTCTCGCTCATCCTGCACTTCTCATAGCGCCCAACTGGGGACTGCCAACCTACCAGCTTCAACATCTCCAGGATTTGCCAGCCCGAATTCATTTAGTTTATTCGCTAGTGTCCATGCTCTCGCCCAATCGTTCATGCTTTCTCACTCTCTGCATGAAGAAGCCAAGAGGGGCTTTGACGGCCTCGAGCGGCCTTTCCCCTTCAATTGGTTCTCAGCTTCAAGGCGATTGATCGGACACTGCGCGTGTCACAGTTGCTCTGACAATCCCGGAACGAGGAATCCTCAGCAGTGCTAAGCACTTATTTTTATGATTCTGCACTATTGCGTGGAGATATCCTCGCTAGTGATCATGTGGTCTCCCTCGCTCTGCTGATTTGGCACTGTGAGCTATCTATGTAACTAATCGCTTCCCCTCCCGCTCATCCTGCCATCACGTTATCTTCACCTTCCTTCGCAAGCCTTTGTCGTCTGATTTCGACGCATTGATTGTCTCGGTTGATGTGATATCCGTGATACAAACCTTAAATTTTACAATCCGACTCGACTCATGGGAAGATAAGAGTGATCATACCATTGTTCAACTGCCATGTCACTGTCACCGATCATGCCATATGCGAGACCAACTGGCAGAGCGGACGTCTGATTTCGGTCCACCACAACGCTGAGCGATACTGAGCCCTCGATCTCTGCATGGAAGTCTTTCGCTGGACGAAAGCCTGCTCGTCATATATACAGCGTCAAGCCCTCGATCATCTCGATATCGTCGTATTCTCGTCGCAATGGGAAGACTGATCAAAAACCACTGGGCCCGCTTGATCATCCTCACCGCTGCAGCTTGTATGTGATTCTTTAATCTTCAAACTACAGCAGGACCAGCTGACACATTGACCTCCTAGATCAAGTAGGCAGCGCTGTAGAGTGCTTCATCTGGCCCAAGATATTCTGGGACTTCACCACACGAAATCTTAATAGCGCTGTAAAACCTACCCCGATACTCCAAATCCTCAACCTCATAATGGGTCTGCTCGGCATCGCGTGGGAATGGCCGTTGAACCTCCTCGCTGGGACCCTACCACACCGCAGCATAGAAGTGCGACTCATCATGTACCCTCTGAGCGCTCTCCTCGCTGCCCTTCTCTACCAGGGGACGGATCCTGCCATCTACTATCTGATCGGAATTGCGGTCTACTTCTGGGCGTACACCGAAGGCGAGGTGAGTCTCTTGTTTCGATTTCCCTGCATACATTATCTGACGAATGACAGGTTGTATGTCCGGAGCCGTGGACTTTGCCGAAACGACACTTGCTCAAAGTATAAGAGTCCGAAATCCTCATTACTAAAGGGTTCTACATATCACGAAGAGACTATACGACGTAACGAATCATGAACAGGGCAACGGAAAAGGGGTTGAAACCTGAGGAATTAATGCTCCGTCGCCAGGGGCCTGGAGCGGTTATGGGACTGTAACATATGCGACCACTATAGTGCGCTGGTCTAGATGTCGAAGCTGCAAGAGGCCAGTGGGCTTCTTGCTGATGTATATATAACAATTACTTGGACATATAATAAGAGTTACTGACCAAGAACTGTCTCCCAGCTTAATGCCAAACCTCGGTAATAGTCACATGACCACCAGCAATCGTACCTGGGTGGCAAGACCGTTATAATTGGATCCCAGTACAGGATTTCCCAGGGTAGATATCACAACAGAATAATCTAATGCAGACTTCACAAACTCATTCAAGTCAATAGTATCAGGACTGAAGAGTTCATGAGCTCCTTGCTGGCCGTCTCCTGACACTTTGTGAGGAACACTGACTCCATCACCACTAATTCGCTCCAGCAAGATCTTCCTCAACAGCAGACATGTTGCCACCTGCTCCTGTTTCTGAGGAAATTCCTCAAGAATATCAAGGCGAAGCCGGCATCGTCGACGAAGATGATGTCCCCGTGAACAAAAAGACCACTTTCAACGGCAGACTGAACCAATACTTTCATGCATCTAAGAACGTCGCACCGACAAAGGAGTCGCTGTCAACCGTTGCCTCAGCGCCGAATCTCCTAACAGCAACGATCAAGCGCAAGCCCGAGTCTCACTCAGAACCACCCAGTGATCCATCCAGTAATGCCTCGACACTTCAACCGCCCATCAAACGACCACGAACCCTCCGTTCAAGCCGATCCTCACCCGTCACCACCAGCCTTACACCACGCATCACCCGTTCGCGCTCCGCTTCTTCCACCACCTCGCTACCTCCATCAAGATCCGACTCCCCTCTCACGCCCTCCACAACACCCGACGAGACCTCCCGCTCTCGCTCCCGTCGCCGACAACCCTCCACGCCAGCTACATCCTCCACCTGCCTCCTCCGCGACACCATCCCGCCGAATCTCACCCTACTCCTGGTCGGCGTAAACCCAGGCATCATGACCGGCACCACGGGCTTCGCCTACGCACACCCCTCCAACCTCTTCTGGAAGCTCCTGCACTGGTCCGGCATCACTCCCATCCGCCACCCGCCCTCAGACACCTACCGCCTCCCAGAACTCTACAACATCGGGAACACGAATATCGTCGAGCGTCCGACGCGAGACGCAAGCATGCTCACCAAGGCCGAGATGGACGCGGGTGTCCCCGTGCTTGAGGCGAAGGTTGCGAAGCAGCGGCCTGAGGCGGTCTGTTTCGTGGGCAAGAGTATCTGGGAGGCTGTGTGGCGGGCGCGCAAGGGGAGGGCGATCCGCAAGGAGGAGTTCCGGTATGGCTGGCAGGATGAGGCGGAGAATATGGGGCGATGTGATGGCCCGGATGGATGGGAGGGGGCGCGGGTGTTTGTCGCTACGACGACGAGCGGCCTGGCTGCTGGGATGAGTATCGCGGAGAAACAGGCCGTGTGGAATGAATTGGGGAGCTGGGTTGTCCAGCGCCGTGAGGCTCTTGCGGGCAAGCTGCCTAGCCAATGATTGCATATAGACTTCTCTACTGCCATAAAACATATAGACACGTCACAATAATCTACGACAATCTCAATCTGAACTCATGTATCGATATCAGGACAGCAAGCTCAGCCTGCTATCCGATCCATTGAAATATGGTAATAGCCTAGCTTAAAGTACATATTCCTCAGATCCATTCCTACCACGGGAAGGAGACCCATAAATCATCATCGCTCATAGAATGTAGTGCAAGCCAAACCGCTTAAACCCACGATTCAACCCACAAAGAACAACCACAACCAAGACCCCAATCTACCGGAAAGCAGGTCCATTGCTCGGGTTCGTATCGGCCTGGTGCTCGCTTTGCTAGTCCATGAATCAGCTCCCGTTCGTTCTTGACTTGACTTGAGACGGAAAAAAAGACAGAAGGGAAAAAAAAAAGAACTTACAGTATAAGTCTGGAAAGTCCCCCTCTCCAAAATCTTCACAATGCAATCGTCGATATTGTGAGTCTCAAACTCATTGTCCAGACTGGCGTTGCTGGCGCCGTCAAGCACACCCTGGGATCCGTGTCTGCAAGTTTCGCCATGGGGGTTAGCATACGGAGTTCTCGCCCACCCTGCAGTTACGGAGCATAGTCGGGATCAAATTAGGTATAGACATACCTGTGAGTAACAAAGATTTTGAACCCGTTTACCACATCGGAGAGGGGAATTGAACGGTCGTTCTTCCAGTTCTTGAGGGCGGCCGGGTCGTCGATGAAGACGATGAAGTCGTCCGACTTGCCCTTGTAGAAGACTTTGGAGCTGGGATCGTTGGCACGCATTTTGTTTGGTATCTTGTGATGTTTAAGGTATGAAGTCGAGGTATGAAGAATTTATATGAAGGAGATGGCTTTCTGAAGGAAAAAGTCACGCTTCTGGGAAGTTCGAGAGGTTGTAAGGAGTGATCGCGTGAGGTGATGTTTGATGACGTCACTGAGGTGCTATGCGGGGAGGAAGCTCACAGTATTGAGAACAAAGCGTCTAGGCTAAAAGGGGAAAAAGGATGTGATTCTTGTCAGAGAGGAATTGGATGTTGTTTTAGCTGAAGTCAATTTTACGGTTGCTGTAGACCGAGCCCTCTTTATATAAGGTCGTCTGTTGAGGAACCTGCACAGCCATCACCCGCTGCGACGTCATCGGTCCCTCCCAGTTACAACTTCATCCTCCATTCAACTGTTGACGGATCCGCTTTGCCCAGCGCAACCCAGCCGATTGACTGCTACAGGGAAGCCTGGTGGGGAGATCTTTCATCATGTAATTCACTCACTTGTCACCGTTATTCGACTTTGAGCTTAGGCTAATCCGTAGTCTCCTATGCTATTTCATTACGTCTCGCCAAGGGTGCAGCAATACCAGCCATGCCTGTCCCCAGTCCTCTACCCACACTAACCCGGTAACCCCACTGCCTATCGAAACAAAGAGAACGAAAAGTGATCATAATAATAATAGTATACCATTTCTGTATCCCTGACAGTGATCCATGGCGTGTCTGTCGTACTTTCAATGTTCATTGCATCATTGTGCTCCACCATCCATGCTCAAAGCTAAATGCAAACCTCTCTTTGAGCTCCTCCGAGATACAGAGTTGAAGATATCTCGTACTGACACCTTGGGAAAAGGTTGGTCTGATTGCTCCTTACACTGCAAAGGCAGATCAGCATGAGAAGCAGACTTGTGTCTGGCCTGAAACCTGACAGTTAGAGCTCGTCGAACCGTTCCCATGCGACTCATAGGGGAGACAGCTTTCTTCTTGTCCTCGATAACAGGCAATTCATCAGTTCTACCCTTCTCACCCCGGCCGATTTGCTCATTTTTGCTGGTTTTTGCAGGAGCAAGTACTATGGCGGGACGCCTAGCGGTTGGAAGGCCTCCGGAGCTAGAACGTCTGTACACCCCTTCCCGGATAGCTACCATGAGCTTACTAGGCTTGAGCAAGTCCTTGCCTTTGGCCGGAGGCATTCCAGGATAAGGCAGTGAGCTCTTTGTATATATGTTGAAGATGAATCGTTCCAGATCAACTCTATCTTGTCTTCTTGTTGTCAAGACCAGCGCTGAGGCCCAAGGGGGAATCTTTGGGCGTTCGATTTCTCCATCCGCCTCAGGCGATGCCTCTCCAGGCTTATGCGTTTTTCTGATCACAATATGCTGCAAATTCGCCTTACTCGCAGAAGTGGCCAATGAGTGGATGGAAGATTTTCGGGACAAGAGAGGTGTTAAACCCGTCGAGCATTCGAGTGGGAGTAGACCTAGCACCTCAAAGGAGTATAGACTTGATTCCGATTGCCCTGCTGTCGAAACTTCGGTCAACGCCGCCGCCGCCCTAAGTATCTCGGTTTTCCATTGCTTCTCTTCAATCGCCGATGACGCGCTCAAGACCAGCTCGTACTGATTATTTTGATGTTCAAATATCAGCTTCCACGAGAATAAGCATCCGTAGCAACATAGCCCTGTACCGAGATTAAGCGTGAGCCACGGACAGGGAAAGAGGTTAAAAAGGGTCGGGATGTATGCCGCTTACCTCGCCCGTTTCTCAAGGTGTCGATCTTTAGATCACGGACGTACAAGCACGCCACAGCCCGGAGTCTTGAACAGCCGTCTCTTGAAGCAGCCAGAACAAGATAGCTCTCAAACAGAGCGCAGACGACGTATTCACCCACAATATCTGCCGGTAACTGGTAGGTCGCATGAAGAACGCCACATAGTTTGATGGGCCCCAATTGTAGGTAGATATCGTGAACAATGTCCTGCATGCCAGATCGCTGTTGTCAGTAATCTCTGCGATTAAGAAAGGTGACTATGTGGCTCACCGGCTCTGGCAGTTCGAGCTTTTCTCTCAGCAAGAGGGTTTTTGCAATGAGTTCCCTTTGCTTGAGAGTTTCATTGGCTTGATTGACTCGCTCGATTGTTGGGCGAAGGCCATCCAGTACTTCCTTGATTTTATCATGCGATAACGGGTCATCTTGGATCGGCGTGCACTTTAGTAGTTCCCTCAAGAACAGCTCATACTTACAAAGTCGCTGAACTGGCTGAGGCTAGTTAGCACAGAGATGGCGGATCTGGAAGCTGGGGCTGGAAAAACCTTGACGACAAGATCACTCAAAGACATTGATCTATTATCTGTCACGAGCTTGTTCTCTAAGGACGTCACAGACTTTGAAAGAGATTCTATGCCTCCTTCGAAGGTTTCCCAATTCGGTATTGACCCGCGCAGAAGGCTCACGTCTTGCAAGAGTAGTTCAAAATTGCTACAGAAGTCTTCATAGAGCTTGAAGGACTTTGACTGCACCAAAAAGAGTTAGCATAAAGCATCAGCCTTGATGCAGGCACATACCAATGCAGCAATCTCGTGCGCAATGTCATAGGCTTCCGAACCTTGCGCAGCCAATGAGTTGAGGTGGGCAATTATCGATGTCTTCAGGCTCTGCTTCCTCAAGGATCTGCTTTGAAAGCTATTAAGGCGTTTCAAGTCAATCGCCCTCAAGCCTTTAGCAACGCCCTGAGGGAACAGCTTATCGACCTCGGATGCAGCCGAAACGGACTTGGGGCTCACGGCACGAGCCCTTGCCAAGAAGGTCTGGTGTAGTTCTCGAATCTGTTGGACGTTGCGATATATCCGGGGTCTGACGGAACAAATGAGGAGTACCTGGTCGATTGACGGGAAAAGGTCAGTTTCAAGATCAATTGCACGAGATACTGCTTTCGGGCATACATCAGCAAGGGCCTTCAACCCGAACACGTAGTCAGTTTCAGTAGTGATGATCTCCCGAAGTATTTGACGCCTCTCAAGAGAGTGAAGTAACACTGCATGAGATATGGAAGGGCTGACAGTAGGCCTCAAGCTCTCGATTGAACCACGACCGCCCGAATGTATGCTCGGGTTGAAGGTGCTCTGTGTTGCAGCCCTTGATCTCCCTACGCTTTGGTCAGTGAAGCTCGCTGTTTTGACAATCCCCAGATGTGACGAATGGGCTGATAACTGTTCCCACTGCTGATCTTGAAGGCCACAGTGAGGTGACCAGTCGTCGTTGGAGCACTTGGTCAACAGGATCTCGGGCCAACCGTCAACGTGTTTCTGGGCTGGAGATGGAAGACTCCTCTTCAGCCAGAACTCTTCAAACCATCTCCTAAATGATCCTGAATCAGTTGATCGTCCTCCTGAGTCATGAACTGAATCACTCGCATCCGCTACTTTCACTTCTGAGTTCGGAGGTTCCACGAGAAGGAGCGGTGTTTCAGATAGGGTATCCTCCTTGGACTCTTCCATATTTGCGTGAGCATGCGAGACTAATTCAGAAGAACTGGCGTATGAACTGTCTGAATGACAAGTTCGAGAAGTTCGTTCCAAAGATCATGGTGCAGGCGTGCAGAAACCAGTAGGCGCGGCAAGAGCCATCTGCTTTATGGAAGCTGCGACCGGCACAGAGGAAGCAATGGAATGACAAACAAAACGTAACTCTAGACGCCCGTTGTAGGATCTGCAGGACTGAAGATTGACCATCTGTAATGCTATACTGTCCATCCACCTCCTGTTTGCCTTGCGCTTCTGCATCGTTTCCGCCTATCATCTCCTCCATAGCAGGAAAATACTGCGACAACACATCATAGCGTCCTTCTTGGTTGATTAAAAACACATGAAAGGAAAACGAACAACAGAGTATTTGAAGAGTCCATTTTATTCTTTGACGGATTGAATCTACCTATACCCTCCAGCGTAGACAATTAGACAGAGGAAAATGGACGCTTGATGTGCCAAGAACAGCAAAGGAGCCTTTCCGACCCCGCGGGTTATCGACTTATCTTTAAGGTGGACCCGCCACTGTCGCCCATCCGTTAGCTCTCCCGACTACAACCAACAACTTACCAAACAACACTACGATGGTCTAACTGTACCTTGTCATCAAGGGATGGGAATACCCATGAACGATAATATTCACGCCCCCACTGTACCCTCTGGACCTACGTCCGGAGGGGTTCGCCGTGACCTGTCCAAGCTGTCCATGGTGGACCTGATGCAAGAGAAGGAACGTATTGAAGCAGAACTGTCGGCCCTTAGCGCCGTGCTGACGTCTGTGAGTCGCCCGATTTACCCGGACATCTCTGGATGTTAGGACTAATAATGTGTGTTTCCAGCATGGCGTGAATATGAACACGTCTTTGACGACCTTTGATGGTTTTCCACGAGACGATATCGACGTCGCGCAGAGTAAGGTTTATCGAATTTCCATATGCGGTACGGAAACTAAATCTGAAGCATAGTCCGCACGACACGAGCACGAATAATTCACCTGCGAACCGACCACAAAGAAGTAATGAAACATCTCGAAAAGGGTCTCCATGAGCATTTCGCCAGTCTTCAACGTGCGCAAGCCGCCGTTCCCGCTGGCGGTATGAACGGGACTGCAGAACGAAGCAATTTGGGTGAGAACAGTTTATCAGATGCTGAAATGATTGGAACGCCGTTTGCCAAGGTGAACAGCGTCGTGCCCGGTAGTCCTGCGGATCAGGCTGGGTTGAAGGCCGGGGACACCATACGAAGCTTCGGAAATGTGAACTGGATCAATCACGAACGTCTATCTAAGGTAGCACAAACAGTGCAACAGAACGAAGGAGTAAGTGGTCGCATCCTCTTCTCAAGCTACACCTGGCTGACTTTACGCAGCGCATGATCGTCGTCAAGATCATAAGAAAGGACGGACCTGGGTCCAATAACACTACTGAGCTGAGTTTAGAACTCATACCACGCCGTGATTGGGGAGGTCGTGGCTTATTAGGTTGTCATCTTATTCCACTATGACGGGAGAACCGCAGGCCAGATTGACATCGGCTCAATGGCACTGCAGGAGGAAATGCATTCGTCATGACGTCTGCTCGTGCCTTGCTCCTCTTTTTCTACTCTGATGAGAAATGCGGTATGGCCTTTATGATCGAGTCGATGGTAGGATCAAGCATAAATTGGCGTTACTGTTTGTTTAGGCTGCAAGCGGAGATCCGAAGTCCGAGAAAGAATGTATTAATAATTGATGCATGGAACTCCAAGGTACCTTCGTGCCTAATCTGTAAAAGATGTAGAACATGGACAAATCAAGATGAGATAAGTGGGAAAATCGTACTTTGCAAAGAGTGTATTTCGTAGATTTACTGGCTGCACGTGCCCTCAGGCGTCCTTGGACCGCCATCTCGCGGGGCACCGTCATCCTCAGGCAACAACACGTGACTTCAACCTGTTGTGACCGACTCTGGGCAAAAATTCCATCACCAGAATAGTCTTTCGCTCTGCTTCTCCCTGGCTTCAACCGTTCTGTTGAACACACTTTTCTCCATCAACGTCGCGTACTTTTTTGACGACTTTCCATCATATAAATACAGCGTGATTTTTTTCGCGACTTGACTTTTTCTCCATTTCCAAACGTCACAGAATCATCGCCATGGCTGCTCCGACTACACCAACCTTCAAGCTCGTCCTTGTTGGTGACGGTGGTACCGGTAAGGCAAGTAAAATTATACTCATATTGCGTTTTACTCTTATGACATGCGGCATCTTTCTCTGCCTGCATTTTACGAAGGCTCGACGCTCATTGACCTACTTGCGTGGACTTGATTTCCTCATCGCCCCCCACCGCCAACGAGAAAAAAAATCACCCCATGTCGAAATTCCTTGCGGGATCGCTAACATTCATACCTTGTAGACCACCTTCGTCAAGCGCCACCTTACTGGTGAATTCGAAAAGAAGTATATCGCAACTCTCGGTGTCGAAGTGCACCCTCTGACTTTCACCACCGTATGCCCCGCCAACAACCCCGCTCTATCGTTCCACTTAGCTTCCTCGAGGCGACTAACCTTTCGCGACAGAACCTGGGAACGATTCAATTCGATGTATGGGACACAGCCGGTCAGGAGAAGTTCGGCGGTCTGAGAGATGGATACTACATCAACGGCCAGTGCGGTATCATCATGTTCGATGTCACCTCCCGTATCACGTACAAGAACGTCCCCAACTGGCACCGTAAGTTATTGTCAACTTAACATGGAGAGTGATGGCCATACTGATCATCACAAAACAGGTGATCTCGTCCGTGTCTGCGAGAACATCCCCATCGTTCTCTGCGGTAACAAGGTCGATGTTAAGGAGCGCAAGGTGAAGGCCAAGACGATCACTTTCCACCGCAAGAAGAACCTCCAGTACTACGATATTTCGGCCAAGTCCAACTACAACTTCGAGAAGCCCTTCCTGTGGCTCGCCCGCAAGCTGGTCGGCAACGCCGCCCTGGTGAGTTTACGCGCCTACATAGCCTTGCGATAGCACTTTCAACTAACACGCTGACTCAGGAATTCGTTGCTGCCCCTGCTCTTGCTCCTCCTGAGGTCGCTGTCAACGCCGAGCTCATGGCTAAGTACGAGGAGGAGATGGCGACTGCCGCTACCATGCCTCTGCCCGACGAGGAGGATGCGGATCTGTAAGCGTATCGCACAGATTGGATCGGGGGCAAATTGCGGTCATTCATCCATGCCTGCGGTTTCCTCCCGGTCATTTGGATTCGTTACGCCATGCCTCGAGTTACGATACAACGATAGCGGTCGGTGGAAATAGCCTGAAGGGAAGGTCGGCACTGTCATGCATTGGAATCTTACACAACTAGTAGTTTTAGACGCTTATCACAATTTTGCTCCCTTTTTTCCTTTTCTTTTTCGCGAACGATAACTCTATTTACGACAACAAAAAGCAAATATGTTGACAGGATTGGACCCTCTACGGATGGTCGAAAAAAGTTTTCATACCGTCTCTTTGCTTCAAGGGGGTCATCTACTCCTCTTACTCCCATACAGAGCCTGACAGCGTAAGCCACTGCAGGGCAAATAGACGTACTACCTGGGTAGACTAATCCATGAACATCCATAAGGTAGCAAACATTCGCCCCATATGGTGGAATTCCAAGGAACAACCTCTTAAATTAATCGACTTATTGTGGGTGACGTCATAGGCTTTCTTTTATTGGATTAGGTCAAAAGAACAGCACTACATGTCTCAACCAGTTGTATACAACATCTAGGAACGTCAGCACTACCTTATGCAGTTGGCGTATCCATTACGGATGTACGTGAGGCAGCGAATTTATGAAATAGCATGAAATCTATGAAGGGTCAAGACTGCATTCTATCTGCTGCTCTGAGTCTGCCGATATCGTAATGATAAATACGAACTTGTCCGGAATGTAGATAGGAAAGAAGGCAAAATACAAAATAAGAAGGGGAAAGGTAGCGATCTAGGGTATCGTATCGAAGTAAAGCCGAAACGGATGCAGAATGCCGCCAACGCCGTACCGCGCATATTGGATGATGAGGAGCCGTTACCGAACGCCCTGTAGAAAAATTCAGTTAGTTTCTAGTACAAAGGTTCGAGGAATGGGTTGACATACGAATAAATAGGCCAGTTCCTGAGTTCCCAGGCGAGAGACCTTCTTCAAGGCCTTCTCGTCCAGAGCACCCTCAATGACCTCGCGTTTTTTCTCCTGAAGTTCAAGGATACGGTCCTCGACTGTCTTTTGTACAAGGATTCGATGGATCTGGACCTGGCGCATCTGCCCAATGCGATGAGCGCGGTCGATGGCCTGTTCCTCGATGTAGGGGTTCCAGAAGGGGTCGAAGATGATGACCTGGGACGCAGCGACGAGGTTCAGGCCCGAGTTGCCCGCTTTCAGGGAAACCAGCATGATCTTGCAGTCAGGGTTATCGGTGAATTCCAGGACGGCGGCGTTTCGATCACCAGGTCTCATGCTGCCGTCATAGCGGCGATAGCCCCAACCTCGACGCACGATCGGGACCTCGAGGAGATCCAACAGCGATGTGAACTGGCTAAAGATGATGGTTTTCTCGCTATCCTCTCGGTCCTGAATCTCCTGAAGGATTTCAAGAGTCTTCTCAATCTTTGCACTGGTGACCCAGGTTTTCTCCAATCGGCGAAGGTACTTTTGTTTCGATTTGATATTCTTCGATGCCTCCTTCTTGAGTTCCGCAAGGCTCTTCTTGGTCTTCTTGGCTTTCTTTCCCTTCTTTGTCTTGGACTTTCTGACTGATGCTGGGTCATCCTCGTCATCAACGATGAACCGAGACAAGCTGTCATCATCATCATCGTCGTCGTCGTCATCGCTATCGTCATGATCCTCATCATCTCCTTCGTCAGGAAGAGGCTTAAGGGACCCGACTTGATCGGGATCATCCGCATTCGGAGAATGAATCTTCTTAAACGTCAGATGGTCGGTGACCTTCTTCGGATCGACACGCCCGCGACAGTTCGGACACTTGATCTCCGCTGCACCATCTTCACCACGCTCCACGGCAAGTGAGGGATCGGTCATCCTAGAGAAACACTCGGCACAAGCACTATGACCGCATGGGAAAAAGATAATCGGATTGTCAACTGCGTCGATACAAATGGGACACTCAAGGTTTTCGTTCTCTTTGAGACGGACCACAACCTCGTCTCCGAAAGCTTTCGCATTGGCAGCAAGATCCAGCTCGTCAGTAGCCGCATTGACCTCGACACTAAAATCAGACATCAAGTGTGGGTGGCAGCAAGCCTGACGAAGTCGAAGAAGCAGAACGAGGATGTTGGAGTAGTTTCTTCCAACGGTGTTAGCCCTGAGATACTTGTTGAACTGAAGCTGAGTTTTGCTCTCAAGCGCGTCGTAGATCGCCTGTTCATCCTCGCTGAACACAGCATGTACCTTCTCTGAAACCCTGGGTGGGAGCCGTAGGATTGGCTGGCCGTCGATCTTCGATGTTTTGGTCCGTCTAAGCAGAACCGCCTTCAGCAGAACCTGCAGTTGTTTCATAGCTTTATCGCGAGGCTCGCCAGGAGGACCCTTAAGTGGTCGGGTAAATTCCTAAATAATCGGTCAACCTTCAATTCTCAATTAGCCAAACACGGCGTGATCATCGACACTTACTTTGTTGAAACGATCGATGCTGGAATAAGGTCTGATGCGAAGGAATTTCAACAATGACTGTAGTTCTTCGACAGTGTTCATCATTGGAGTTCCGCTCATACACCAACGATAGGTGGAATTGAGACGGCAACATGCTTGGGCGGATCTCGTATTTCGATTCTTGATGCACTGAGCTTCGTCTATGATGACTCGGTACCACAGACTGCTCGGGCCGAGACATGGCAGATTCTTCAACAAAGTTCTGGATAAAGCCTCCTCGTTCGCGCCAGCCGACTGTAGTTCGTCATACTTTTCCCTGCGCTTCAGTTCCGAGGACAAGGTTCCGAACGTGGTGAGGACCACGTCGTAGTCTCTCAGGTCTCTATAGCTGACCGCTCGCTTGTCACCGTGTAGAACATAGACGGAGAGTTGATGCCTACCCGGCTTGAGAGCCTTCTGAATCTCTCGCTTCCACTGCTGCATTAAAGAGACAGGAGCAATAATCAATGTGGGTTTCCGCTCTGGATCCGTAGACGGGCGGGACACCATGAGAGCAATGGCTTGTATGGTCTTTCCCAAACCCATATCGTCGGCCAGGATACCGCCTTTCTTTTCGCTCTCTTCCATCGTCTTCATCCAGGCAAGTCCCAGTTTCTGATGCTCCAGCAAAGTGTATCTGAGCGCATCTGGAGTGCCTTCCCGCTTTTCCTTGGCAATTTCGGTGTCAGGTCTAATCGTTTCGAGCAATTGTTTGATTTCTTCCTGAACTTGCTTGGGATCCACACCAGGCTCATAGAAATCACTAGATCGAGAAAATATTGTTAGCATGATGATGCAGTTGCGACCTCAAGGCGCAGGGCAGCATACCTGTAGCCCTTCAACGAAGCATAGTAATCATCAGCAGAAAGTCCATTGGGCAAGCCGGAAGACCCTGAGGGTGAAAAGTACGACGCAAATCCTTCAAAGACCGATCTTCCCGCCTGCTGTAACATCTGCCGGCTTGCTTGAAGCCTTGCCATAGTATTGTTCAAGACATTGGGGCCGTACACAGAACCTTGAGGAGCACTGTGTCCAGGTGGAATCGAAGGATGAACAACTGGGGCGTATCTTGCCACGCTCGGACGATTCGGAGAATGGCCCGGATGCGTATTATAGCTCGGATACAGTCTGTGATGGCCTTGGGGTCTGGCCTGACCATTGTGGAAATCTCGGGGTGAGATCTCTGCTATATCGCTGTCATCACTATCGCGCAAGGTAATAAGTGGTAAATGCTGTACTTCTGAATGTCTCAGTTCAGGGGATGACGGAATGCTGTAGGATGAGCGCGAACGATCCACAAGTGGCGTATTGATAAAACGATGCTCGGGAATGGAAGATGGTCCCGCTTCGCCGCGATATACCAGGGGACCTTCGGAAGTAAACTGGATGGACGACCCTGAATAATTCGTAGAGGCGGTGCTACGAGCTGAAGCTGGACGAGGAGGTTCATACAGCCCGTTCATGAGCATACGGGCATACTCTTCGTCACGACGCTCCTGCTCCTTTCGCTCTTCGAGCCATTGCTCTTCTTTTCTCTGCTCTTCCTGGAGTGCGCGCAGAGTATCGTCATTGTCTAAGCCCAAAAGTCGCTTCAGTTCCTCAGACTCGTCGTCCAATTGGCTCTGATGACTGGAAGAAGACGCTGTGCTAGAGTTAGAAGGACGTCTGTCGTCTGCTGCTCGTTTCTGTGGCCGTGAAAGGTTAAGGTCTACGCTAGCACTCTCACGCCGGCGCTTCCGACTGGATCCAGCCTCCAGAGGAAGACCTGCAGGTACCCTCGAAGGGGACATCGCAGAGCTAGAGCTAGAGGAAGCACGTCTCTGCGTAGATCCTCCTCCAAGTGGCCGATCCAGGTCATCGTCGTCATAACCATATGAACTCGATCCCTTGTTATTGTTAGCATTATCCGTTGAAGCTCTTAATATACTTCCTGAAGAACGACCTACGCTTGTGGGGAGTCCAGCCTGAAATGGCCGTCTTGGAGGAGACATAACAGAGCTCCCCCACTGAGGAGGACTCAAAGCACCGCTTGAATATGGAAGAGCAGCGCCGTCTAGCTGTGCATGAGACAATGGCGAGCCAGGCGTAGCCGAACGGGCAACCGGAGAACGTGTCTCAGGAGTGGCTTGGCCGCCCCGACGCAGTCGCGCAAGGCGCGTCTCCAAGTCTCTGATAATGTCGAGTAATTCTTGTCTCTCTTCGACAGCATTTGGCCTTTGCTCGTTTAAGCTTTGCAGAATGACTTGATGCAGTTGAAGATCGTCCTCGAGATCGTCAATGGACGCATCCTCCGCGATATTTGCCATGCTCGCGTGGAGGCTCCCAGCCTGTCGAGAACAGCTTGTCGCCTAGAGCAGTAAGAGATTCGCTAGCCAAGTGGCGAAAAAAAAGTTCACTCAATTGTCCACTACTCTTAGATAGACGTTAAATGAGTGACATCAGAAAGAATCAGGAAGATGGTAAACAGTTGAAGAGACTCAAAGGAGTTGATGGTTTAAGGATTCTGGTGTTCCTTCTTGGCAGAAAAAAGCAACAGAGATAAAACAACACGAGAGACGTCAAGACAAAGAGTGAGGGAAGGCTGCGCAGTCCTAGAGGAGTCACAGACAGAGGATCTGACTTCCTCTGCTGGTTTTTCTGACCAGCGCAATCGAGATTCAAAGAGTGTGTACGTAGTTAACTTTGGAATCGGAGTAGGGAGCTGGAAAGGAGATCTATCCAACACGGTGGCGACAGCGCGGATACTTCTCTGGATCAATTTTTTCTCTTCATTGATTTCTCTTTCTGTCACTCAGGTTAATGTTGACAGATCGACACATTGAAGGGCTTCTGGTCATAATGACTCTAGGAATTTCAATGTTTGACAATATCCATGGTTCCATTGAGAAATATCGATTTTTTTGCTAGTTGTCTCTCATTCTGACGACGTCCTAAAATGGAACAAGCTCATCAAGGACAAATACCTCTTAGAACACCCACAATAATGACGTTCAGTCATTCACTTCACATTATTTGAATAGAACAGTCACCTTCTACATGCTTGGAGCAGAGCAATTATAGTATGCAGAGACTTTTTAGTCGGAGCACACAATATGCCTTCGCAAACATGGTCTTATATTGGATAGTGGAAACCCCTGTGAGGATTTCTCTGCGAGACAAATTGTTCAATCACAATGAGTTGATTCGCAGCCATGATTCCCATCTAAGCCATGAGCTGCTACAAGGAAAGATCTTCTTTATGTTGATATCGAGCAAATATTGTACTTGGTTTTACAGGTTAGAATTATCCTAGCAAGGATTTCCCGTAGGAGAACCGCTATGCGATCAATTATGCTAGCTGATAGCGCGTCATTATATGTATAAACTCTCAAGCACACGATCATTTTCCTTTATCCATTTTAGCATCGGACACATCGGAGCAGGGAGGTTCTTCGGTGCTATCACTGCCAGGACTGGAAGAATAATTTAACCGTGTAACAAGGAAGCATCGGGGAATGAACCAGTTCATTGGATTTCTCAACTGCTTGTGCTGGTCGTTGAGACTAGGTTGAGTAAGTTCTCGCATTGCTTTCTGTTCTGAGTATGGTTGAAGCCTCAGATAGGCATAGAGTGGGGAGAAATTCATCGGTATTGTGCTGTAGCCTGTAGATCTACTTGGGGTCTGTTCTTGGATCCAAATACTGTGTCTTCATCTTAAATGCGTGCCAGATTGGTAATGGAATACAGGTCCCTTGGTCTGAGGATATATTGTTCTGTAGTTATGCATGTTTACACCCTCTCTATCCGTACCCCAGTGTAGGAGACAGTCTCAATTCCAAGTGATCATCTGCATGAAATAAAGACAGAATGCACAAATGCATCATCAGAAATTGAAGGTTACCCCATTCCATGGAATCTCAGCGATCAATCACAGGGAGCCTCCAGCCTCGGCAAGTTCGAAAGCTGACAGCGCCATGCTATGAAGATCCCCGACCGCCCCGGAGGAATTCACATGTCTGCCCCCGAATTCTCCGGGGAAGCTGATCGTAATCCCAGCTCATAACTACCTAATAAGAAGAACAATATCCCCAGTCTTCTTCTCCGTTTATCGTATCTGACTTTGTACTACCAACTATCCAACACTCCTTCATCGAATCCTCAAAAACCCAGAACAGTCATACAATCCATCACCATGTCTCTCAAGAACGGTACGTCATCCCCACACCATCCAACCAACCGACCAGAAGCGAAAGCCCAACTAACAAGACCCCCGAGGAAAACAACAGACGCCTTCCCCTCCTCCGCCGCCTTCGACGTGATCAACTCCGCCCTCCAGTCTGACGAAGCCGAGCGCAAAGACGCCATCAAGAACGCCAAGGCCGTCGTCGCCTTTAACCTCAAGAACGCCTCCGGCCAGGAGGAGAGCTGGTACCTCGATCTCAAGGACAAGGGCGTCGTCGGCAAGGGTGCTGCCCCCGCCGGTGGAAAGGCTGATGGTTCGTTTTACTCTCTCTTCCAAGGATCAGTGGAGTAGGTTGGATGGGTTCAGGCTGACCAGCGAGTCGAATTAACAGTCACTCTCTCCCTCTCCGATGCCGACTTCGCTTCCCTGGTTAGCGGAAAGGCGAATGCGCAGCGGCTCTTCATGGGCGGCAAGCTCAAGATCAAGGGGAATATCATGAAGGCGACGAAGATGGAGCCTGTGCTTAAGAAGGCGCAGAGCAAGGCTAAGCTATAGATACCCTCCGTGCCGCCCTTTTTTTTTTTTTTTTTGGATCGCTTTTCTCGATGATGTATTTATTTGCTATATAACGAATACACATGTCCTATCACCTTATTTGTATTCACGTGAGGTTCAAGCGTCCGGAAAATGGACAATTGAAGAAAACGACAGTGTCAATATGCAAGAAGAGAAAGTAGCCGAAGCTAAAAATGGAAAGAATGGTAAGCTGCAGGATGGTACGGCTACAAGGTGAAATAGGCGATCGTGTCCGCGTATGTAGCAAGATTATTGCTGTACAGCGCCAGTGAGGCCCCGTTCTTCACGATCATGTTCGTCGTTCCCACGGTGCTTAGAGCGTAGACGACCAGCCCGCTGGTGCTGCCCTCAATGCTAAAGATTTCACTCTGGCATTGCCCGCCAGGGAAGTCGGAGCAGGAGGTGCTGTAGTAGTTGAAGAAACTGTACAGCCCTGCACCGTAGATAATAGTGTTCTGGCTGTTCAAGACCCGGAGACCGAGCGCATCGCAGTTCCCAGGTAGGCAGCTGCTGTAATCTGGGTCATTAAGAGCCGTGTTCCTGGGATATGGGCTATTGGCTGCGTTGGGATTAGGTTGATAGTATCTGCTTTGGTCAATAAGATTTCAATATTGAGAGAACAGTTATTGACTCACGGTGTTTCTGTCTGGATGAAGCTCGTAACTACAGACTGAGAGCCCGAGAACTGATACTGATACAGCGAATGGTGCTCGACTCCGGTACCGTACCTGGAGTTGAAGTCAGTTTAAAGAAGACAAAAACTGCGAGTGGACCAATTAACTTACAGCCAAATGTTCTTTCCTTCTACCAGAAGCCCTCGGCCGGTGTAGACGGAGATCCGGGTATCGCCACCGTTGTCGAGGTCATGATCGGCTGTCCACAGCCAAACGTTCTCGAGGTAGACGTTACTCGCACTGCTCGTGATATGCATCGACATGTAAGCCGCTTCGCAGGCTGCCGAGACGGCTGCGGAGGTCGGGCACTGCACGGCTTGTAGGCTAGAACCCGCAAACCCGCCGATTCGTGCGTGAACATCCCACATGCCTGAGCCTTGACTTGCCGCCAAGTTCCACTCGATAAGCACGGCACCAGGCGTCGAGCCTTGCGTGCTAACGATCATATCTGACCATTCGATGGTTCCAGACTCGCCTGCCTTACCAACTCGGATCACCGGCACAGGCTGGTTGATGTTGGACCACAGACTCCCGCTAGCCATGATGACCGGATATGATTCTCCTACAATCCGCGAACCAGGAGGTATGTAGAGTGTGCCGGTCACCTTGTACACGCCCTGATCGAAATAGACAATTCGTCCTGAAGACACTGCTGTGGTAAGAGCAGCTTGAATTGCGGCAGTGTCATCGGTAGAGCCATCGCCCTTGGCTCCAGCACTTCGTATGCTCAAAAACGAAGAGGTCGGAGACGCTTCATACTGCGGCTTTGACTTGGTATAATATCTCGAACTTCCACTAGACAGTAGAGCGCTGGGTCTTGTTGGCGCAGTAATTGCACCCTGAAAGTTGGTCGGTCCGGAAGGAGTATATTTGTGTCCCTGACCCCACGCAGCGATGGTCATAGCTCCGGTTGACCCGGTAAGGACGGTGCCACTTGGGCCCTTGACAGCCACGGGAACGTTGTTGAGGGCCACATTCTCCAGAATCAAGCTACCATTGCTCGAGCTCGAGCTCTGCCAGGCTGTCTGAACGAATACAGGACAGTTCTCGACCGTACTGTCAAGTACAATGGCAGATCCAACCAGCTGAGCTCCAGGACCGCCGTTGGCAATTGAAAAGGCCGTGGTGCAGTTTGTCAGAGTGAGTCCTTGGTATGTCCAGCCCCAGTTCCAAATCTGGGAGATACCAACAACGGCGTTTGAAATGTGCAGATTGCGCATGGTGAATTGCTGGTTTCCGATGTTGAACCCATACAAACCGCCTACGGTCGTAACGTCGGTGATAAAACCGCCAGATCCTTTAGGAAATACTCAGCTGTGCCTCGCTTCGTACAGAACAGATCTATGGCTTACCGTTCTCAATGAAAAGACCTTGATGCTGCGTCCCGGCGCCAGAACTCATCAAGATCTGGACGTTTTGGATGCTGGTAGCTTGGCCGGTAGGCCAATGAATACCGGTGGCAGCAGTACCCGCAGGTATGGCAGTCAGATCGAGGATCACATTGCGAATTTGCCTGAAGAAGACGTTCGTCGATGTCCAACCMTGGTTACCGTCGCTCTGATATTGATCGCCGTCTATCAAACCCAGTCCTGTGAATCCTGGCGTCGCCTTGATGACAGGAAGCGAGTTTGGGTTGCCAATAATCTGGGTAAAGTAGTAATCAATGATCGGCGAAGAGATTATGTATGTGCCGGCCGGGAAGTAGACAATCGCAGGGGTTGTAGTTGAAGAGTCGCGACTTGCTGGGGAGAAGCGACCACCAGCGCTCATAGCTGCGTTGATCGCAGCAGTATCATCCGTTACGCCATCACCTGGAGATTATAATAAGAACGCGAACCGCCAGTATCGTTACGCGAGGACGCACCTTTAGCACCATAGTCCTTGACGTTGCGAAAGACCTTGTATGTAGAAGGGTTTGGATTGAAGGCCGCGATGCCCTGATGAGAGATGTCCGCAAGCCAGTATGCCGGATCAGCAACCGCTGCAGCTGCAGCTGCAGCAAGGTTAGAAGAGTGCCCTACAGCTGCCGAAGACGCAGCAGCAGCCGCGACTGTCGGGGAGGCGCTGATCACTCCCGACGCACTGGAGGATGGTGCAGCCAAGTGGCTTCGAACAGGGCTGCTCAGAGGCTGCGCGCGCGCGCCAGCAAAGAGCCAAACAGTAATAGCAAGCCAATTGACATGCATTTTGGAATTTTCCTGAAGCTGCTCAGGTTGGTGAGAACACAGTGATGAAGAAGGGGCCATCCATCACAATAGTCGGGGCATTTGCGCGCATTCTTATATGCAACGTACTCCATATGAAGAGTCACATTCTCAGATTCGGCCGCTTCATTTCGAAATAAAGTGGACGAGTCTTCAGGATACTCCCCTAGCCAACCAAAGCATTCATGTTCACTTAGGTGTCAGCGGGCCTACCCTAAATCCTCAGATCAGACATGACACGGAGGGCTAGGGCAAAGCCGAACGCCACAGGCGGTATCTACATGGCCAAGTGAAAATGGCATTGCCGTATTGGGAAATATCTCCATTTTAAAAGCGACATTCTTGCTGGGGAAAGCTGGGGGAGACGGCTGAAGAACAGGGAAGAGTACACGGTGTGATGCTTTGAACCCTGTCATCATGAGTGATTAGTCGGAGACACGTCTCAGAGGAAGCAACGCAATCAATTCTAGAAGCAAAATTGGGCATACGGTGTGACGGTGTGATATGCCATGGTGGTGACTGAGTCGGCGTTGAATTTCCTTCAGCCACTGAGGTGAGAGTGCACTTCGATCAGGGGGTTGATCCATCTCAAATTCTCAAATAGTACTCCGTAGTTTGACTGATCGGCATGAATTTGTAGTCCTGAATGGGGGAAATATTAATTTAAAGTAAAGGTTAAGGCGACTCGATCTGCTTTGATTCGTCGTTCCATTCCTCTTTGAAGCAAGCGGCAAGCCGACACTATTCGAAAGCCGCGTCCACCCCATGCAGGGGGGTCAATGTGACTGAGACCCCCCAGATGACTCGGCCAATGTGACTTGAAATCGACCGGTGACCGGGATAGACCAGCAGTGTAGTATGCAGAAGGTCATCAGCCTAACTCATTTAAGAGACGCAGGTCCAGGGACAGTCAACTCACCGAAGTGCGGAGTACTCGTCTCGGTAATTATGGGGCAAGGAAGAGACGATGCGCTCTACTCCGCAGTCTGCCAACATCGTACGGAGTAGACATCTACTCAGCATACTCCGTAGGTTCATTCTATTAAGCCTCGGAATTGAGACGAACCCTTTAAGTAAATACTACTTCGTAGATAGATGGTACTTCATCTACTCAAGAGTCAGAACTGACAACTGTGCACTATGTCTCTAACAAAGCCGGCATACCAAAGACGTTATAGCAAAGCCAGCATAACAAAGCCGGTAGTCTATATTAATCTTCGGCATAAGGTTACCCCACGAAAGGTACATCATTTCAGGCATATCCACACATCTCAGACGGCGCGTTAAATGTAACTTCTGTCAACTGAGAAATGTAACCATAGACCACACTCGCATCGCATGATCATCATTTCGAATCAAGCTTGAGGGCACCAAGATGGTCACTCCTCGGTCAAGCAAGTGTCCTTCAACTCTAAACGCTGCGGTGTGGGGCATGCGAAAGAAATTCAACGGTCACTCAGTCCGTTTCCGAAAGTCGAGCAGACGGTGTCTAGTAAGGTCACAAAACTCTCAGGCACATGTGTAGTCGCAACATGGCTTCCCGCGCATTATGACTATGCACTTAATTGGAGCCGGCAAGCCACTGCTGGCAGGTTGACTTGACTGTTGCAGCTATCAGACTCCACAGTTTCAACCTGACGGCAGGTAGTCGCCCTCTCCACCACAGGTTGAATCAGATATCTCCCTGCCCTCCGTAGCAGACCCGTCGACGGTAATGATGACTTGATCGTAGTGTATTGCTTAAAGAGCCTCTTGGGAAGCACATCAAATCCCCGAAACAGTTCGCATGAATGGAGGAATGCCAGATTTGACCGGAGGCTGCGTGGATATACCTGAACTCAACAACGATGGATAGTCTCTTCTTCTAGGGTAGAGGATATCCCGCTGCTTGCATCAGCTTGCTCGACTGAAAAACCCGAGTCGAAAACTGAGTGAGTATAGGGAAATGCTTCGCGCTAGAAAGTATTATAATCTAAGAATCGTTCATGTCAAGGGAGCTTCCAAAGTCAATAATCTTCAAACGCAATCTTGACCATAACTTCAGCATTTCGAGGTTCCATGAAATTGCATTCTCAACCTCAAACGGTCATAGAAGCTTTCAAGGTCCGCGCTCATGGACGGGCAATGTGTACCTGATAAATTTCCACCAGGTCTGGACCAGCAAGCACCTCTTTGCCAAAAAGACGTCAAATATACTGCTGTTTTGACGTTGCTGGTTGTGCCATGGCAACCACAGAAGGCATGTCGCAATTATATACCGTATGATTACATATGATACGCCTTTTTGTAGGGAGTATCTTTACTTTTCTGTCTGGCCATCATGTAACAGCAATACGTCCTGATGTTGTGCGCAGATAACGAAGGTCATTATATGGCCCAGAACCAATCAGAGCAGCAACCGTGATGTGCCATGTACCTCTCTAGACAAAGGAATTATCTCCATCTATAATTCTCAATCTGCTGCATATTCTATCATCATTGCCGGATGTCGCTTCCTGCTGGCTGTTATGTCATTTGTGCCAAGAACGTCACCCTGCATGATCACGTGATGCCGACTTTTTCTGCCAGCAAGAGGCTCTCATCACCGGCGAAAAAAGTCGCGAGCCGAGTAGCTGTTGAGGAAACCATATAGCTCTTACCCACCCGATCTCATCCTCTCTAGGGCAAAGAACATCGAAAAGAGGCACATACTTCACGCCTAGCATTGGAGCGCCCAAAATCCACGTCTCTGGCCTCAATAACACCCTCATCCTACTTCTTCTTCCCGAGTGCCCCGTTACCCAAGCTGCCTCTCGCGCATCGCGATCCGTGCAGAACAAGCGAAATCCGCATTGCTTCCTCGGACCCACGACTTGACGAAAAGCTTTTGATAAATGAGCCGGGGTATTGGCGATTGATCCACACGAGAACGCGAATATACCGCCGCTTTTGCCGCTTGTGAAGACCGCCATCAATATTCCTCTTCGCGTCTCTGCGCGCCGCTTTGCACCAGTCGAAATCACTAAGTCGTGTTGCCTTCCCCGAGTGAGATTCCACGGGTAAACTCAATCGCTTTAGTGCAGTTTTGCGCGATCGTCGAACCTGTCTCAGTGGATGAAGGGTCACTTTCGCGAGTAGGAAACCAGGAAGGGGGTTGAGCTCACCTCGGAGACTCAATAAGCGATAGATGTCTAAAAGAGGAGCTGTTGGCCCTCAGGGCGACAAGGACTCCGATCTCTTTGCATTCAATATGGCGAGCACACCAGAAGAAAAGCCTCAGCGGGCGACTGCTGCGCAACTGGCAAATAGGAAGTAAGTGGATGCGATTCATGTTTGCGATTTAATTCACGCATCTCCTGTCATCTCTGGCGGCGTCTTTATTCACTGAATGGGAGAGGGGCCACCATCCACACCAGCCTCCCTATTGTTGTGTTCATTGTGTTGCTCAAATTCTTTTTCATTTGTCTTTGATTTTTTCTGTCTCCTCTCCTCTGTTACCTTAACACTTTCCACCTGAAAAAGTTCTCCAACTTGAATTGTAACTGACAACATCGGCAGAATTAAGGATATTCGCAGACGACCACGCACGAGTACGACTGCTCCAAGTGCTACCGGAGCTACTTTTAGCCCTTTCAATTCTATCGATCCCAATACTGTCTCGGGCTCCCAGCCTGCGACGAACGGCTTCTCTTTTGGCCAGTCTCAGTCTCACAGTTTTCCAGGAGCTAGTTCAAACCCAAGCCAGCCCACTCAGAACGGAGGATCACCGTTTGCCTTTGGCTCAGGAGGTGCTGGTCCATCGTCCTTTAGTTTCTCTACATCCTTTGGTGGGTCAGGGTCATCGGGAAATCCCTTTGCCACTCTGAACACTACTGCGCCCAGCCAACCGTCTGATAATAGTGGGTTTTCTGGCTTCAAAGGCAGTATGTTCAACGTACCACCCGCCGGAAGCTCTGCTCCAGGCCAGCAGTCTCTGCCTTCGGGCGGTCTCTTTGGAACTGGCTCGCAGCAGACCACTGCTCCTGGAGGCATATTTGGAAGCACTTCCACTACTGCACCTTCAAGCCAGCCTGTGACGACGGCACCCTCCACTGGCAGCATTTTCGGCCAGAATAACACCACTAGCACTGCTCCATCTACAAGTCTGTTCGGCCAGTCTACATCAGACAAGCCTTCTCCCTTTGGCCAATCCACAGCGTTCGGTAGCGATTCGATGCAGACATCTCCTGACCCAAAGGCCAATGCTGCCGTATCGAAGCCAGCCATCTTCGGAGGAAATGCTTCTCAGCCTGCATTTGGCGCATCCACAGGCTTCGGGAGCCCCGCAGGAGGTTCCGTTTTTGGGGGTGCTACACCGGCGGCTCAACAAACACCGCCTAAACCACTTTTTGGAGCAAAGCCGACAGAGCAGGCTACTCCAACCTCGACGCCTCTCTTCGGTGCTACTTCCCAGCAACCCACAGCAGGCGCTACGGCGCCTACGCCCGCATTGACCGCTGCTACGCCCACGGCAACGACAGCCACGACGCTTTTTGGTACTGCATCGCCGGCCAAGCCTGCAACGCCGTTCCAGAATCCTTTCCAGTCTTCAAACCTTTTCTCAGGCGCGCCCTCTCCATCAGCTACACCAAAGCCTGCTGAAGAGAAAGGACATGAAGACAAGATAGGCGAGGCAGCCCCACCCAAGACCGGCTTCCAATTCTCCTCCTCCACAACCGGTGGCAATCTCTTCTCCAAGAGCGAAAGCGCCGCTGCTGCGCCTTCAACTACTTCATCAACTGGCCTATTCCAGGCACCGGCCACGGGCAGCCTGTTTGCGCCCAAGCCTGCTTCTGCAGAGACTGATAAGCCCAAGGCTCCCGAGGCAAATCCTTTCGGCAGCCTTTTCGCTCCTAAACCGTCCACTACCACCCAACCCACGCCAGAACAAAAACCACCTGCTGCTGCCCCGTTTGGCACTCTCTTTTCTCCCAAGCCTAGCACACCTAATGAAGGAGCGAAGGGGGGAGAACCAGCGAAACCGGTCGCGTCTATGCCGGTTGTTTCGTCTGCAGCTCCACCATCACCCAACCTCTTCGCGCCGCAGCCTTCATCTCTCTCGACCACCGCTGCGGAGGGTAAAACCCAGTCACCTGCGTCCGCAACTACTGCGTTTCAAGGCGTCTTCAAAGCCAATGGTGCAGCACCCGATCAGCCAACACCTTCAGCCAAGCCTCCCGCAGTCCAATTCGCCGAGAGCTTGCGGCCGAGCAAATTGCCTACTGGACTGAGCGAACAACAGAAGAAAGATTTCGATCTTGTGTACAGTCTGCGTATGTTGAATGAATGCTTTCAACGCGAAATCGCTCGACTGAATCCTTCAACGGACGACTTCGACGCTACCGTGCTCTTTTACATGCGTGTTCGTGAAGTAATTGGTGCGCCAACCGCACCGCGCTCATATAAGCGGAAGGCTGCCGACGATGAAAGTGCTGATCTTGAGATACAATCAGCGAAGAAAGTCAAGCCCTTCGGCACCACTGGTATACCAGCGACCCCTAGCACCAACATCTCGTCACCTTCCCAGAAGATGAACATCGGACCAAGCTCCATTACGGCAACACCGTCTAAGCTTTTTGATACAAACCAGATTACCCCAACAACCAATGGGAAAATGGCTGAGGAAAAGGCTGAAACTGGCGCTTCTAGGGCTGAGAATCGTTCCGATAGTGACTCTGCCACAGCGAGCATATTTGCTCAGTCTTTCTCGAAATCGAAAGCCGATGGTTCAGAGGCCACAAGTGCAGTGTCTCCCAAGCCAGCTACCCCGGAAACCAATAAGCCTGCTCTGTTCTCTACCACCCCGTCTGCGTCTCCGGCGAAGCCCATATTTTCTTCATCCTTTCATACCAAGGAAAATGCAACATCCAGCTCCATCTTCTCTCAACCTACCTCAAACCCTGGGCTCACGTCATCGACAACCAGCGTCAGCACGCCTGCCCAGAATCTGTTCGTCCCGAAGCCCACAGGTGACGGGAGAACCGAGGCACCAGCCGTTCCCAAATTCGGTGCCGGCACTGCGACGAACTTTTTCGCTCAATTCAAATCCATTGCCGATAAGAATGCTGAGAAGGAAAAGGAGAAGCGCAAAGCAGAGGATTACGACTCTGAGGAAGAAGACGAAGCTGAATGGGAACGGAAAGACGCCGAACAGCAGCGCAAGAAACGCGAGGAGTTGGAGGCTCAGTCTAAAAAGCGCGCCAAATTTGTTCCAGGCAAGGGATTCGTCTTCGAGGATGAGAGCAGCGATACTACGGAACCCAAGAAACCAGCAGAGGCATCTACTTCGACTGCCAGTTCATCCGTCTTTGAAGCAAAGCGAGACACTCCGGTCAAAGCGAACAATATATTTGGTCATCTCTCTGCGACCCCATCAGAGGTAGAAGAGGATAATGATGCTGACGATACTGAAGAGGCGTCAGCTGCTGGGGAAGATGCTGATGAAGAGTCCAAAGAGTCCTCTCTGGTACCGGCCAGTGACCGCGACGGTAGTCGGGATGCGGAAACCAGCGAAGCAGACTCCAAAGCCGTTTCGGTCAGCGGAGCCGAGTTCTCTGCTAATGACAGCAGCGACGACGGCGATTTTTCTCGAGCTCTGACCAAGTCAAAACAAGCCTCGAGCGGTGGTAAAAGTTTATTTGATCGGGTTCAGTACGGTCAAGACGGAAAGCCTAAGCGGCAAACCGACGAAGAACCAAAGAATCCCTTCTCTTCCCTCTTTAGCCCTTCGTCCAAGTTCTCCTCTTCCATGACGAGTCCCGGAACGTCCACCCCGAATCCATTTGGCTCACCCAGTACCCCTGCGCCCAGCCAAGGTGATTCTGCCGAAAGTAACCCAGCATCTAGTATCTTCAAGCCTTCGGTTAACACGAGCGGTGGTCTTTTTACTTCCGCACCGGCAAGTACTGGAACGAGTACGCCGTCCATCTTCGGTCAGAGCTCGTCGAAACCAGTAGGTGACAAGACCTGGAAGCCAGATTCTCCCATCAAATTCGCCGACTCGACTACGGCACCTTCGACCACGTCGAAGCCAGATTCTGGGCCCACCGCTCAATTAACCGACTCCTCAAAGCCATTCTCTACTCTCTTCGGCGCGCCAGCCGCAGGGGCGAAGGCGTCTGGCAGTGGACAGTCGGCGCTAGGGTTCTCCTTTGGTGGTCCGTCACAGCAAGGCTCTTCCTTCCTGGCTCCTTCCACTGTCACTTCCGCTACTGGCAGTCGCGCGTCGACCCCCGGAATGACCTCCGATACTGGCGCGGAGGAGTCTGTAGATGGAGAGGCTGCCGAATCTCTACCCCAGGTTGATCTTGCTCGCAGCAGAGCGGGCGAAGAGGACGAAGACATTGTGATAGAGACTCGGGCGCGTGCATTGCAGATCAAGCCTGGCGCAGGCTGGGAAAGCCAGGGTGTTGGTTATCTCCGTGTTCTGAAAAATCGCAACACTTCTCGCTCTCGCATCATCCTGAGAGCCGACCCAAGTGGCAAGGTTGTCCTGAACACAGCCTTGTTGAAGGATATTAAGTACACCATTAACGCAAACAGTGTGCAGTTCCTGGTTCCCCAGGCTGAAGGCGCCCCGGAACAATGGGCTGTTAGAGTGAAAGGGAAGGAAGAAGCTGAGCGTTTGCATTCCGCAATTAAAAAGTCCAAGGCGTAAGCACAAGCTGTGTTTACATATCACGAATCGGCGTTGTACATTTGGTCTATCCCGAACACTTGCGCGGCTTTTTCTTACGACAGTTTATATCGATTCCGTCCGGCCATAACCGTGATTCCCATGGTTTATGCAACGGGCCCTGAAAGCCGATGCTTGTATTTTTCTTTCCGCCAAGGAATCATGGTTGCCATGCGATTTCTTTGATCGGACTAAACTACTTTGTTATCTGTGATTGTCATGTCAATTTTGTCTTTTCTACCTGGAACCGTACTTTGTCCATTCTTCCTCATGTCTTTTTGAACCATGAGCACTCGAAGTTGGCGTCATTTTGTTGAACCATTTTTGCATTCCATATCCTCCCCTACGTTCAGATCATGGCCTTGTGTGTAACTATTTCGCATTTCAATTACACTACGTCATCAGCATCATGTTATTATCTATGGAACAAGACAGGCGCCTTAGCATAGCGGGTGGGTTCGAACCATTGCAATGCATCCTCCATCTAAATTTCATTCATACCTTATCCTTATTCATTGGATTCCCTGGCGTTGTTTCTTTGGCATGGCGCACGTCTATTGGTGTTTCATCCTCAACCGCCTCACCCTTTCTGCAGAGGCTCTCCCCACCTCTATCGCCGAGTCCCTGATTCTTCAACTGGATGGGGGCCTCGCCGCCGCGCTCTCCGACACCAGCCCCTGGAAGAGAAGTAGAAGGCGAATCCCCAATCGGGGGGATGTTCTGACCGGGATCAATGGATAGACTCTTCATACTGACGGAATATTGAGGTGTGAGTACAATTATAATTGATGGAGAGTCTGAGTCTGAGGCAGCCGTGGTTGAATAATTTCATTCCCAAGGATTGACTTAATCAGTCAGTCTACACAATAACTACTTATCCTTGGGTAGATAGCTTCGGCATCCCTAAATGAGTGATCAAAGAACTCTTACCGGGCCCTACATGTGTCGCTGTCAGAAATTCATGCTCTCTCTCAACTCCCTCTCCCTTTGACATCCTTCATCTTCTCCCCTCTTTTAAAGATCTTACCGGTCATCGAATACCTCTGGATCTATACAGTAAGGTTGCCAGATCTATCTCTATTCTGAGCTCTGGCCAGCCCTCAGTATAACAATAACTCACTCCAAAGTCCCAAAAGACGTGGTCTTCGAAGCAAAGCCAAAATGGAAGAACAGACCCAGCATAGCACTCCCTTTACTAAGTTCATTCACCATCCAGCACGCGGATTCCAAAACTTGGCAAGAGCTTTGCACACACATCCGAAGAGAGGTTCTTCAAGCACGATCCTCAACTGAAATTGACTACACTTCGGTTTCCCCCGACTGGGGCCCAGTGATTGTTGACTCGCTAGACGAGGACGGGGACATCGAACGCTTAAAAGCCGCGTAAGTAAACAATGCCAATCATCTCTATATTCCTTGCTAATCGTGCTCGGGCTCAGCATCAACTACAACTCTGTTACAGAGACCTTGCTAATCAAAGTCATCTCTACCCGTCTCTTTGGATGTCACTTTAACTGGATGCTTATCCAGGAACGCGACTGGCTCAGGCAGAATCTTGTCATGGATGGTAACCGCCGTCTTCTCACAGTGTTGGCAAACGCTAGTCAGTCTTCGGCTATGGATTGTATGGTATATGATATTGCTAACTCTGGGTAGCCCATGGGCGATTCGAGGCCCCGTACTCGGGTTCTAGGAAGATACCCACCTACTGTATGTGCCCAGACAATCGATACCACCCTTCATTCGTAATCGAATGCGGAGATTCTGAGTCCAAAGAGCGGCTCATAGACGACATGAGACTATGGCTTATCGGTGCCCGTCCATTTGTGAATGTCGTTGTGATAATCATGTATGCTTGCAAAGGTAACACCAACCAAGTGGAAGGCAAAGCTGAACTCTACGTTCGAGACGCAAGTGGCAACCCAGCCCTCCAGCAAGAAGCAGTGGGTTGTCTTCCCTTACTATCGCTGACCACGGCTCACCGTAATAATAGACCATCTTTCCTGCGACTCAGTCCGAGTGCGCACTTGGGATCACTGCCGGAGATCTATCCGGCCCAGTTCTCCCCCAAGATCTGCGAGCCGACACAGTTCTCCCCTTGAGCATCGATGACCTTCGAAGTCAGGCTTGTGATGCAATGGTGCACATGGACATGGTACCTGCAACTTAGCACAGGAATATGCTGGCTTAGATTCAGAAAGAACTGGATGATCATTGAGCATTAGGAAAAATATGTTTCGCTGGTTTTACCAAATCACTATCTCACAAATATCAAAAGGGTGATAATACACGACACCCCTTACCCGATCAGGCAAAGACCATTCTACTAGGAGCGAACTACTCACGATACGATTCTTTCAAAGCAAGAGGGTATAAGGAATTGAATTAAAGGATCTCCTGATAGTCACGTCGACTATAGTTCCTCTGTAGTCTCGCATCAATCGATACAATGCTACCCGATAGGTCCCACATGATGATATTTCACTCCGTACTCCCGAGCCTGAAAGAGAAGCACCGATGATCGAAGCTACAGCGGAAGAAAGAAATTTTCATTTCATGGAAATTTTTTTTATTGTTCCAAGTCAACCGTAACACAAGACCCGAGCAGGAAGCGATCCATTTATTCGTCAACAACAGCGGTGTGCAGACCCTTGGCGTCCTTGACGTTGACGGCCTGGACGTAGGAGTAGAGTCTCTCCTTGGCGCCCTCCTCGTCGTTACGCTTGCGGGAGATGCGGACACGGAGGCGGAAAGGAACGCCCTTGACACCGGCTTCCCAGACCTTCTTGTTCAGCTGGGGGTCGAGGCGGACATCCTTGGTGCCCTGATTGGCGGAACGCGAGTGGTTAGCTGAGCTGGACCCCATCCCATCACCTTCATGGGAGAGAAACTTACCATAGCCCGCTCAGCAAAGGCGCGGATCTCCTTGATGGCACGAGGAGCGCGCTTCTTGAAAGTAACACCGTGCATCTATAGATCGAGCAAAAAAAGGAGAAATTAGTCTTCCGCCCAAATGCCATCTGGTAGAGTGAATCTGCGAAGATGCTATTTGCGGCCATAGAGGTGGACTTCATCAAACTATTTCTTCTTTTTTTGTTGTCGTGTATTGTGTATGTTCCTCCTCTTTCCTTGGGTTTCGGATTCTGATCCCCAAGACAAAAAAAAAAAATCTCGCACAAGTCCTTCTGTAGTGGATTCCTCCTCACACACAAGGTTGTTTCGAGATGTTCCCATACGTTGTTCTCCGTCCATGCCTCAGGGTGTTTGGTTCCGCAAGGTCGCAAAAAGCCGGTCGATTCATTGACCACGAAATTGTGTGCAAAGGAAATCAAAAGCAAAGATCCAGCGTCTTCAACGTACTCTCTTGTGCATGTTGATGGTGTACTCGCGGGTGACAACGTCGGCGATGGCCGAACGAGTCTTCTTGCCGGTGGTCTTGACGGTGCTGGACATTTCTGGAACAGGAAGAATAGAAAATGTCAGTAATCTTCAATTCTGGGGGAAAAGAACTGCGCGACACAAAGATTGCGGAATTGATACTGACTGAATGGGCTGACAGAGAACGTCGGCTGTCGTTGGCGATGTGGTCGACTGTCGAAGGAATTGGGATTTTCGGATGTCCTTTTTTTGGTGGTCGAAATTCAGTGTGGCTCGCTTATCGTCTGGCAACACTCTGATTGGGTGGTTTACAGTCACGTGATTCTATACCCTCCGCGGCTTGTCGAAACTGTATTGAGGCTACCTTTACAAGCTAATCCCTGTTTATAGTTGTTGTACTCGGAATAGGCAGTATTTGTTGGAATTGACGTCTATTTGTCATAACTCATTTATCACTAGCCCAGGTTGTTTCTCCTGCCAGAATGCGACACTAATTGTATCCTCTAAGCGTGTCATTTCTCGGCGCTCACATCAGGGTATAGGTCAAAACGTCGCTGAGTAGAGACGGGGATGCCCTTTCGAGTGGTCTGAATAGACTCGTTGTCTAGGTCTGCGTAGATAATCGTCTCCGTCTCGGCTGCTTCTGCCAGGATCTCCGCATTAGGATTGACGATCACACTGTGACCCCAAGCGTGGTATGTCGCGTTCATATCACGAGCCGGGCTGCACAAGCCAACATAGATCTGGTTGTCAACCGCACGAGCGCGACCAAGGAGTGCCCAGTGAAGAGGGCCAGTAGTCATATTGAAGGCGCCGGGGTAAATCAGCGCGAAGGCTCCCTTGCGCGCAGCGATCATTGCCGACTCCGGGAAACGGATATCGTAGCAGATGGCGAGACCGATCTTGCCATATTCTGGGAGATCGACGAGGGTCAACTGGTTTCCAGGCGAGAGTACTTCGCTTTCCTTGAACGTAATCTTCCCGGGGATGTCAATATCGAATAGGTGCGTCTTGCGGTGTGTGCCAATGAGAGAACCTGTCGGCGAGAACACAAGGGACGTGTTGTAATACTTCTTTGTCGAAGTGTCCAGCTCGGGGATACTGCCTCCTACCAGGTATGCCTGGGCTTCCGCAGCGATGGCCGACAGAGCATGATATGAGGGGGATTGTTCTTTCGTGGGAGGCGAAGGGAGTAGTGTCTCGGCATACGAAGGGAAATATTGTGTTCCATATGGCGAGTTGAAGCATTCAGGGAGAACGATGAGCTTCGCGCCTGCTTTTGCGGCCTCAAGGACCTTGGTCCTTGCGAGAGAGAGATTAACGGCTTTGTCCGCACCTATGACCGAGTACAACGTTAGTATGGGCCGAAGAGATCATGGATGCTTGGAACATCGTAGCGCACCTGAAGCCAGCTGCACTAAGGCTAGCTTAAGAGGTTGTTTCAAAAGGGCAGCCATGACTGACAAATGCAACGATAGTTGGGAAGTTGAGGTTATCGGTGGTTGCACAGATGCGGGGAACTTTCATAATAAATGGGGTCGAAGTGGCGGCCGATTCCGGTTGCTTTATCAGTGTCGCTTTCGAGGGCTTCCAGACTTCAGGCTTTTCTAACCGACAGCCGCTACATTATTGTATTTCCTAGGATTGTTATGGTCATTTCTGACCAGATGAAAAACATCAATTTGGTTCCGTTGGCTTCCAATCATGGCCGATGACTGTCTTGCATACTGTTCCCTTGCAAGTTGCCCGTCAGTTGCTGTCGGGGGAGCAGAGTCTGTATGCGGACGCCGGCGATTCATGCTTCGTGCCGGTGCATAGCAGCAGAGGCGTGTTGTAATTCCGCTTACAATAGTGCTCCTTTCAAGAGATTTGGGTGCTTTGTTTATATTGATCAAAAGTTGGACGATCTTCTTCTCGCGAAGTCTGTGCTACATGTTCGGTCCGGCCTTTCTCGATTCCCTGCAATGAGACACAGCACAATCATTCTATGACAAAAAACTACAATGATGACGCCTATTTGCATAGTTCTACCGTTTGTTTATGAAAGTGAGGCCTTCTTTGACCGTGAAAAGCAATGGCTCGGTTACATACAGCAATTAGGGTCAGGCCCAGAGACGAAGATCATGAAGTTCTTCATGCCAAATCCAATCCATTCGACAGTTCGACTTGCCCAGAACCAGGATAGCCGCAGGGGGCCTGGTAGTAGCCATCCTGAGGAAAAAGAAATGATGCTTCTGGGTGAAATCGAGAAACGGGTTCTATTAGCCGGTTACCCGTTCTGCTGTGATATCAGACCCAATCCAATTTAATCACGTCTCCAAGGACGGTGATCGACCGTTGACAAAATGGGTTCTTTCTCCGGAGAAGGATGTTATCACTCTTCAATAGTATGAGGGGGCGCAATTCCTCCATCTCGTGTACGGAAAGCCAATGTCGTAGTTGGCCCTGACGGCTTCATCATAGAGATCACATCAATCGATCTTCAGCCTGCGAGTCCAGATGGGTAGTCTGTTCCTCCTGAATTCTTCAGGACATGAGATCAATTGGACGTTCATGCAGTTGATTCTGACTACCGGTTGAGTGAAGCCGTTGGGGATCACATATGGCATATGCAGGTCTCCTTGAGCCTTGCAGATATGTCTGCAGATCGCATAATGTATTGACCTTCCAGCTTTAAGTAGTCCTTCAAAATGGACTCATCACAGATGAGGAATCACTTCAATATATTGAATGGTGGGACGTCTATCGCCATAGTGTAACTTGTGTGTCCGTATCAGTTCCGAAGTATCGAACCTAACGAGAAACGACTACTCAAAACATCAAGGCGGATTATCCTCAGGCCCGTCATAGACTCATTCATCCTCCTTTGAAGCTTGTAGTTTGTAGTCCACGGAGAGACCAACGAACGGGATAATTTGAGACGAGAAGGAGAGGCGAATAGCACGCTGGCTGAGTCAGCGAGTCTGGCCCCTGAGGAATCAAGTGCACGGAGAACTCTCTGGCTTTTCCTGTGACGATTCCAATTTAGATACGAAGCGAAGCGTTCATAAATAAATATGGAGAAAAAGGGGCAAAGGACACTCCCTTATCATCTCTTGACTCTCTTCTTCTCATCGTTCTTTTCTTCTGGTCCTTGAATATCGAGCCATGGATAGCCGGAGGGTGCCTTTCTTCTGCCCACCAACCATCTGCCTGTGATTCTCTTTCCGCTGGTGAGACAGCGTCACAGCCGCCCACTGATTCCCCACGGCCTTCGCCTGTTCCGTTCATTTTGCCCCAGGGTTCGGACATTTCTGTGGCTTAAGGCCTTAAGCAGCCTTAAACGCCCCCAGTACCACTCTTTTTGCTTGGATCCTTTCTCAATTTTTTTACTGTCTAGCGTGGATTTTCTTTTTCCCGCAGCGCAGCGGGACGGGAGAAGTCCGAAGTGGCCAATCTTGGTAGTCCCTACGCTTTATTAAGTTGTCCGAGACGCGCTGCCGCCTGATACTTCAATCCTGGTGATACGCAACACTCATTGCCATCAGATGATTTAGGCATATACAAAGCCAACAGGCCGTTATTATCAGCGTCCCAGGCAGTCGTTTCGAAGATCGAGCCCGGCGTCATGTTCGAGGACTTCTCCTTCTCTTCACCGTCGTCCACCAGACCTCCCCGGCTGGCGTTCGACGGGGACGATCGACTCATGATCGATTGTGATAGTTCTATGATCTCGCCATTGTCTTCTCGATGCCCCTCACCTAGATCGACGTCGTCGCATAAATTTCCCCGGAGTTTGCATCGTTCGCGCTCATCACACTTCCGCTCCCCTCAGCCGCCGACCTCTGTTCCGTTCTCCGCTTACGACGGCAAGAGACTTTCCATTAGCACATTGACAAGAAAGCTCCATGAGCATACTATCCAGAGTCAGTCTCAGGAGGAGAGAGCTGACGACGTGCCCACCTCACCGTCGACTCCCCGGTCGGTGTCCGATATGGGGTCGGCATCTGGACAATTTCATGGATATTTCCTGACGCCCCCGGACACGGACCATGACGACGAGGGATACTGTGACTCGGCGTCGATGGCCTCTCTCTCACCCTCATTGTCACCTCATCAGCAATCCCCCTTTCTGGGAGCCATGACCGCCCCGCTGGACTTGACGTCGCAGGGTGGGGCTCGCGAAACCCTGTTGAACAGCGGACTTGATACTACGATGAACATTCGGGCACATAGACAACATATCTCCCGCCTGCAATGCAATCCTTCGGACATCGAAGCCATTAGACGGGCTCTTATTTCTGAAGATGAGCCATCGGAGTTCGACCCATCCAACGAAGACTGCTGTCATCCAAGCTCACTTCCTCCGCAGCTGTCGCCCCGGAGGAGGGCTGTCACGCTCAGCCGGAGCCGTTATCGACCGATAACCGCCACTTCTGGCCTTTCTGATACATCAGGGATTGAGCATCGGGACCGGAGGAAAAGCACTGCTGGCGTTCCTTCATCTCACCGTGTCGAAAAGAGCTATTGCCTGTCATCGAGCCGGGACTACCGCAAGAAAAGCGATCAAGGCTTGAGAAGGAAGAGTCTGGTCAGCGCTGCCTTGGCTTCTGTGGTTGAAAAGGCACCACAGACGAATGTTTGATCTACTACCCCCCGAAAGACTTTCCCTTCTACTGTACATATTGAGATAGATACCAGGCCTGTATATACTTCGTCAGTGCGTATCAACTTGTTCATTTCACGTTCACGTTCACGTATTCGTCGCTCTCGTCTTAATCCTCTCGCAACCCTACCAACCGTCGAGACTCTTCCCACAGTCTCTCCGCGCTCTCCTGATCCCAAATATGCATCGCATACCCAGGATCAACCGTCCGAAACCCCAGCTTCGCCGGCCCCGATTCCCTACAGTCCTCCAAATACTTCCCGCCTTTACCCTCCCACTCCCTCCCCACAGCAGCCACCACAACCGTGGCAGCCCCCTGCGCTTCCGTCTTCAGATACGGCCTCATCCCAGGCTTCCGCCACTCCTCCATCACCCCATCATCGACAAACTTCTGCAACCCGGTGAAAATAAGCCCCGGATGCACACTAAGCCCATGCAGCCCGCGCCCCCCAAACCGCCTCTCAATCTCATTCATCATATAGATATTCGCCGTCTTGCTCTGCGCATACGCCAGCGCTGGGTCATACCCGCCCAACTCGAAATGCAGATCCCCAAACCGAATCCCGCTCTTCCGGTGCGCCGACGACGTCACGCCTACCACGCGCGAGTGGAATTGGGGTGTCACAGACCGCAGCAGGATAGGTTTTAGCAGCTCGAAGAGCAGGAAATGGCCGAGATGGTTCGTCCCGAATTGTGTCTCGAAGCCGTCCTCTGTGCGGCCTTCTGGTGTGGCCATCACCCCGCCGTTGTTGATTAGGACGTTCAGCTTGTCGCTTTGCGAGAGGAAGGAGTTCACTGCTTGCCGGATGCTGGAGAGACTGGCTAGGTCCATGTGGAGGAGGCGGATCTCGCCTTGAGAGGATGAGGTCGAGGGTTTGCCGTCTGCATCAGAGGCAGGGGTAGAGTCAGAGTCAGAGGCAGGGGCGAGGAGGTCGGCCAGCACGTGTCGGGCTTTGGGGATGTCGCGGACGGCGAGGAAGAGGGTTGCGTTTGTTTTGGAGAGGGCGCGGGCGGTTGCGGCGCCGAGGCCGGAGGAGCAGCCTGTGATTAGGATGACTTTGTCCGGGAGAGCGTGGGTGAGGTTTTCGGTCTGGATGATGGAGAGGGCCGTTGGATGGTTTTCCATGTTTTGGGGTCAGTATGGAGTTCGCTTTGAGCTGTGGTGGACTACTGTGAGTGTCTGAGGTTTTCGTCTATGGGGTATATCATGATGAACTAACCCAGGGCTTGGTAACTACGTCAGAATGGCGAGACGCTTGCATGACCTCCCTCACTTGAGGTTCAACCTTACCCACGCCGAAGATGAAGAAATTAAAGTATATATCAGGCTAATCTATCGCAATGAAATAGATACCAGCTCCAGGCTGTCGTATAGGAACCCACTCACACCGCGGTGTCTCTGACACGGCACACTGTCAACGCTATCGTCGAAAAAGCCGGCCCCTCCGCAGAGCCCGCGCAAAGCTGCGTAATTTTCTAAATGGATTGCGCTTAACGCGCTTCTTCCGATCTGATGAAGACCCCCTGGTCGATTCGCTCCGCTGCATCTCCTCGTACTTCATCGCGAGAATATCGTCTGTGGTGCCCGTCCATCCTGCCCCGTCGTAGGAGGCTAGAACTGAGTACCCTGGCTCCCCGAGTTCGCTTCCGTATGATTGCGCCGTCATCGGCCTGGACTGTGGAGGCGAGCTCCACTTGTGCGATTGCGGGATATCGGTCTCATTTCCCTCTAATCGTTCGGAGATGGACGGCATAGGGTGATACGGTATGTCGCCGATGAGTTCGTAGTGTGCTTTTTCTTCGTCGGCGTCGGAGATGTAATGGTCATGGTCCTGCTTGTGGCCATGGTTTGCCTCAATGGTTTCGTCATGCTCCAAGATCATGGTCTCGCTCTGAGGCCGTGTTGCGTTGAACGAGTCCCGCTGGTCGTCTGTGATGGACGAATTGTCCACGTCTTCAATGTACGAGACAATGCGGGCGAACTTTAACGATTCATGCGGATTAAGGATTTCGAACGAGGTCCCCTGATGTTCAACTGTGGCGGTTGGGCGTAGCAGTTCCAACAGCATCGAATCCGAGCGGGCTTTGGCATGTCTGGGAGTGAATGTTTGCTCCTGCAGCTCTGGCTCCGGGAACCGGGCGAGCCTAGCTCGGAAAGTTTCCTATATCTTGTCAGCTCAGTTAAGGGTGTGGTTTTCAGCAAACTCACCAGCAATTGATGCGGGCTATGTACGGGACTCGGACGGAGCGTTTGCTCTGAAGTGTTGATATCTGAGAAACTGGATGGAAACGAAACTATGTCCATTAGCATATCCTCACACAGCATGACAGCGGACTAACACGTACGGAGTGATTCATCAAGCCCAGGCCCATTCTCACCTCGGTATGAGACGGGACTGGGCGTATATGACGGGGACAGCGGAGGCGGGCTCGATGCCGCAGACGAGACGGAAAACGAACACAATGGGGGCGTCAAGCTCGTTTGGCTTTTGTTCAGATCCAATGCTGCGTTTTTACGCCGTAGGGTCCTCCCTCCGTTGCGGTTGAAGGCGATGAACCCGTCATCCTGCGAAAGAAACCTCCGGTAGTTGTGCAGGGATAATGCTCCCGGATATCCCGGCTTCGGCGTTGCGGCATCGAAGCCGGTCGATGAAAAAGGAGAGTCCAGAGTTGGAGATTTGAGAGACTGTTTTAGTGGTGGGTGAAGCTGGAGAGGTTCATGGCAGCCGCTTTGCCAGATTTGATGGTCATGATCGAGATTCATGATTGCTTGTCTTTTTGAAGGTTCAAAGATATGTTCCTCCCGCTGAGAAAACACCTTAGAAATAAAGGAGCGATGATAGAGAGCCTGTCAATGAACAAGGCCACTGTCTGATGGCATTGAAGGTACAAGTACAGGTACATGAGGCCAGGACATAATCCGACCGTTGGGCCATGAATCAAGACAAAGAAACAAACATTATTGTTCTGACCTTCTGTAGTCAGACTCAAACTATAAACAGAAAAGGAGAGAAGAAGAGAGGGGGACGAAGAGGTTGTAAGAGATAAAAGAAGAAGAGGCAGATGGGCCCTGGACAAAAAAAGAAACAAGCAAACGTCACATTGCCAGGTCAAAATCAATAAATCATGGAATTAAAAATAACCAGCATGTATTGATTTTCTTTCTGCATCAAGGGCGCCCTGTCGCTGCTTATGGGCGCCACAGATGGATTAAGACCACTCACTTAGAATAAATGAACACGCACACTATGCAGCAGCCCCTTTAAATATTTAGATAAATTTGATATTGATATTAACTTACTGTGGAGAGAATGACAGGTGTGTCTGTTGCGCTCAGAGTGGCTTCACTAAAGCTGCTACCGTTAAACACTACTTGACTTACCAGATCACTCATGGATTCAAGGATGGACATCCCTTAAAAGAGCCTAACCCAACTACTTTCTCTTAAAGGATGCTGTCATTGGAATGGATTTTTAGAGTAATAGAGCTTGAGAGTGTCGGAAGTATGTGAGTATTCTAGAAGTTAAAGTGGCCCACAACCTCATGTTTGCATTCCCTAGAAGAAATCGAAGAGTTACCGTAGGCATCTCTATTATAGTAGAATCAAGCACATTAGCATTATCCAACTCAATAACCACAGTAAGAATATTGGAATAAGCATGTCTGTTATAAGTTCATATCCCGCTGTTCTCCAGTGAGGACAGTTCTAATCATTTCAATCCCTTGCTCCGATCATGCCACTAATGTTTCATCACTGAAGTGGTTTCAGCTGGTTCTATACAAACTAGCCAGTTGGTGTCAAAACAATTCACAACTACCGTACTTAGCCAGAAACACAGCAAGAATGATAACAGTAAGCTGATGCGTGAGAGCTGTATTCTCCCATGGCCGAAACATCTCTCCATTTGAGGGAATGCGTCTTTGGGTATAGTGCTATAGGGTGACATTCATTTAGAAATATGATCATTATTTGTCACTGGTCTTCGGACACAAAGCAGTTGATTGACGTTCCTACACTACCTAGTACTTAGTGCCATGTCCTATCAGCCAGACTTAGGGGATTGAACTTACTGGCTTTGAGATCCAAAACTGTCCTGGTTGTCGCTTGATCCAGCATGCTATGGGATTGTAGCCTCCATTTTGGAGAGAGAGTAAGCTCCCAATTTTGTGAATACTTAGAGAGAAGCCGGAAAGTCATCAAGAAGGTGGACATTGACAGAAGAGACTTGCAGTGATAGCAGATGCTTTGATTGAGATAAGTGAACACAGCGGCACTATGGCATAAGAAACCTATCATTCATTTGCCTGAAGGCGAAGGCCATAGTAGTTTAGCCTCAGGTGTGTAGTCTTGGACGTATTATCAGCAGTATCTAGTTCCTGCACGCACTCGATCAATCCACGCACAACCCAGAGAGACTCGCAATAGCTAAAGCGGCACCACATCAGGCTGAATATACCCTAGAGAGCATCAACTGTCGAACAGGCTAGCGCACATGCAACCCAAAACGAACTTGATCCTCGAAATCGGCAGCGTCCAATCGACAGCCTCAAACCCACCCAAAACAGCGATGACCAGTCATCTACGATCCTCCCCATCAACCGTCATCCACTGAAGGTCACAACTTCAAACGAACGACCATCACAACCATCACAGACTAAAGGTACGGTTTACAGTTCCACACCTCCTGGTTGGGCACCGAAACGTGGCCCCAATGCCGAAGCAGAATCAACCACCCTCTCGTCACACCAGATGACCCATCAAATTTTTCATTTTCCCTGTCGTGTCGATGATGATCCACTTGACCCTCGATCAACGATGATCGATCACTGGTCTCTCTGCTAGTGCCGATGCCAGGAACTGCAAGCCATCTTTGTTTCAGTTTGGCCTTGCGACACCCCATGAACGAACTGAGTTAAGCCTCCTGGTAGGGATCTGGAGGCGAAACCCGCTTCTGGGGATTCTATTTGTCACTTGCCCTTGCGGTAGTCTTTATTGCGGGCCCTGACCTACCACAGACTTTTCAATAGGAAGACACTGATGATTATGGTGACGATATTATTGTCTGACATGCAACTTGAAAGGGTCTGGCAGCGGCACATGTCGAACGGCCCAGAAGAGGAATTCTTTGGGCCGAGCGAACTACACTGACACTCTGGCATCGCTGTGTCTGTGTAACTTTGAAGGCGAATAAAGAAGGGCTTTGGTTGTCTTTTCTAAGGATCTACGGGTTAAAACACGGGCCCAGAGTAATCGCGCACATCGACACAGCCTATCCTCCTTCGTTGCTAGGACAGTATGAGGCAATCTCATTCAAGTTCATTCGAACATTAGCAAATTGCTTTGAGTTCGTCATATGCAAGGCTAGTAGACAAAAATCCCAACACCAATCTATGCTTTGACGGGAATCTCAACAGAGTCGTGAACATTTCTCAAGTCATTCATCATCGTAGACATCATTGATCTCGAAGGCCCGCCTGTCAGCTAATCAATATGTACCGGGAAACAGTCTGGAAATCGGGGATATAGAGCAGGAAAAAAAAGTAACAATCATAGCATAACGGCATGGACGGCTCGCCTGAGATATGAGCAGTGAAAACAAGGTATCATCTTGGTCAAAATAGCGCAAAGTAAGGTCAAACTGCTCAACATGATCAACAATCTTAATGGCGTTTATATTTCTAAGCAGAAAAGTCAGCAAGCATACTTGAGAGACATAGTTCACCACGACACTTACATCTTCTATCTTTCGGCGATTGCTCGGGTCCAACGTGTTTCCAGCCCCGAGGAGCGTCTGCCCAACGGCCTTGGAGACTCCAATCGCAGGTCGAAGGATAACGGTTGGAGCACGTTTAAAAACAGCCCTAGCGGCAGCTTTCGCGCTACCACTCTCCACGATTTCGCCAGGAACAGCAACGATGGCATCCCGTGCGAGAAGCAAGTCCCTTTCCAAGCCGCGGAACGCACCCCGGAGGCCTTGTACGACACCCACCGGTTGATCCGCATAGGGCGAAATCTTATTCGCCTCCTCTTCGTCATTCATGTCTTCTTCGGAGCCCAGTGTCGGCGCGGTCGGTGTGGTCAGCAGCTCCTCGGCTCCTTGCAAAACCGTTTGAGTGCCAATGGCAAGCTTGGCACCAAGCTTGACGAGTTCATTGGACGTGGTCTTGGCAAAAGCGAGCGCTCCTTTCTGGATGCTTCGGACGATCCGGCCGTCCTTGCGATACTCTCGCATAGGAACCACGACCAGGTCTCTAACACCGCCTCCCACATTGACTAGAGATCTGATGGGCGCCAGGCCAGCAAGAACACCCGGAAGTTGATTTCTCTTGATGTCTGGCATCCATATGTCATTGAGTGTCTGACCCAGTTTATCAAAACCGGACACCCCATAAATAATGACATGCCGCATAACCATATCCGCGCCATCAAGAACGAAGAAGTTCATGAACTCAGTTGTCCGGCCTGATCTGAGCCCAGCGTAGTCTACGCGCTTGGGCTTGAAGTCAAGTTTGACAGGAACAGCGTTGACTTCCACTCGTTGCAAGAACGGAATGTCGGCTTTTGAACTCGGTGCAGGTGCAGAATCATCCCTGAACTCAAAAAATCGACAGATAAAGTCAAGGGCATCCTGGTCAACGTGCAGTCTCAAGGGGAGAAGAGTTGCCTGTAACATGTCAACACAGCTGTTCAAAATACATAACGTGGGCAAGAAAGTACTGACCTTGAGAACAAGCTCGGACGCTGCCAGCTCTGGAACAGGCCGCACAGTCAACATTTCCAAATGGACCATACTGGCCCCACTTTCTCTCTCGCCTGCCTCATGCATATACGTCGCGAACTTCTTCCATGTCGACGTAGGAACGTGGTCGAAGATCTCCAAGTCGTTCACACGAACGTCGAGCGAACTCTGCGTCTCCTCAGAGCCAGGGGGAAAGGCGACGAAATCCGCGCAAATGCCTTTCAGCTCAAACGTCATCTTGTGATATTTACTCCTAGACAATTTCAATCTCCTTCCTCTATACGAAGGCGACTGGCCTTGACGTGCCGTAGCCCCAGTGACAGTTGTAGTTGTCGCATAGCTGCCTGTCTCGCTGGCAAGATCGTCAATGTTGCGATTGATATCGTTGCGAAGCTCTCGAGGATCCTTGTTGGCAGGGATTCCAATATATATGGAGTTGAACAGACAGTCGCCGATCACCGATTCCTCTTCTTCCTCGAAACCTGGTGACGTCCGATTACCGGCTCGCGCGCGCCGCTCCGTGGCTTTCTTCTCAACGTCCTTCACAGCTTTAGAAATTGTATCTCTGGTTCGCTGCCAGTCGTAGCCATCAAACAGATTCCAGATAATATGAGCATCCCTGACTCTGATCCGCAGCGGACTTTTACGGATCTTTGAGTCGTTGGTTAAACCATATGTGTTCTGAGTCGAATCCCAACGATGAGCCGTACCTCCTACAGCAGAACGCTTGGCGAAATGGTCATCCTTGAATTCGAGATCGGAGACGCTGGAGGATACATAGTACTGCGAATGGAAGCTGTCCAAAAGATCATTCGACTCCGATGGCATTGCGCTCTCATTGGGGGACAGGTTATCTGGCCCTGACTTCATTGGATAAAAGTCGCTCACATACTCAAGCTCGTCTTCTATGCGTGGGTCTCCGTCCTCGGGCTCAACAATAGTAGGAGCTTCTGGAATCTCTGCATGCTCAGGTGGTGAATCCATGGTGAATGCGTCCCCAGAAAACGAAGCCAGCATATCTTCTATAGGCAAAACTTCCGTCCGATACTTGAGGGCCACACTTGGCGGGGTTGGCGGCTGCAATCCATTTATGATGCTGATGAGGGTCTGCGTCGAATCGGCACAGGTCTCGAGTATCAATAAATCATCCTTGAGCTCCACGTCTAACGACTTCGTCCCATCATCGTCCACCTGCATCAATTTGACCGTGGCCATTGCCGACGATATGGAAGATACTGGCACAAACCCCATATCGATGAAGGATTGAATTTGGTCGCTCTGGGGAATTGTTGATCTACCATGGTGAAGGTTTTCCGCCAAACCCATGTTTTTGACATCATCAATGACCATGATGGAAGCCTTTTTGAGATCCAGTATTGCTTCTGAACACCCATGGTCGGACATAGCCGCTGAAAACTTAGCATTCGTTAACACAACCAGTCCCTTCGCCGCTGTACCGCGAGGATTCAACCCAAGGACGCAATCCCGTAGAGCAAATGCAAGCCTCCTTGGCTTCGCGGACGCTTGCCGGTCTCTTAATCCCATTGAGACTTCAGAATCATTCCGCTGTAAGTGCTGCGATTCGGCAATATTGGCCAAAGAGTTGGCCATATTAGCAGCGACATCTCCTGTCGTCTGATCCCCACTCAGCCCAAGGAACGCAACTATGGACGGTATGGTGTATTCTACGCGTAAATTGTGAGATTTGATCTTAATGGTCGGATCCATCTCATCCCCGATGTAGCGAGCCATCAGTATTGGAAGTTGGCTCTGGTTCTGACCCTGGCTCCCGCTCGCCGGTAGTGCTTCACCTATGAGCTCCTCACTCCCGTTTCGGACGACTTTTATCGTCCCCAGCTGCGCAGCGATGAGAGAAGGCATGCTGATATAAGCAGCCTCAGCGTTTCTGAGATACGACGTGATAGTTCCGACGGGCCCACCCAGGTAGACTTGAGATTCAAGCTCTCGAATGAGAGTGAGGGTGAGAATGCCCGGGCGATCATCTTCAGGTAGATACTTTGCGACGGTAGCTAACCTGCCCAATTCCTCTCCAAGTTGAGAAAGTGACTCGAGGTCACTGGTGCGCGAGACGACGATCTTCGCACCCGCGAGTGTAGTACGGAGAACGGAGCCTTGCCTACGCTGGCGGAACAGCGTGTCTAACATAATGTCATCGTCTTCGTCATACTTATCTTTCGACGGTGTTATTATTGCCAGTAGCCGGTCCAGATCGGGTTCCTTGGGGGAGTAGAGATACTCCACGCGGATGTTGCTCAGGTTGATTTTTGCGGGCGCATCTCTTGAGTCGTCAAGAGGTAACGGGCCGCTCAACTTGGCTTTGTCAATCTGCACGCCGATACCCTCGAATCGGCTGACAACCTTGACGGCTGTCGTTTTCAACCTGAGATAATGTGTCTCACCGGCAACATCAAAGACGATTCCGCCGACTCGAGCGTTCACCTTCCAGGAGAGTTGGGAGAGTCGGGGATGGGCTTGAAGGTTATTCTCAGGCGGCGGTGAGCTTTCGAAATGCACGCCACGAGCCCGTCTTGGAAAATCTGTCTTCATGTTTTTACCAGTTGAGACAGAGGATATTGAATTTCCGAGCTCCAGGATAGTACTGAGGCCGCCAACCCGCCCGAAGACCTCCTCCAGGCGCAAAACATTAAGATATAGCCGGAGAGGAAGTGTTCTAATGGTGAGGCTTGCAGAGTCGGAAGACTTGGCCAGAGAAAGAGAGATATCACCATTCACAGGTGACAGGACATCTCTCGTGGACTCCCGCATCTTCAAGCTTTCACTGAATGAGATGAAGTCATCCGAGGCGAAGCCGAGTACGAACTTTGAGACGTCTAGGCCAAACTTTGTAACCTTTTTATCAGCCAAGTAGCGGGCCGTTAGACCTGATGCCGTCGCTCGTAGAATAATATCTTCATGGGGCAAGCCAAAAAGTGACGAGGAATGGGGGTCATAGTTGTTGAGAGCATATGTTTGACCGGGAACGTGATCGACGTATTTGATGCAAAAGTTATGGAGAGTGAGGGCGAGACTGTGCCGTGTCTGCACAGATTCTGGCGCAGGTTTTCCACTGGAGACATCCCCGCCGTCACCAAAGGCATGAAGAACCCTTTGGCCGGCCTTGACAACAAGCCACCCAATTGCATTATCAAATCGTACATCTACGGATGATATTTCGACAGCAATTCCACCCGGTTGAGTTTTCGAAATGAGATCGTGGTCCGCCTTGTTCGCTTGACGAGGCGGCGATCTGGGCAGGGTGCCCTCGAATGAGGTGGCTGAGTTGATCGAATCGCTGCGAAGCCGTGCGGAAGCATACACGGTGGAAGAGAGCAATTCGGGTTCGGCCGATGAATGACCAGAATGCACTGCTGAGTCTTTCAGACTGTCACTTGCTGACTTTACGTCTGCTGAACGGACAGTCTCATCCGTATGATGGCTATCTTCATCAACAGGAATCGATATCGATATTCGATCAATACTGAGAAACCGCTTCGCAACATCTGAAAGCTTGCTCATCGTAGGTGAGAGCGGTGTCAAATCAGGTCCCCGTGCCTCAGACGGGGACTCACTGTGTTCGCCAAATGATCGCTTCTCCGTAAGCGTCGAGGCTGCCTGAGCACTGAGCTTTGGTGTAGATATCGATGTTTCGTCTTGCGCGTCCTGTTTCTCACCTGCCGCCTCTGTGGGCTGCGTTCCTGCGTGCACATCTCGGACAACTGTTGACTCCGGCAGATCCCAAGCGCCTGGTATATTTGGAACGAAACTTCTACTCAAACCTTGACTGATAGCACTCATGTACATACTCTGAGCCTCTTCATTTGAGAACAGCTTGGACTCGGAAAGTTCGCCGCCATTGGCAAAATCAGATGAGCCCACGCTACCAGCTTCAGAAGGAGGCGCTGTTTGCCTGTCTGAATTTTCTCTCGAGGATAAGGATCCTGAAAATGAGGAGGCACCATGTGAGACATCCCGAGTTACAACGTGATCAGTCTTGAGGTAAGGCTTACTGTCGTGCGGGGATCTGTCTATGAAGGATCCATCACCGTAATGTGAGAAGGGAGCTGCATGCTCCGAGTCAACGTCTGACGGTGAAGTCTCACGGGCAATGTGCATCTCAGGAGTTTGAGGGCGCGGGGAGTCACTGCTGGGAGGAAATCGATCATCTTGAGGTACGAGGCCCTCTGGTGGTTCTAAATCATCGTCGTGTAACTGGGAGTCGATGACAGAGTCAAGATATGCAGGGTTGTCTAATAATTTATCATCATCCAAGAACTGCTGCGAGTCTTCCAAGTATCCGTCACTTCGATTCTCATCGTCGGTATCGGCATCAGAAAACCGCCCGTCGTATGTGTAGGCGGACCCTTCCATTCGACCCACACCGGGTTCTCCTATATCTTGAATCGAAGATTCCTGCGGCGGCTCCAAGATTGTGGATCGCGTCATAGCTAGGACAGAGTCCGCATCGGATGCGTGCCCGGGCAAGGGTGACGGCATCCTGCTCGAAGGCTCGCTCGACTTTGGCTGCACGGGTGTAGTCGGCGAAGCGGGCGGTGCGAATCGGGAATAATTTGAGAAAACTATCGGCTCAGATACCAAAGCCATGTTGATGTCAGAAATAACGATGGGCCGGTTCCTATTACGAGAATGCTTTTCTTCCTCAGCACTGGACGTTGTGCTGCTCACGGCACCAACGCAGATCTCCCGCACAGTAAGAAGTCCCGTCACGATATCAGGTTTACCCTCCGGTTCTCTCTTGACGACCCCCTCCTGCTTCGTTTCCATATCAACTCGTATTGAAACATTGTCGACCCTGACCTGCAGGCGCTCTGCGACTCCCTTCAAAAAAGCAGCAACAAAACTGGGCAGCGATACACCTTCGTTTCCTAGACCAAGCTCCTCTTCGTCGTCGCTGATAGACGCAGATGTACGGTGTAACACCTGTGATCGAGACGTGATAGCAGCTTGTAATTCCTCTTTTTCCTCTTTCGGTTCGGCATCGAGGAACGACTCTGCAAGATCGGCCGGAGTCGGAAGAATGTGATCGCCACTAGAGTCATGGGTACCAACTTGAGATAGCTTTCGACTATTCTGATTTCCATCCTTTTCTGCGGGAAAAGATTCTTCTGATGGTAGTCGAAGATGCACATCGATTCCGCTAGCTTCGCAGATGATGCCGCTACTGTAGATATCGGCAGGGACGGTGATCTTTAGAAACTGGACTTTAGCACTCAGCAATTCACTCGAGGCCGGGAGCTGAAGAAGTGTAGCTAGTTTCTGTTTAAGATTATCAGAGTTGTTAGTTGTACATCGTCCACTGAGCTCATGGCGGGTGGAGTTGTTTAGTAGTATGCGACGTCTGCCGACGTTATAAACTCACCTCAAGCTTCAGGCCTATATCCCGAAGTTCGACAGTGCTTCGTTGACCCCATCGGATTCCCAGACTATCTAAATCTAGTGCTTCGGTGTCGACAAGCTCGAGCCGAGACAAGGCATATCTGAGCAACCGTTTCTGGAAGAATGAGGGCAAGAAGTAAGCCATCTTGGGCGAAAGGAGCCAACCAGCGGCTCATCTAGGAGTTTCGAATGTCATCGGGGCAGGGACATAATAAATGATGATCGTGTTGAAGTCGGTTCTATAAATGGAGAATCCCGCAAAGGCAAGAGTTGACGCGGGAGGGTTGGATGACGTTCCGTGGGGTAGTAGATAGAGATCAACCGCAATAGTCAGGCGGAGCCAAATCACACTGACAACGTGCGCGTTTGTCGATGGTTCCTGGAGATACTGAGTTGTCTTAAACCCTTTGCTTCTAAACAAAGATTATGAACTTTGTGAGGGTTTCGAAAAACTGTCTGTACTCAGACTATTTTGCCGCTTAACAATAGTGGCAAGTGATGTCGGGTCTACGGAGTACCCCCCAAGACCCTTGCCCATCTTCTATTCCTCGGACACGCCAAGGATTTGATGCCTGGGGAACATGGCATGTTATACCCTTTTGGGACAAGCACCAAGCTATCCCATATCAGCTCCCCGACATCCTGTGCTGTGACTCAGAGATGAAATAAAAGCATTAAAGTTGCTTAAGCACCCAAAGTTTTATTTATTTATTTATTTTCTTTAAGATCACCTCTTAAGCTGGCTCATAGATCACTGAAGTCTTCTTTTGCTGACATTGTCCTCTTCATGATCACGTGGTCATGGTGACTCGTGGGTATAAGAATTGCGCTCAAGCCCTATCTCAAGCTTTGTGAAAGGGTGAAACATCCCGTTGAGTGACTCTCTTGAATGAAATTGGTGACAAGGATCTGGATCGTCAGAGCCCATGATGGCATTACTTATTCCGAATATAGGAGATTGAATCCACACGCTTATTTAACAGCTCGTCCCATGAAAATTTGCAAAATGAATATAATAAAAATACAGTTCCCATGATTTGCAGGCAATAAGCGAGGATACGCATCCCATCCTCAATTACTAAGGTACTTGCCCTCGTCCGTAATCAGCAGACCCGCGATAGCCGCACTGGTAAAAGTAGCCAGGGCGCCGGTAATCATGGCACTAACTGCCACACGGGACACATCGCCCGCACGTTGGGGGGCGAGTTGATTGAGCACACCGATCTGATTACCCAGGGAGCCGATGTTGGCGAAACCACAGAGAGCATACGTTACTATGATCCGAGAGCGGGTGGAGAGTTCCTGATACTCGGCCACGGTTTGAAGGTCGCTATAGGCGACGAATTCGTTCTGAAGATGATTGAGTTAGTGTCTCCACCCTGTAGAAGGTGAGTGGAAGGTGAGAGGATATAATCTTACCATGACAAGCTTTACACCGATCAGTTTGCCCACTTTGAGCAGATCGCCGTCGCGGGAGACGCCGAGAAGGAAGGCAATGGGATAACAGATGTATCCAAGAATCAGCTCGAGGGTCAAGGGAGGGTCGTTGATGTTGAGGTAACGACCCCACCAGGTCAAGAGGCCGTTGATCAAGGCAACGAAGGAGATGATGCAGAGGAGCGTTGCCCCAATCGTACCCGCGATCTTGATGCCGAGCCAGGCACCGTTGGCGAAAGCGTGAAGCGCATTTGCGGCCTTGTGTTCCTCGTCCTCGGGCACGACGACACGACCGGCCGTCAGAGTTTCTTCCTCCTCAGGCCAACGCAGCTTGGATGCAGCCAGAGAAGCTGGGATACTCATCACACACGAGGAAACCAGCGCTTGAGGGTTAACGCCCATTCCAATGTAGGCGACCAGTACGGAGCCTGCAATGGTAGCGAAACCGGAGCACATCACCTGGTGGATTTCGGCCATGGTAAGGTGCGCCACGAACGGCTTGATAAGCATGGCCGATTCACCTTGTCCGATGAAGGGTGAGGCAGCAGCCACCACGGCCTCGGCCCCAGAGACCCGCATACTCCAAAAGAAGAAGACGGCAAATTTACCAATAGCCCACTGCAGGACGCCAGAGTAGTACAGGAGCTGCACGAGAGATACGAAGAAGATGATAGCCGGGATGACGCTCACCAAGAACCACGTGTGGCTGCTTGCGAAGCCAGGCGCCGTCAAGAAATCAACGCCGTCGCCGGCAAAGCCCAAAAGCTCTCTGGCCAGCGTTGAGATGAAGTTGAAGATGTCGTAACCCGCCTTAGTACGAAGGACAAAGAGGGCAACAATGAATTGCACCAGCATTCCTACAATGACGGTGTGCCAGACGATCTTCTTGCGGTTTCTCGACGAAAGCCACAAGACGAAGACGAATACGACAAGTCCGAAGAGACTGACAGCTCTGTTGGCTCTGGTGTTATCGGCGGTCTCTTCCGACGCAAATGAGCCGACGAGGATGACCGCAATCGTCAAGAGCGCCGCGCTGGGGATCCTCAATTTCTCGGGGATCAGGCGAACGAACGGCCGAGCGGTATGGTCCCAGACCCAATAGGTTGGTCTGGTCACGATGGTCACGGGCACGTAGAGGGTAAGAAGCCGCAAGGTAATGCACAGATACAGCAGGAACGGGATGAGCCAGCCCAAGTCATGCCGATGGAGGATCAAACCAGCAATCCACCATCTAAGAGGGACGACAACGGATGAGTTTCGATTTCGATCAAACAGGACTGCCAGAAGATGCGGTGCAGTCGAAAGGGAAGACAACTCACCCGGTGAACAAAAGCCACACGACAGCGTAGACGACATGCTTGAAGTACTTGTGGTAGCGGCGATAGAAGGGCCGCGATGGATAGCTTTCACCTGCTTCCTCGAGATCTTTCGAACTCTGGCTATGAGCGTGCTTGTCCTCCACAGTCGGGTCCTGCACCATGCCTTTGACATCTTTGGCATAGATCACATCATCATCTGCGCCCTTCTCGGCCAGTCCCGAATGGTGGGGATGACCGTGGTGATGTTGATTTGCGGGATCCAGCGCAGGATCTGCATGTCGCATTGTCTCGTGGGGAGATGCCTCATTCACCTCCATAGCCTTGTCGTCCGCCATTTGTGGGCCCGTTCCTATCGCACAATCACTAATTCCAAGAATGCGACAATCTTTCAGGGTGTCGAATACTTCTCCTCCGAAGAAAAAGACGCGAACCTCTGAAAAGGATGGAGTAAGGAGAATTTGGCGGCAACCAAGTCAATTTAACTTCGGATGGGGTTGGGGATAGCCGTCGGATAAGATGAAGAGGGGAGAAACCAAGAGAGGAGACAAACTCTCTTTTGAAGCCAACAGAAGACGAGCGTTGCGCCTAGATTCCAATTGATCGACTCGGGTTCTCTCTTATCAGACAGCTGGATGCGGGGAGATTACACAAGTTGCATATTCCAGCAAAGTGTGAATTTAGCCACCCCAGCAATCCGATTGATTCGTTGATCCGTCCTGGGGTTGGAGACGCCCTTGAGCAGGAAAGATGGAATATCTTAGTGCTCGCCGCCGACAAGGATCATGATAAAACAGGTGAGAGAACTGGAAAGAAAATTCTCTCTAGTGTTGGTGGACTGGACGGGCTACAGTTGTTCCTCTTTCGTGGCAAGGAACCAAGTATAGCCGTGCATGAGGCCAAGGTCGAGGCGTTGGTTACTTATCTTTTTGCCCCGATAATATTTTTCACTTTTCAGCGGTGTAGCGAATGGCGACCCAGCGATGCCCTCGACGGTCGATAAGAGGTTCCGGTGTTACAGCACTAAAAAAGGACGTGGGCCGAAGTCTGGAGGAGATTCTGCAAGGAGATTGGCGGCCGATGCGAGTGTAGCCGTGTCCCGCGCTTTTTTTCTCCGCTCCGTCCTCACGCGGTGCATCGGTCGTGTGCCTCATGCCTTCTGACGGTATTCAGTACAAGCTCTTGGTTTTCATTTACCGTGCAGTTGGGAGCCTGACTCGCTGTTGACATTGTTTTCTACGGGCCGATAGACTACAGAATCTGAGGATACGTTTACTGCGACACTTGCCACACAAGCTGGTAGTATACCTCATCCTGTCGTCGTGTTAAACTACCGAAGGATTGCTTTTGATTGTGCTTGTGGGAAATAACCGTTTACTCGTGGACTGTGGAGGGCTTAAGGGCTAAAGCTTGTGGGGTCTTTCCAGATCAAGCTAACTACTATCTAGCCAGAATGGCTTAGGGCGCCCCGGGAACAGCAGAGAACTGAATAAGAAAAATAGAACAGCCCAGGAAAGCCCCAGTGCGTCGAATCATAAGTTTCCATGACACCTCGATAGGCTCATTTACTGGGATAGGTATTTTATGCCCGGCACTAACCAGGTCAAATATTGCCGCAGTTACTCCGTGGAGACTGCTGGTACGATCCTCGGAAGTTTTCATTTCCTTATGATAAGCTCGCCCTTTTCTTTGCTATCACCAACTCTGTGAAAGGAGACTGAGCTGAGTGTATCTGAAGCATCCCTGTCAGCCATGATGTTTTAGGATTGTGCCACCTTGGCACGTGAACACCTGAGATATAAGATCGGAGATCTCCGATGAATAGGGATTCTCAGTAAGGTTTGAAGCTAAGAACTAAGACTTCTGTAGATAATTGTGCTTGATCCTTTGTGCTCTCTTAATCGAGGAGCAATATGTTGACTTTATCGTCTTGGGGTCCTTATGATAAGGAATTCAGATAGCAAGCGAGAAAACTAATGGATATCAGCTGTTACTATTGTGCTGTCAAAGACCCTACGAATCATTTGACCCATAACGGGTGGTCCCAGGTTTGCATTCTTCTTAGTTAAGTTCCAGACCCGAAAGTTGGCGAAGTGGAATCTCCCTAGGAAATTGGCCTCGGACTGAGTGAGATCACAGGCAATCACATCTTGCCACCCCGGATTCTGTAAGGTAGTCATTACGTATCTATTATCTCTGTATCTACCACGTGTTTCTCCAGCTTTCGAGTTACCATGGAGTATCACTATCCAAGGTTTGATTTGGGATTGAATAATGCTGAGAATTGTCTCCAAAGCTAGCATGGAACTCCGACGGGGCATAGATAGTGCTTAACTGAGGGCGTTGCGTCCTTAATCATCGGAAGCTCCGGCCGAGGTGTATGTTCTACTCAAATAATTAGACTACGGAGTACGGATACTCCGTAGCGAGACAAGGAACACATTGAATTCAACTCTCCAAATGATGGATGAGAACGTTACATCGCATCTTATTGAACATGGATCACGAGACATATCTATACGAGATTATTAAACAATTGAACCGGTTACGCAGGTCTAAGTTAAGGTTGAGGATCCTCACCAAGAAGCCCAAAACGGTCGCAGTAAGGGCCTTACATTGGCCGCGATGGCTGGAGTGGGGAATGCTATTGATCCCCCAAGCCTGCCCCTCACGCGCTGCGATCAGCATTGGTAATTTTCAGTTAATCATCACCTCTATTTACCTTAGTTCTTCTCGAATTTTATCAGTCTAGAATAGTCCTGGACTCCGGTTCATTTAGAGAACGGAAAAAGAAACGAACATACTCCTTGCGAGTGACCGTCCCAGCATGGGGTCAAATAATACCGAGTGGGAGCTGGAGGAAGGCATCCCTCAAGTGGAGGAACCCTTCATCCAGCAGTATCTGAAGGGTCGTGATGCACTGGTCCTAGAAGAACAGAGGCAACGACATGGTTAGATTTCCAACTTTTATATGAGCTTCAATTCCAAAGAGTTAATATCGCCAGCATAGATGCCAATCTCCGCAAGGCCCTCTCCCCGCTAGCCGCCAAAGCATGCAAGATCGTGTCTAAGATCCGTGATCGTGAGCTCAAGACAGTATGGTCCAAGGGTTTGACCCAGGAGCAAGCTCACGAAGCCGATGAGATTCTCTACCCCGGGGTGATGTTCCATCTGGCAAGGGGTCGCATGGAAAGCACCGACTTGTGGAAAATCGTGCAGAAGATGCCCAAAGGGTCCCTCTTACATGCTCACATGGATGCCATGTTCGATATTGATTTCCTGATTGAACAGGCCTTTTCCACCCCAGGAATACACATGGCTGCTCCACAACCGCTCATTACGACGAAGGAGCTTGAAGGAGCACCATTCTACCTCCGGTTTTCGTCTCGACCATTGGAGGAATCAGAGGACAAGCCTACGATGTGGACGTCTTCCTACGAGTCTTCAACACTGATATCTCTGCAAAAAGCAGCGTCGTCCTTTCCCAAGGGTGGAGAAGCTGGTTTCCGCGAGTGGCTAAAGAGTCGTTGTGTTCTCGGGCCTGAACATTCCTACCTCCACCATCACGGGGTAGACGCCATCTGGGACATCTTCCGACGCACGTTCCCAGTCATCAATTCCATCCTAAACTACGAGCCAATCTTCCGCGCATGCCTGCGCCGCATGTTCGAACAGCTCGCCAGCGACGGAATCAGATACGTGGACTTTCGAATCGCCTTTGTCTTCGAGTACCGACGGGAAGGCCGCGACACGCCCGAGGAAGGCTACTTCGAGTGGTGCCGTGTCTTCAAAGAAGAACTCGAACGCTTCAAGAGCACCGAACAAGGCCGACGATTCTACGGGGCCCGCATCATCTGGACCACACTCCGCAATCTGCCCAACAAAGACATCGCAACCAGCATGAAGCAATGCATCGAGACGAAACTGGCCTTCCCCGACGTGATCTGCGGGTTCGACGTCGTCGGCCAAGAAGACCTGGGCCGGCCGCTGGTCGACCTCGTCCCGGTGCTATTCTGGTTCCGCAAGCGCTGCGTCGAGGAAGGGGTGACCATCCCCTTCTTCTTCCACGCGGGCGAGTGCCTCGGCGACGGCGACGCGACAGACCACAATCTCTTCGACGCAATCTTACTCGGCACGCGGCGCATCGGGCACGGCTTTTCCCTCTTCAAACACCCCCTCCTCATTGACCTCGTCAAGGACAAGAAGATCCTCATCGAATGCTGCCCAATCTCAAACGAGATCCTCCGCCTCACAAGCTCCATCAAATCGCACCCGCTCCCCGCCCTGCTGGCGCGCGGCGTCTCCGTCTCCCTCTGCAACGACGACCCGGCCATCCTCGGACAGGGCAAGAACGGTCTAACGCACGACTTCTGGCAGGCTCTGCAAGGCCTTGAAAATATGGGTCTCACGGGCCTCGCCATGATGGTAGAGAACTCCATCCGGTGGAGCTGTTATGAGGATCAATCGAATGCCGAGTGGGCCTCGGATATCGAAGATGGGATTCTAGGCGATGGGCTGAAGGCCGCCCGTCTGCGGGAATGGTATGAAGATTTCCAGGCGTTTTGCGAGTGGATTGTAGCGGAGTTTAAGGATGTAGAGGTCGACGAGTAAGACAAAAAGTTTAGACTTGGTGTTTATATAGGCGCTCTACCCGGTATCATGAATATGGTTAAGCTCTCAATACCTTTTTGACAAATGCAGCGCGTACGGCAACGAACATTGGCCCAGAGTATGAGCAAGCTTGTTATTAGGACGTTTCACGATCTGTAGTACAGTGTCGTCCTGGATGAAGTATACCTCCGACCAATCACTGTTCAAGCATTGGGTTGATGTCCAAGACCGGGAATTTCAAGCATGCGCTTCAGGTATAACGCTCCAATTCGAAAGATAGGAAACTGATCCAAAAGGACACAAAAAAAAAGAAAATCAGGGTATGTATTTCCAGAGACACGTTCCTCTGTACCGTGGAACTGTGGTCTACATTATCCAGAGAAGAAAAATGAGCAAAGCAACGCGCATAAACTCCAGACCCAATGTACCAATATGCAGTGAACCTGCGCCCGGAGCCGAAAAGGCCCTAGGGACAGATAAAACGCCAAAGAAACAATGCACCGCCCCTCCGATCATGCAATGCAGAAACCAAGCCCTGATCTCTCCTGAAAGAGAAAACGCCGTGAACATGGCCTAGTTGTCCGTGTGCTTCACTCAAGATCTTCGATATCGCGGTGCCGTGCGAGGACATGGCGCTTGTATTCTTCCTTGTCTGTATCCCAGAGCTCGGCTGCTTGGGCGTTTAGAGGGCTCGCGCTATCTACTAGTTAGCATCAATGTGGTTGTATAGCGAGTGATGAGTGCAAGCTTACTTGTTGGGCTCCCCGAGCAAGCTCTGCAGGCTCAGGAGGACACTCTGCACGTTATATACGGCACTCCACTTGTCTCTGAGGATATCCAAGCAGATCCGGCCGGAGAAGTCGACATTGGGGTGGTAGATGGGCGTTTTGAAGAGAACCGTAGGGGGCGAGTAAGGATAGTTGCTAGGGAAGGCGAAGGAGAGCTTGAAGGTCAGTCTCTCGTATGGTGTCTCGTTGGGTCCGCTGATCGTGGCCGTCCAGTTGAGAAGGTTGCCGTCTGCGTTGGGGAACGCAGAGATGCCGGGTGAGGGGGACATCATCAACTGCATCAGCTCTGTTTGGAGGCTATAAGATGTTGAACATCCTGTTAGTACAAGCTACAACAGCCGAAGTTCACAATGAAAGCGTATTCAGCTCGCAGAATATGGTACCCACCGTTTTGTCACGCTTTGAGTGTCATTTCTTTGGCTGGCAGAGCTCAGCTTGCTGGCCTCGAGAGCTTCAGGCGTGGCGTTCTGAGTATCCTCCATCGCGTAGTCCATCTTGGCCGCTCAGATCACAGAAGTCTACAGACAATTTCTGAGAGGTCAACTTCTTATTCTTTCCTTTTTTTGATTATAAATTAGAGGTGCGGTGCCCGGTTTAAGGAATGCTAGTAACAGTAGCAAGGTGAGGTTGCTGTCTGGAATGACGACGGATCCGAACACAGCGCAACTGTTGGTTGCAAGAACGATGGGTCGACCCACAACTAGAGCCCTCAGATCGAAACCAGCAGAGACAAGTTGAAAAAAGAAAGGTGATATTTCAGATCCCTAAGAGAAGATTTTTTATTATGAGCGTTAAGACGAAAAGTTAGGTAGAGAAGAGAGTAAGATATGACCAGTCTTGATTTTGTGTCGCGAACGGGGCGTTGTTTACTCCACCTCAGAAAGAGCATCAGCTTCCCCCGGCAACGATTGGAACCATTGTTGAAGCCCCCGCCTGATCCGACTAGACTAAGGCACTGAGCAAATTTGAAGAGTCGAGAAAGATCAGAGATAAGGCCCATTGAACAAGGAAAAGAGGAGCAAGCCTGTAGTTGGATGCGCCTGACCTGTTCACTGGACCATCTGAGTGCCTTGCCTTGGATATTCCAAGTCATTTATCAACTTGATGGGTCCCTGTAGATATAATCTGTACTGATATCGAACTTATTACTACCTAGCCATTGGCTGTCACGTCACTTTAACAGGGGATGCAAATGACTGAGGCGAAACAGCGATACGCCAGAGATCTACATGATGATTCAGTTGTCAATGAACTTACAAGAACTCAGTAGATAGATTGTTTCAAGTCATGACTCTGAATGCTCACATCCTGCAGCGACTTTCATTCAGAGCCAGTTGTTTTAAATTATGGAGTAGAAAGAGAGCTTCTTCCGGAAATGATTAGCTGCTGCCGGTCTACTGTATATCGGACATTAAAAGCAATAGTTTCGACGGTCCACCGTGTTAATCCAAGCCAGTGCATGGAGTTTATTCTTTCCAACTGATATTTCTGCTTCCACTCATACATACTGTCCTCTAAATTGCTACATCTTTCATTACTACGGTACTATCAAATGTCTTATTGTTGCAATGGAATACGAGGTACCCTCTTCGGCCTGCTCACTTCTGCGCCCGATGGGTATATCAACACATTACCCAAATAGGATAAAGTGGCTCGCGTTCCCGGCGCACCGCGTATTACATGTACTCCCATGGTCTTTCCACTCATCGACCCTTGCTTGTCGTGTCCAAGACACCCCAAAGAACGATGGTATTGCGCTGAATCTCGCGGGAGAAATTATCTTTGACATCCGTGAATCAACAGCTTTCATTTTTTCATGGTCTTAGCTGGGCTTGTTGTAAGTCTTGAACACAATGCACCACTCTCAGCTTGCCCCGCTGCCTAACGATCTGCCCTTTCGGATTGTCTCAAAAACGATCGGTCAGGGTGCCTATGCCTGGTATGTTCCGATGCTTCTACATTTAGCTTGTTTGGGTTTGTCAATTTCAACTAATGCCTTGCCTAGTATCAAGAAAGCCTGTCCCTCGACTGCCGATAATCCCATCTTTGCCGTCAAGTTCATCCATAAAGATTATGCTGCTCGACACGGCAAGATCAGCCCTCGGCAATTGCAAATGGAAGCGACGGTACATAAACACATCGGCGATCATAATAATATAATTTCGTTCTTTCAGACCGGCGAGGATAACGTATGGCGATGGATCGCAATGGAACTGGCTGAAGGCGGAGACCTTTTCGACAAGATCGAGGCTGATGAGGGTGTGGGCGAGGATATCGCTCATGTGTACTTCTCGCAGCTTATCAGTGCCGTTGGATACATGCATTCAAAGGGAGTCAGTCACCGGGACATCAAGCCCGAAAACATGCTTTTAACTGCCGACGGAAATCTCAAGATCGCCGATTTTGGTTTAGCGACGTTATTCGAGTACAAAGGGGTCACCAAGCTCTCGACAACTTTCTGCGGCAGTCCTCCGTACATTGCTCCAGAGGTCATATCGTGTAGCAACCGTGGTCAGGTCAAGGGAGCGGGTTATCGCCCAGATCTGGTGGATATCTGGTCGTGCGGGATTGTACTCTTCGTTTTACTGGCGGGCAATACGCCGTGGGACAGTCCGACAGACAGCAGCTTCGAGTTTCATGAATATGTTGCGACGAACGCACGAACGAGTGATGAACTCTGGCAGAAGCTGCCTACAGCAACTGTTTCTTTGCTACGCGGCATGCTGAATGTCGACCCCAGTAACAGATTCTCTCTTGAGGATGTGCGACGGCATCCTTGGTTTACTCGACAGAGTCGGTATCTTGCCCTAGATGGCAAGCTCAGAGACCCTATCAATTTAGCGACGACCATGTTCGAATCACTGCACATCGATTTCAGCCAGGATCCGCTTTCTCGACCCCACAGGACTGGCAGCTTCGACCCGGAGCGGATGAAGTTAGACGACGGAGACTTGAATACGGAACCGAGAATCTCCTCCACTCAGCCAGAAATGCCGAGGGGAGATATGCTGGTGGACTGGGATACACCTCACATGGCTGATGTATTTTCTTTCACTCAACCTACGGGAAGGCCTTCCTCCAGCGACGACATGTTAATGGCGGGCTATCTAGAGGACGAGCCCTCCATGTCGCAATTTTCGCCTCATCCTTCCGTGCCGCTCAGCAGAACGCAAAAAGCTCAGCGCTTCCGTGACATTGTACCTGCTCGCCCTATGACTCGCTTTTTCTCCACGTGGGAACTCAAGATTCTCGTGCCTCTTGTGTGCGAAGCTCTCCACCGGCTGGGGGTTCCTGTTCCCAGTGTGCCCGCGGTTTCTGCAGGAGACACATCTGCAATGATTCGAATCATCACCAGAGATGGCAGAATGTGCACATTGCAGGGGAAAGTAGTCATCGAGTGCGTTTCAGAAGGACTCTTTGAGATTGAGTTCATGAAAGTGAAGGGTGACCCTCTCGAATGGCGACGATTTTTCAAGAAGGTGGCTGTCCTTTGCAAGGATGCCGTCTACATACCCGATAGCTGAGTTGGCTTTGAAGTTACAGACTTCCGGGGTTGCCAAGCGATCCTATATCCTTTTCGATTCTCTTCTCTCACTTCTTTTCCGTCTACTATGTTTCTATTCTTAATGTACGATTGATGCGAGTTACGATGGTTTGACTTTGGGATATTGGCAGGAACACAGGCGGTTCTTTTGTTATTCAGTATACTAGACCGATAGAAATCATTTCCGATTCAACCTGGTCCTCAGCTGAACACCCACCCTTCTAGATGAGAGCTTTCGTGATGAAATTTCTCGAAGCTTGGCCTTTAGACCCCGTCAACACGTGACGTCAGTCTAGGCTTGTTGATCGCGGGGAAATTAACGGATCTGGAACCCGATTAGGAGGGACAACAGTTTGGGCTGTCTTACATCGTGCCGTGAGCGGGTTTGGTCTTTTATCTGCCCTCCATGCTGTGCCTTTCCAGATCCTACCCATGGAAAACCTCCCCGTAGAGCTTCTTTCTAAGATTATCGATTGTGAGTACTCCGTAGGTCGATGTGTACACCTTAGCTGCGAATATCTTACCCCGCATGACCTGTGACAATCTATAACTAACGCGTTCCGCCTATTATGGACTAGATCTCACCCCGGTCGAGCAGGTCCAGCTTCAATCTGTCTCGAAGCGGTTCTTTGCTCTAGCGCGTGATAACACACGATGGAGACTTCACTGTTACGAGGAATCATGGGCTGCGTCAGAAGCTGCCCGCCAGAGCTGGAGTACTTCAGAAAGCTTGCATGCGAGGTCCACAGCGCCCCTGGGCTCACTAGGGCAGACGTCGCTCCTCTCCTTGATTCAACCACAGCATAGCCTTAACAATGGGGGCTCATCGAATCTGACTGGCCAGAACGAAGCACAGAATCCGTCATTCGCTGAGCGAGCGAGAGCGGCGGCAGCGTGGGACACCTCGTATGAGGGAGAGGATGTCGACTGGTACTCGGAATATATCGCACGGCATGGACCCATGTCGTTCAGTTGGTTGCAGCAACCATTCACGAAGAAAAAACAGGGAGGGAGGAAGATTTACCGTGAGGTCAAGGGCATGGGGCTGCTCCGGGATTGGAGCTCGGCGAGACAGAACAAGGTGGTAGCTCCGCTTGACGATGGGAGCGTCTGCATCTGGGACCTGAATCATTCCCATTCCATCGATTCACAAGCTACAAAAGGCAGAGTCCTTGGAGTCAGTGACCCGGGGATCTTGATGGCAGATCTGTCTAAAAGACGGGATCCTGCCTCGCGGTCGGCATTAGAGTTTATCAATCTGGGCCAGAGTGTCAGCGTTGATTCTATACGTCGGAGGGCATACATGGCCGTCGGAAATGCGTTGAATGAAGTCGATCTTGAAACGCTTCAGGTGATTTCACAGCAGCGTTATCCATGGTCCATTTTCGCCTTGTCTCAGGAAACAGACTACTCAGTTCCACTCACGGTGGCCACCACCTTGAGTATTCACATACACGATTCTCGATTGTCAGCCTCCGAGGAAGAGGCGGCCATCAATCTACGTTGTGAGGAGCCAGTCACTGCGTTAGTGCCGGATTCCCAAGTCTATACACGTCCGGATTCCCCGCTTCTTCAACTCCAACCTGATGGTCGGCCTCCCTACCGTATACGTAGCCCTGATCCCTCGCAAAAGGGCGCGGATTATGCACCTCTCTTCCAGCCTGGCCCTTTATCGCTTTTACACCCTCCCGCACCGCATGTGAACACGATTCTTCTTGCCGGCCGCTTTCCGAGCATATTGCAATATGACAGGCGGTTCTTCCCTCGGCTACAGAACACGGTACATTCAGGAGGCCGTCTCTGCGGCCTTACTTCTATGCCTGCTCCCCATTTTCCGGTATCATCAGGCTCAACGTATCCACGGTCACATAAAGTGGTAGCCTGTGGTGAATACAAGGGAAGAGGCTCACTCGAGCTTTATGATCTAACACCCTCGTCCCTGAACAGCGGAGACAGCCCGTCGGAAATATCTTCGAGTATGAATGCTGTATATCAAAACCGTCAGAGTGCCGCAAGGTCGAAAGTCCTCTCTGTTGAGTCACATGGGACTCGCATCGTCTACTCGGACGCTGAGGGTAATATCAAATGGGTCGAACGAGACGGTCGTGTCGACGTTCGCCGCTTCAATCTCAACTCCTATCTACAGCAGGCCGCAAGCCTGAACAACCGACAATCGCGCCCCGGAGCTTCAGACGCGGTCACCCAGGATGACGACGAAGAAGAGGAGGAAGACGGTGCCTCCGGGCTCTGGCGAAGCGTTTTCCGCTCTCAGACTGACGGTGAAGTTGCTCGCAAGATCTTGCCTACTGGTGGGAACTTGACAGGGGATGAGCTCCTCGTCTGGACAGGAGAGCGAATTGGCCGTGTTATGCTCTCCACCTCTTCCGGTGACAATCTAGGTGAAGAAGACGACGATGACGAGATGTCTATTGATGGGGACCTGGACGACTCTGTTCGCGAAGAACTGCGAAGTAGAAGACGAGAGCATCTGCGACAGGAACGCGAGTACGCCCGAAGGATGCGCAGAGCGCTGGAAAGGCAGGCGGACGAAGTCCGGCGAATGGGGGGATTCGGACTGTGATTGGAAATAGTTGCACTGATGATTTGATTACTTTAGCATCTAGACAGCGCTCTCTTTCATAGACCAGGACAGATGTTTGTCGCTCTATCAGTTTTGGATAGGAGATTTATGTTCGCATTCAAGGCCATGAATGACCAGGAATGATCTGTTCATTACTATCTACAATGACCCACGTGTAGACGGGATTTTTACCGTCAAGCAGAGCCTTTAAAAGCAGTCGTGTCAGATCTTCCAAAATGTCGTCCCACGAAGACACATCATCATGCTACCTATAGACCCCGTCGGCTTCAGCATGGAGCGCAAGCCTCATGTTTCTTAAAAAGTACCTGATCACTGCATGAGTCCATGGACACTAACAAATCATCCATCCGGGCCGTCTTCATGAATCATGTGTGTCAGCAGCCTCGGTCGGCGAATTCGCCTGCCGCGGTGGCCGGTGGGCCTGGAAAGAAAGTGGAGGATGAGTCTTCATTAAACTTTCTGACAAAACATTAGTGATCGCTGATGATTTGACCTTCTACGCTTCTATCATGTGCAATTTCGTTGACTTGCTCGTATAATCTCTTGCATTTTCATTCTTGAACTCCGTCCGTTGTCATCCCGTGATCAATTGAGGATATCCTTGAGGCTTTGAAGTCTACACTGTTCATCTGCATGCATCATTACTGAGCCGTCCACGCAGCCTCCGAACTTCCCCGCGTGCCGATATTTGAGTCAGACACAACCACGCTGGTTTCTCAACTGCCGGTCAATTGAGCAGGAGCTCGTCCGATATAGATCACCGGAGAGACGCGATACTTGAAGAATCACCTCGCACTTCCCTGACGGTCGTCTTCTGATCCCGAGCCCTTCTACGGCCGAGTCGGAGATTCAATCTCATCAAAGTTGCCCCGCGTGAACTTGCCGAGGGGCAACAGTTATTCACGTCTCTTTTTTCTATCACCGCCTCGATTTCGAATTGCATAGCTCCAAAATGCCTTCGCCTTCAGATCCCAGTCAGCAGTTTGATTCTATCGAAGACTCAGTCAAGGCTTTTAGTGAGTTAGCCTCTCAGGTTGTTGCGCCACCTGCGCGAGCTCCGAGGATTGGGAAACGGAGAAACTAATGGTACATGATCCACGCAGAAAACGGAGAATTCATAATCGTCCTCGACTCGCAAGATCGTGAGAATGAAGGCGACCTTATCATTGCCGCGGAGTCGATCACAGATGCGCAGATGGCGTTCCTAGTCCGCTTTACGAGGTTGGTACTTCGCCTGCACTCAAACCCGAACGCTCAGAGCGCGTCTTGAATACTAGCTAACGTCTTCTCTTTTCCGAACTACAGTGGTCTGATTTGCGCACCTATTACCTCTGAGATTGCCCGCCGCCTCTCCCTACCCCAGATGGTCGTCGAGAACGCAGACCCCAAGGGAACCGCATACACCATCTCCATCGACTCCAGCGACCCCTCCGTCACGACGGGGATCTCCGCGCAAGACCGCGCCCTGACATGCCGCACGCTTGCTTCTCCGACTGCCAAATTCGAGGACTTCCGGCGGCCCGGCCACATTATCCCGCTCGAGGCGAAGAGCGGCGGCGTGCGCGAGAGAAAGGGACACACGGAGGCGACAGTTGAATTTTGTCGTCTGGCGGGTAAGACGCCTGCCGGTGTGATTGCCGAGTTGGTAGAGGATGGCGAGCTCGTTGAGGGAATCCCCGAGATTCGGGGTAATAATGGTATGATGAGACGCGATGGGTGTTTGAAGTTCGGCAAGAGATGGGGCATCAAGGTGTGCACGATTGAGGATTTGGTGGAGTACCTCGAGAGGACGGAGGGGCCTGTTTCGAATGGGAAGCATTGATCGCTTGATCGCATTGCGTTGTATTATCTGATTGCTTTTCTTTTCCTCTTTTGAATACTTTCCCCTCTCATGTACATGTGAACGGCTCTTGTCTCGCGCACTGTTTAGCCAGGAAACAAAAGGTGTACCAGTAAATACTAGATCACTTGAATATAACTTTGCTCACGAAGTCTATGTGGAACGTGGCAAAGCATTATGAAGCTACTGTGTATATTTCATGAAAACAGATCGGTGTCAAGTATCGGCAACTACTCGTGGGAGGTTTCATGGGAGCAAACGAAAATCAGTGTAAGATGGAATATGGCCAGAAGCAAACTTGATTGGAATGGGTATCTATCTTGATATCTTTTACTAGTGAAACGCCAGTTGAAAGCATAACGCAACTGAGATTGCCCGCAATGTATAGCATGAAATGGTATGCCAGACTCGAGGACGGCCCCGCCCAACGCCGATGAATGCAGGTGCAGTGTCATCTGTGAGACATGACCAGAAATAGAGAGCGAAAAACACATTGTCAAGAATGGTGGGCTCAACAATGAAGACAGAGACAAGATACTCATGTCTGTAGTCAGATGGGAAGTCACGTTTACCGCTTGAGGTGGGAATAATCTCTCAGAACGCCCATCATATGGGTGTTGGTCGTCTTGCCACTGCGACGAGGTTTCTTGACCTTTTTCTGCTCGACCTTTGGGCGTACCTTGACGACCTTGTTCTTGCTTGTTGGGGTGATACCAGCTTTCTCCAGCTCTTCCTTGACGGTCTGCTGATCAGGAACTTTGATCTTCGCCCAAATCTGGCGGAACTCCTCATCAAAGTGCTGCACCAGCGAGGGATCGTTGGCCCAGACCATCTTCGCATGATCATCCTTCTTGTTTCTGGTGACTAACAATTTTCCTTCTTTCTCCAGCTTGTTGATTGTTTCTTCAACGTTGGGCCAGCCCTCCCGGAGCTCACGGACGCTCATGCCGGCAGCAGTAGACTGAGACTGTAGCTTCTGCAGGAGTTGCTCCGCGGTGCGGATGTTGTGAGGAGGCCGAAAGGCGAATGTACCCTCCCCATTCGCGCCACTAGGATCATACAAGACTTTTTCGTGCTGCGTGAGAATTCTCCGTAGTGCCTGAAGGTAGCCTTCTTCGCTTGAGCGGTGCTGGAGAGAGAGGTACGAGACTATATCGGAATACCTGAGCGGGACGCCCTTCGATTTCAAGTGCTCAACTGCAAAGAGCACCTGTGTCATGATGTCCTTGCCAGTGCCGGTATTGGCAGGCTGCGAGTACACGATGTCTGCATTCTGCCTCTTCCGCTGTGCGTCGCTACCTGGTGTTGGTGTCGAGGTGGAGGATGGTACCTGAGAAGTGCTTGTCGAGCCGTTGTGAACAAATCGTCTCTGCTGGGGCATTCGATTCGCATAGTCGGTAACGCTGGCGTTGAAACTCTTGAGCTGCTGCTGAAGCGACATGGTTGCGATGGCTGGTAATGACGTGCGAGATGCTCGAGTTTGATAGAATGAGGCAACGTCCGGCTCCAAGAGCCAGAAAGAGCTTATTTTAAGCTACTCTTGAGCATATAATTAGATAACAACTTCTCTTTTTGAACTCAAAGTCGTCACCTGGTGAAGATGCAGAGGACAGATGCAGTGTGTTGGAGAACGGGAAGAAGTGATTGCGACTGCTATTCTTCGGAAGCCATAATTGGTATCTTGAAGCCTCAGGCAATACATTATCACGTGATATGAGCGGCGCGCTAACCGCGTTGGGAGCTGCAATGCAACACAAACGCATCTCATTTACCCTTCAAGACCGACATTCATCGCTCGCCCAGAGGACTTACCTTCACTTTCCTCTGTCGGTCTTTTCCCACTCTTTGATTTACACCGTCATGTTATAATCGACCTGTTTTAGCGTTGTGTGCACTTATCTTGGAGTAGTGCATGTTACGCGCGCAACGACATCATCGATTGAGCTAGCAACATCTGCGCATCTTCCCGACTGACCGATTGCTGCGCAGATTTCAAAGTTGTCAGCCTTGGAAGAGAAGCGGCCCGGTACAACAGCCGCTCTTTAGCCATTATGGCTACGGCTACCGTCGAATTGCCTTACCTCGCGAGCCATTACGCTATCGCGGAGTCAACACTTACCACCCTTACCCAAGCTCCTACGGTCGAACTAGTCAACCAGCTGCTGGAGGCAATTACCAAGAAAGCTCATGAATATGACGAGCTCAAATCCGACAAGCTTCGTTTGGAAGTGGAGCTTGAGAACGCCGTTCGCAGTACCGACTCAAAGATCAAGGTGCTGAAAAGCTCCGTGGAAAAGGGCCATGCGGAAGTTGAGGAGGCAAGAAAGAAACTCCACGAATCAGGTTAGCTTTGACGCGTCCTTTCTTGACCTACACCTACTGACAACTATCTAGAAAATGCTCGTTCAGCCCTGGAATCCGAAATCGCGACGCTGAAATCCTCGACTACTTCCAATGAGTCCGAAGTGAACACTCTGAAATCCCGTATTTCCTCACTCGAATCATCGAACCGGGATACCCTAGGTCTCCTTGAGTCAAAGAGTGCTGCTTACGACAAGCTTGCGGAAGAACTTTCCACCCAACACAAGAAGACAATTGAATTGAGACGCGAGCTGGCTACTGCTGAACAAAATCTTCAAGCCGCGAACTCGGCATCCGCCAGCTCTCGCTTTCGTGAACAGAGCTTGCAACAGGAGCTGGACTTGACGAAGAAGAACAACGAATGGTTCGAGACGGAGCTGAAGACGAAGTCTGCAGAGTACCTCAAATTCCGCAAGGAAAAGACCGCCCGAATTGCCGAGCTTCAACGTGAAAACGAGGAAGCCAACTCAACCATCGACTCACTAAGGCGTAGTGAAAATGCCCTCAAGAGTCGTTTGGATGAGGTCGAGCACCGATACGAGGAGTCCCTTTCGAGCATCCAACAGCTCAAGGAGGAGGCTATCCAAGCGGCTGAGTCTTTCAGGATCGAGCTGGATAGTGTTAATCGTCTGGCTGAATTGCAAGGCAATGCGGCGCAGACTGCCAAGCAGCGTGTGCAGGAGTGTCAGCTCACGCTAGAAAAAGCGAGAGACGATGCGGCCGAAGAGATCTCTCGACTTCGCGTTGAGATCGAAACAGAGCACGCTGACAAGGAAGCTGCCGAACGCCGCGTTGCTGAACTTGAGTTGGCTGTTACTCAATTGCAATCGGATGGTGCCACTGCCAGAAGATCCATGAGCCCGGCACGTGGCTTGAATGGCGCAGGACCCAGCACGCCTGTCCGTCCTGGTACTCCCAGTGGCGCATTTTCTCCCAGGACCTCGCGCTCCAAAGGAGGACTTACTCTCACTCACATGTATACCGAGTATGATAAGATGCGAACGATGCTTGCCGCAGAACAAAAGACCAGCCAGGAACTCAAAGCGACCTTGGATGAGATGGTTCAGGAGCTCGAAGCCAGCAAACCGGAAATTGACGAATTGCGGGCCGACCACGCACGACTTGAAAATGCCGTTGTCGAGATGTCTAATATCCTCGAGACAGCAGGAAAGGAACGAGATGAAGCAACCAAAGAGGCACGGAAATGGCAGGGCCAGGTGGAGGGGTTGGCTCGCGAAGGGGATATTTTACGTCAACAACTTCGGGACTTGAGCGCTCAGATTAAGGTTCTGGTTATGGAAGTTGCTGTCTTGAAGGAAGGCGAAACCACATACGACAGGGATGAACTCGAGAAGATCGCTCGTAAGGAGATCGACGACTCGTCGGCGGAACTCAACCCAACCGGCCGATTTATCAGCCGTCATCTGACGACGTTTAAGGATCTGCATGAGCTTCAAGAGCAGAACGTCACACTTCGGCGAATGCTGAGGGAACTCGGCGATAAGATGGAGGGAGCAGAAGCTCGTGAGAAGGATGTTGTTCGCCAACAAGAGCAGGAGGAGCTGAAGGAGCTCAGAATTCGTGTGCAAACGTACCGTGATGAAATCGCAAATCTCGTTGCTCAGACAAAGAGCTACGTGAAGGAGCGGGATACCTTCCGCAGCATGTTGACAAGACGTCGTCAAACGGTTGGAGATGCTTCTGCATTCTCACAGTCGCTTCCTCTGGGTGCGGTTCCACCGAACGTTGACGACCAAGGGAGGGATGTACCCGACTATGCGGAGTTACTGCGCAAGGTGCAAGCCCACTTTGACAGCTTCCGGGAGGAGTCCGCCACCGACCATGCCTCTTTGAAACAGCAAGTCAATGAATTATCAAGGAAAAATAGTGAATTGCAGAGCGAGATCAGTCGTTCAAGCAGCCAGCTTGGCGCTGCCACTCAGCGAGCTGAGCTTTTGCAAAGCAACTTCAACATGTTGAAGAATGAGAATGCAGAGCTGCAGAAACGCTATGCGGCTCTCCTTGAGAACGCCAACCGACAAGATCTGAGAACCCAACAGGCTGCCGAAGACTTGGTTGAGACGAGGGGTCTCGTCGAAAGCCTTCAACGTGAGAACGCAAACCTGAAGGCCGAGAAAGACCTTTGGAAGAATATCGAGAAGAGGTTGATCGAGGACAATGAGGTTTTACGGAATGAACGCAGCAGGCTCGATTCTCTCAATGCCAATCTGCAGACCATCCTCAACGAGCGTGAACACGCTGATGCTGAGAGTCGCCGTCGTTTACAAGTCAGCGTCGAATCCTTGGAGTCCGAGTTGCAGTCTACGAAACGAAAGCTTAATGCCGAGGTTGAAGAATCAAGGAAGGCTGCTCTCCGCAGGGAATATGAGCACGAGCAGAGCCAGAAGCGGATAGATGACCTTGTGACAAGTCTGAGCTCGGTTCGTGAGGAATTGGTTGCCACCAAGACGACTCGGGATCATTTGCAGACCAGAGTGGATGAGTTGACGGTTGAGCTACGGAGTGCTGAAGAACGCCTACAAGTCGTACAATCCAGGCCAAGCATCTCAACTGCCCCGGCCCAGGCAGCTGCGACGGCAGAAGAAGGCGTTCCGGATACTGGTTTGACCCGCGAACAGGAACTGGGCATTCAGGTTTCCGAACTGAAGCGTGACTTAGAATTGGCTAAGGGCGAACTCGAGCACGCTAAGGAGCAGGTCGAAGTTTACAAGACCATTAGCCAGGAGACCGAGGAGCGCTTGCAGTCAGTCACCGAGACGCAAGAACAATATAGGGAAGAAACTGAACGTCTTGTGGAGGAGAAGGAGAAGAAGATTCAGGATCTTGAAGCCCGGATCGAGGAGATTTCATCGGAACTTTCTACGACAAACAACGAGCTTTCCAAACTTCGGGATGAACAAGGTGAAGCCGGACGCCGCTTGGAGGAACAGAAGGCTACCTTGGAAGCCGAAATTACAAGACTGAAGGAAGAAAACGAACGTCAAATTGCGGCGGCTCAATTCCACCAAGACGATCTCAAGGCCCAGGCAGAAATTGCCCAGCGCGCGCAGCAAAATTACGAAAGTGAATTGCTTAAGCATGCCGAGGCGGCGAAGAACCTACAAGCCGTTCGTGCAGAGGCCAATCAATTGAAGCTGGAGCTGGTCGAATCTCGAACTCAGGCAGATACCTACAAGAAGGACCTCGCTCAGAAAGAAGAAAGCTGGAGTGAGCTCAAAGAACGATACGAAAGTGAGCTTACAGAATTGCAGAAGCGTCGTGAAGAAGTTCTGCATCAAAACAACTTGCTGCATACCCAGCTTGAGGGCATCTCAAGCCAGATCGCCGCGCTGCAGAAGGATCGCGCCAACCTTCCGGAAAGCGAGCAGGATGAAGGAACAACAGCACCAAATCTGGAGGGTCTTCAGGAGGTCATCAAATTCTTGCGACGGGAGAAGGAGATTGTTGATGTGCAATACCACCTCTCCACTCAGGAGGCCAAGCGTCTCCGCCAGCAGCTCGATTACACGCAGTCTCAGCTGGATGAGGCTCGTCTTAAGCTGGAGCAGCAACGCCGTGCAGCCGCGGATAGTGAGCACACTGCTTTGAGCCATAATAAGCTCATGGAAACATTGAACGAACTCAATCTTTTCCGTGAGAGCAGCGTTACGCTGCGCAACCAAGTCAAGCAGGCCGAAACTGCTCTCGCTGAGAAGTCTACGCGTGTTGAGGACCTTTTGCAGCAGATTGAGCCTTTGGAGACTCGTATCAGGGAGCTTGAAAACATCGTGGAAACAAAGGATGGAGAATTGAAGCTTCTACAGGCTGACCGGGACCGCTGGCAACAACGTACACAGAACATCCTGCAAAAATACGATCGCGTTGACCCGGCCGAGATGGAAGGACTAAAGGAGAAACTCGCCTCATTGGAGAAGGAACGAGACGAGGCTATTTCAGCTCGCGACACGTTACAAGCACAAGCTGCGACTTTCCCAGAGCAGCTCAAACATGCCGAGGATAGGACGCAAGAACTGCGCACAAAGCTCACAGAACAGTTCAAAGCCAGATCTAAGGAACTCACTGGCCGCATCAACGCTAAGCAGCTTGAACTGAATGCCGTGATGCAGGAGAAGGAGGTCATCCAAGAGGAGCTGAACACAACCAAGAACGAACTGAGTGAGCTCAAGATCAAGATGGCTGAAAGTCCATCCGCGCCACCTGCACCTGCACCACCTGCTGCACCCGCTGCACCCACTGTTGAGCAGACGCCTGGCGTCAACTCAACACCTGCGTCTCAGTTCCCAACCCAAACTTCTATGCCGAGTGATGACGAGAGAGTGAAGGCGCTAGAGAAGAAGGTACAGCGTCTCGAGGCGGCTCTTGCTGAGAAGGATGCTGCCTTGGCTGCCAAGCATGCTGAGTACGAGGCCAAAGCCAATGAAAGAGTAGAGAAGCTCAAAGAGACGTACAATAAGAAGATGGCGGAGGTGAGAGCGGCTCATCGGCAAGAAGTTGAAAGATTGTCGGCCAATCAGCAGGTTGCACCGCAAGAGCCAGGAACGCCTATCTCGAAACCTGAACAGACTCCTGCAACCCCTTCACAGCAGGAGGGTGACCTACCAGAGCTCACGGATGTCCAGGCGAGAGCCTTGGTTGCGAAGAACGAAACGATCCAAACGATCGTCCGCAACAATATTCGGGCAAAGGTCGCGAAAGAAACAGAAAAGCTTAAGCAAGAATGTGCAGAGATGGAGAAGAAGTTTAATGAAGAGAAGGAAGCCCTCAAAAAGGCGTATGAGGAGAGTACAGATGAGAAGGTCAAATCTGCTGTTGAGTTATCCGACAAGAAGACCCTCGTCCGTATTAGCATGCTTGATACTCGGTTGAGAACTGCGCAGGCCAAACTTGATGTCATCTCGAAGGCGGCTGCCGAAACTCCTCAAAAGCCCGTCGTTGAGGTATGGGAGGTGGCGAAAACCACGAAGGCTCCACCTGTTCAGGCACAAGGAGCCAAGCCAGCTTCCGCTGCACCATCTGCACCGGCCGCACCGACTGCTGCTCCCGCTCCAGCGCAAGTCGCTACAGTACCACCACCTTCTGCAGTCGCGGCACCTAATGCAACAGCCGAACACCAAGACCAACGAGCTGCCGCTCCCGCTCCCGCTCCCGCTCAGCAAACGACAGCTGCTCCCCCTACCAGCTCTGTGCCCTCTGAAGCTCAGCCTCAAGCCGATGCACAGGCACAGCAGCCGCAACAAGAAGCCGGTCCTGCGCAAAAGCCGGCATCAAATCAACCCGCAAACGCAGTCGCTCAATCTCAGAATAAGCAGCAACCCTCATCACTACCCAATAAGCCTCCTGCTGGGGGTGTTCTGAGGGCGCTTCAATCAGGGCTCCCAGTCGCTAGAGGCGGTCGAGGTGGTGCTCGTGGCGGCTCTCATCAACAGAATCCATTCGGTCCACAGCCTACTGATCAACAGCAACCGCAGCAACAGCAGGCTCAAACCCAGCAAAGTCAGCGCGGCAGTGGTCTCCAACGTGGCCGTGGCGGTCGTGGAGGATCTGGCCGAGGTGGTCATCAGAACGTCCAGGCCGGCAATGTACCTCAAGGGCAAAGTCCGTCCAGTCCTGGAGGAGGTCGCGGTGCACTCAATGTTCAAGCTCGCCAGTTTGTCCCTCAAGGGAGCAAGCGGGCAAGAGAGGACGGTGGTGAGACTGGAAACGAGGCCGGGGCCAGTGGCGGGAAGAGAATGAGAGGAGGTGGCCATACCAGGGGCTCTTGAGCCCTCTATCGACATAGACTTGGGTGTTTGTTGTTTCCTTTTCACGTGCATGTACCTTTACTCGCGGATCTCATTGTGGTTTACAACATTTATGAATATCCCAATGCCTATATTCCGGTTCAGCAAGGCATGAGGCAGTCGAAAATAAGTCATTTCCTTTGTCTATGATGCCTATTTTGGGTCTGTACGGGAAATCAAATATTTGCATCACATCATTCTTCAAGCCTCCTTATTAACTATTGTTTGTATAGTGGGTGTGCAACTCATGTGTATGATCTGGGGTATAAGCAAACATGAAAGGACAGGATCATATCATCGTAACGCACTCTTGGCAGTCATAGCATAGTATGTGCATTAATTTCGCTCAAGTCCAATGTACCGTTTTGATCAGAATCAGAATCAGAACCAGCCGCTTCGTATGTGTCGCCCCCTCGAGCAATTGACACTCGACGCCATGTCCAAGATAAAGGACGAAGTAAGCACGTATCAACGGAGCCGGATATCAGCTCTCGCATGAACAGGATCATTTCCTCCTGCTCCCAGCAGATGCAGACGACCCAATGAGCCGGGCCACTACCTCTCTCTCCTTTTGTAATACAATCAACCGCGCATCTTCAACCACCTTGGCGTCCAGCGCCGACACGTCCTGCCCAGCCGCAACAGACGAGCTCATCTTCCCCGTAGCCCGTTTCCTCCGCTGACCGGACCCAGCCCCCGAGCCCCAAACCACTGTCCAGTCCCTTATCACCGTGTTTGCCGCAATCTCACAGCCCGAACAGACCTTTGAGTGCGCGCCCAGAGACACACGCCGGTTGATGATGGCTAGCGACTCGACCGTAACGAAGGAGTGGATGTGAGCGCCTGGGAAGACGGTCGCAAGCGGACCGATCGTCACTCCGTTCGATATCCGTGTGGGAATCACTTCTTTCGGTGTGGGCGGGAGAGAAGGTGGTGTGCTCGGCGGGATGCCGATTGTGCTCTTTTCGCTGATTATGCAGCCTTCGCCGATAATGACGGGCCCGTCGTAGGAGTAGATGCGTGCGCGCGGGTGAATGACCGTCCCTGGGCCGACGGAGATGGGATGTGTGCCTTGCAATGTTACGGATTCGGCGACTGTAGCTGTGTTGTGGGCGGCGACGGGGGCTCGGGGTGTTGGGGATGGAGATGTTGATGATGAGGGGGAGGCGCGTTGGTGTGGATTTGGGGGTTTGAGGTGCGTGTCGGGCCTCTGTTGGCTAGTTCTGGAATCCATTGTTCATTAGGACCAGCTGGTGCAGACGTGCTGCGTGAATTTTGTAGAGAAGGTTTCTTGCCGTGGTTATTATTGATGTGATGGTTGTTGGTATCGGGAAGCTTTGCGGAGTCTGAGAGATCTCCGTGTCTTCTCCGCCCTGTGTTGCTGTTGTCCATGGGTCTCGTTTCAGCTACCATAGGTAGAAATATTTGGCGATGATCTAAGATTCTATTTTCATAAAGATGGTTCCAATAAAAATCGTTGACCTAGTACTCGATCTTGTCCCCTCTGGGTATCTTGAAGCTAAATTCTAGCGGTGTCATGCAATGCATCCAAATCCAACGCCATTCCCGGCATAAAGCCATATATACAGAATGCTCATACCGTCTTATTGACCTAAGCGTCTTCGTGACCCTGCTTCTGCGCCCTTGGCTTGATTCCATTCCTCTTCCTCCAAGCCCAGACCCCACGATCGACCTCCTCCTTGGTCATACCATCTCTAACCAAGCAGAAGGTGACCCCTAATTCGGTCTCGACGTTTCTGTTGCGTGCCTCATCATCAAAGAACAACATATCCTCGTAGGCAATTCCGCTCGCTTGTTGGATTTTCGCAAAGTGTTGTGTTTTGGTGGCAGGGAAGATTTGGATATAGTCAAAGTAATCCAGAGCCCGGATAGACTTTGTTTTCGCTCCAGGATTGTCCGAAAATGTGGGGATAATATGAAGCGCCTTGAGCATATCGCGAGCTAAATCAGGAGCATGCGTGCGAGAAGCTATCGCAAGGGGAATCGAGCGAGTCTTGCAGGAGTAGACAATCGAAGAGACGGCTGGGTAGAACGCGAATGATTCGTTCCATCTGTGGCGAGGTTTACGAGTCAGTACGAGGATATGGGGAAGGACACCAATGCTTGTTTCAGGTACATACCGGTCAACGCAGCGAGAATTGTTATCGCGAGGCTTGATGGGTGCGCTGACGTGCGTATCAACCCAGAACGGCCACAATGTATAGTCTAGGTCAAAAGCGATTAACTTTGGTAGAGGAAGGCCGTCATTGAAGGTCGCGGGCGCTGTAGATGCGTCTTCCAGCGGTTGAGTGTTTGTTCTCTTGTTTTTCATCATATTGTTGGTATGCGATGCGCAGAATGCAGAACAGGAAAGATCTTTATTGACTTCTGGTCCGAGTAACTCAATCGCTGTCCGACCCGTGGTCCGGATAGATCGAGATACTACGGAGTATGTACCTATCTTCACGTGCCTACGACCGATAGCAGCAGTCCCCTCCATGTCCTTCTACTTGTCCCTGCCTACGATTAATGAAGCTTGAATTACGTCGACTACAGTGATAAAGGAACAGAGTATCGGTTGTTCGGTGAATTCCATCAGCCTCTACATACAAGAACTTAGTTCATCCTGCTTTCCTGAAGCCTGAAAAGTCCAGCTAAACCCGAAAATTATTCATCATTGCAACACGAAACCTGATAACTCCCAAAAGTCGAATTTTTTTTTTGTCTTTTTTCTGTGATTTTCACCTTTTTTTGACAAGTGATATCCAGTTCTCGAAAGAAAGACGTCGCTTTGTACTTAAATCTGAACAATTTTCTTGGTCTTCAAGGGCGACTGATACATCACGCTCCTCAAGTCAAAGAGCTGTAGGTGATGCATTTGACAGTCTCAAGGAACTTCCAAATCTGCTGGTGATCTTCCGCTCCTTTGATGGTCAGCTCATAGCTCACAGCATTCCAATCGGCAGCGTAAGTCATGATGCGGACTTGCTGCTGGTGACTGAGAATACCGTCAGCGCCGACAGCATCCGCGATAATCTGACGCCAGAATGCAAAGGGCAGTCCGAAGCGCCATTCTCGCTTACGAGAGCTGCGAGAGACCGAACTGGGATGGGATTTACCCTTTCCTGAGCGGGCTGGCTGGCTCGGCGGTGTGGATTCCTTTGTCTCTCGAGACTGGACGTCTTTGTCGTGGCCGTTAGTTTGTTGAACTTGCTGAACTTGCTGAACTTGATGCAAAGAGGGAAAGTTGACTTCAAAGTGCTTAGCACCGGGATGAAAGGGTCCGACATCAATAGGTTCGAAGAGTTCATATTCGTCGAAGACGTATTCTGGACTCTGCTCCATGGTTTCTTGCTCTTCGACCCTCTCGTCAGTCTCCTCCACGCTCGAGGGCTCCTCCTCAGAGGGTGCTTCGACGATGCGATCTCTGTCGTTTAAAAGTAAAGCGCGGGAGACAGTCATCATCTTCAACGCGACTCTCCAGATATCGTTGCTGTGTACGCCCTCTTTCTTTAGAGCCTCAATACACACTCTCTTGGCGAGTCTAGCGTGCTCGATGTCAAGCTTCTTCTGCAGCTTGCGTTGTGCCGCATTCTGGTCGTCGTCCTCACTAAGCTCGTCGTTTGCAGTGTCATCGTTAGACTTGTACTCGCGCACCAACTCGGCTTTGTCGAGAAGCTTGCATTCATTCAGACCAAGGCCATCATTCGGGAGCCATATGATGCCCTTGCATTGCTCTGCCGTTTCTGGCAGGATGGGACCTTTTCCACTGGGTAGAAAAGCCAAGAGCTGCTCGGGACTGCGGTGCATGCTCAGCATGCTTGACAGATGCACGGCACAACTGCTGGTCAAGTTGGTGTTGGAAATGATAAGGAACGGGATCGAGCGCAGGCCTCGAGTGCAGGCATATCGCTTCAGCTCTATATAGGTAAGTTTCTTCGTGGCGCAAGTAGCGTGAGAAGAACCTAGAGAGAGCATATCATCAGTGTAAGCTACTTAAGACGACTGAATGCTTGACTTACCATTCTGCTGTGCAACCTTGCTCTTCTTGGGCGATTGCTTCGAAGACGTCTTTTTGATAGTTTCGTTGTCCCCCCCGTTTATCTTGAGATTTTCCAATTCATTTGCGATGGCGTCAGCTTCGTGGTCTCCCTCACCGCTCATCCCAACGACGGCATCGGCATCAGCTTCGAGAAAGTCCAGGTCGCTTTGCATGTAAACACGAGCGAGGACCTCAATGCCCTTCGGTCCAAGTGGATTATTTCCGAGATCGAGCTTCTTCAGCAAGAAACAGTTCTTGAACGAGTCGAGAAAGTCGTACCATATCTCCTGCTCTTCGGGGGTGCAAACCACAAGGTTGTTATGGGAGATGTCCAATTCTCGAAGATCGGCAATACTAAGCTTGATAACTTCAGATAGCTTCCGGAGCGCTTCGACCGTGAGCTGGTTGCCCTGCAAATGCAGCTCGGTCACCTTAGCAGAGCCTTCGGGGTGCTCCTCGTCGCGGTACTTCATGCAAGCGATCAGGTCATCAATGAATTCAGCAAAGCCCTCGTCGGTGAGTTCCTTGCCCGAGACATCGAGTTCCACATTCGGATCTCTTGCCGCAGCTTTCGCGCCAACGCCGGGAGTGATTCTCTTTTTCTGCGAGGCGTCAAGCGTCAGTCATGTGCCTCTGGATATCGATGTTATTGGAAGGAACTTACCAAATCCTTGGACACAACCTGTCCGGCCTTAAGGCCTGTGATTTTTCTCTGAGGGTGCCGCGTTAGTCTGCATCCACAACGAAGATCATGTTGAAAAGGGACAACTTACAGCTGAGTAGTTCAACTTACCCATCTTGGGCAGCCGTCAGATCGACGTTTATCCTGTTCAAAAGCAAGCATCAGTCCTTGTTCTCGAGTCGAGGAAGTGTTGAAGGTCGACACTTAGGCGCCGGATTGAGTCTCTGTGAGTGACTCGCAGAAGCCCAAGACGCGGTTGATATGCATGAAGAGAAGTATAGAAGGACTGCACTTACCTTGATGGTCAGGGAGTATTAAGATGGTCGTCAAGTGCAGCGCTGACACGCCCAGGAAATCTCGCGAGAAAGAGGTCTAGGAGGTAAGAGGCAGCAGTTAACTCGCGAGATCAGAGGCTGCGATGTGAATAACACACCATAAGATGATAACAGAACACTTCTTGGAAAGGGGAAGGCTTGTATACCTAACTTGTCTTCTTTGATGGATTCAGAGAAGGTGGTTGTGTGAGATGACAGACAAAGGAGAATGTGTGAGAGAAAAGACATAGGTAGGTTGTTTTCTCTCTGAATGTTTACATCTCAAGTCATCTAGTGGGATGCCCTGCCTCCAGGACGCGCTAGGCGTTGAAATTCACGGAGGTTGCCATGTCCTCTAGCGACCTCATTCACTATTGTGCTTCCTCCTACTATCTGTTGCTTTCGCTGGGTTTCTCTACAAGGATAGTAGACAGTGAAAGGCATAAAGCAGGTAGTAGCAGACAAGGACGAAAACCCCTTTGGCTCCTTTGTTAGAATATTTAATAAAGACATGATGGATTTGCTGCAGTCTCATATATGGTATACAGATATGCGAGTCCATCCTCGTAGCTTGCCCTTGAACTTGAACTTCGACGAAACAACACCACAAGTCAAATCTCACCAGTCTCATATTCCATATATCTTTCCTTCCATGCTTGTACGGCATTTGCCTGCTCCTTCGTATTACCTTTTAGAAAAAATTGACAATGTCTTTGAATTCATGCAGCAAAGCAGGGTCGATGTCATCCCAGTCCTCTGGCACCTCTGGTAGTTTCGCGGATCCCTGAACGCTGCCGTTTGTCTCTTTCACTATAGCAGTTTCTACTTGACTGCGAGGAATCCGACAAGGCCCGTCGTGCTTCGTTCTTTTCTCCGTTCTTTCGTCAGAGAGGTCTCCTTCACACTGCCATGAGAGGTTCCTCTTTTGTCCGCAGCACTCATCTGAGACTCGAGATGGGTCGAGCACATTGTCGACGTCGGTCTCAGAAGCCCTTGGAATATCGTTCTCCTTGGAGACTGCAGTTCGTTCAAAAGTGGAAATAGCGGGCGGTACTAAGGTCTGATCTTGCTTTCCCGTGGCTGATGTGGCAGTGTGTGTTTTGACATGTTCTAGCGAGTCAGTGGATGAAGGTTGAACTGTATACGTGAATAAATCGTCGACGTCGGTCCAGGTATCGTCTACCTCGGCTATATCATCGCATTTACTAGCAAAGGTTTCGGTCTTCCCGTTTACTTGAGTCGCAGTGTCTGTACTACAACCCATCAGCAGCTTTGAGGGCGAGGGCAAGTCGTCAAAGCTATCATCACCATAGTCACTTGAAGAGCATTGAGGCTTGGAGGCATGGCTGGCGGAGTTGAGGTTGAAAATGTCCCCGATATCAGTGATATCTGAGTCGATACCCGTGGATTCCACGTCTTTTGTGTGTGTCTTGCCACTGCTCTTATCCCGAGCCTCAATCGTCGATGTCCTTCCAGCCTTTGTTCTAGGAATGCTGGCTGAGAGTGTCAGCTGGTTAAGTCCACTCTTCGGCTGATTGCCGTTAGCAAACTGCCTCCGAGCGGCTTTGTGTGGCTTCTCGAGGCCTTCTCGGCAGCAGAGATGCTTGCATCTATCCATGGTTCAGCTCCGTTTCGGATGGATAGCAATCGGTTGGTACCTACGTTGTCTTGTCCTTGCACCTGTGGTTACACGCATATCTGCCATTGTCTAGTCGAGACGGCTCTTTCTCATTTTCAGTAGTTGGATTCACAGAGTTGCGTTCTTTCGAGCCTTTCTCCTCGATTCGACTGCGAGATGTGCCAGTCGACTGGTTGACGGCAGCCCAGCTGCTTGCCTCGTCTGCCAATAATTTTTAGTACGGTTTGACGGCAAGCTGGATGGTGGCATACCTGTTTCCAGCAAGTCCTCAAAAAGCCAATCATCGGTGTCGATACTGTCGTCCGCTCCTCCATTATTTGCGTTGGTCGGAGTGTCGTCGGTATCGCGGCTTGGGACGTTCATCCTAGGCCGCTGCATCGACTCCAAGGCTTGACTTTCCCTTGGTCGAGATGGAAAAAGGGCGTTTGGTAGCTCAGGTTTCAGCTCCGCAGACCTCAAAGTACCGGCTATTGAGATTGAGTAAAACTGGAAAAGACACGGGTCAGGGCTAGAAGTTTGACTTACCGATCTCGTCACACATCGCATAGCACGTTATATGTAACTCTGGACTCTTCAGCTCTGTATCTAGAGGAATCTCCTGACTCTGCTGAAGCTTATTTGCACTATAACGTCGTCAGCTCGACAGAGTGATCGTGATGGCTGACTAGTCATACCTGATACGCCGAAAATCTATCAGATGGCCGTTGGACGTCTCTGCTAAGAAGCAGACATACACGGGTCGCCGTTGGAAGAAAGTCGGAGTTTTCTCGTTCATGAAAGCAATCTCAGCCTTGAATCGTATCTTTACAGGCTTTCCGGGTTTAATTTCCTAATAAGCCATCAGAGAGACCGTCTTGCCGAGAGATCAGAGAAACGTACCTTTCCTACCAACTTGACGTTCACTCTAAGCTTAGGAAAGTCGGCAACACGAGCAAGTAGTTTCATTCCGAACGGCGGATTCCTACTCATGATCATATCAATGCGATGGGGCTCTGTAGCTTCCAGAGCATCGATACTGGTAATCCCAGCGGCTGCAAGCTTTCTCACTGCCACGATACCGACTTGGTCGATTTGTTTCATCTGCAGAGGACAGTTATCCCAAACCTTGGCCCCAAAGCTTCTTGCGAGCTCGAGGGCATTCCTGGCAGTGATTGAGTCTTCAAGGCAGATTTGGCAATCTATCACGCATCGAATGAGTCTATTGATATGAGAGAACACGAAATTCTTGTCCTGTTGAAAAGCAAACTTGTGTTTCTGATATTGTTCACCGTCCGGGTACTCAACCCCGCCGAGCTCTGACTGGATGAGCAACAGGATCTTATGAGCTGGAAGCGCTATATCAACTTTTACCGGGAACCTTATGCCATTGGCACGGTTCAGTTCTTTATACAGCGACTTCTCGCCTGCCTTGAGCCGTATCTCGCGAAATTCTTCTGCTTCAGCAATTGCAGAAAGCTGAATTAAGCCATTAGAGTTTTTCCTATCTTCGAACAGAGGACGGGCTGGCCTACCACTTGAGATACAGTTGCGTGAGGTTTCAGCGCGAGTAAAGTCTTCATGGTATCGAACCGTACATAGTACCGAGCCATGGCATCTCCGAAGGGTGTGGACTTGAGACGTTCAGAAGCCACTAGTCCAGTCTCCTGCAGAAGTTTGATATCTTTCTCGCAAATCTGCCTAAGCATTTCGTCTTCATCATCCTTTGTGGCCCCTTCTTTTAATTGGTAATGCTTTGGGTTTCTCCTCAGCCTGACAAACAGGAAAGTACCCGCAAGCCATCTGACTGCGGAATCGACATCAGTGACAGTACCTAACCCAATCTCAGCGTTCAAGTGATCGATCAGGTTGAGATGCAAACAACTCTCTAGGGTCTCAGACCCAGATACGAGTTTCTCATAATGTTGGACTCGTTCTTTCCTCGTCATGATCACTGCAATAGCGCTATCGTCGAATTGAGGTCGACCAGCTCGACCAAGCATCTGCATCATCTCGAGATCGGAGTATTCCTTGCAGCCACCACCCTGCCAACCTACTGTACCTTTGATAATAACAAGGTGGCATGGGAGATTGACCCCCACTGCCAGGGTTGAGGTACAGCAAATGACGGCGATATGTCCCTGCAGGTACCCAGACTCAACGGTATGGCGATCAGCAGGGTCGAGACCGGCGTGATGAAATGCAACTCCTGCCATAAGCGTGGCTGCACCGTCCAGTTAGCTCCGTAGCCATGAATTAGAGATGAGTGCATACTTCTGAGGTCTGCATTGTGGGCTTCGAGATGCTTGCCAGATACTTTCCATAACCTTGCCGGTGGGTTGGTCATGGACCATAGGCGAGCAAGCTCTTTTGCGGTAGCGACGCACGAATTCCTGGTACAACAGAAAATCATGATTGGCTTTCTACACGAATGCGTACCTAGAATATCGGGGAGCCTATAGAACTCAGTAAACATCCGTGTCATAATTCAAAGTATGCAAGCTTACTTCGAACTGCATAACTTGTCGAAGGCAAAATCATTGCTGTGTGACTGATAACCGTACACAAACTTCTGGAGCTTGACAGGACGAAAATCCTCCCCAAAGTGTTCTCGGTGCGCCGGTACATGTTGGTTCGTTGCGTCTTTCCCGAGCCAGCTCGCAATATCCTCCGAGTTTGGGACGGTAGCACTCAGAGCGACGAAGCGGACATTCGACCCGAATGTCTTCATTCTCGACACAACCGCTTCTAGCGTCGCACCACGAGCCTCCTTGAGAATGTGAACTTCGTCAATCAGGAAGAGCTTGACCAATTGCATCAAGCGCGCATGATCTTTCCACTTCCGAGTCATGCTGTCCCACTTCTCGGGTGTAGTAACGATGATCTGACTGTTCTGAACACTCCTGAGCTGCGTATGATCAGTGTCGCCAGTTAGCTCCGCACACTGGAGTCCCAAGGACATGAACTTCCTGTTCCAGTCCCGGAATCGCTCGGAGCACAGGGATTTGGTCGGTGCCTGATAGACGACCTTGAAGCGCTCGTCTTTCAAAGTGCTGAGCAGGCGACAGATTGCCAATTCCATGATGACTGTTTTGCCACTTCCAGTAGGAGCTGCCAGCACAATATTGTCATCGGTCTTGTACACACGCTGGAAACATTTCGACTGTACAGCATTGAATACCGGGAAATGGAAGATGGACCGGTAGCTATCCGGAAGCTCATGTACTGAGACAAGAACAATTCCTCTAACTGACATGGGAATATTTTCAAAGGGGCTCTTTTGACATTGCGCTGTACTAATCGATAGTGTAGAACTTCCATGCAATGGTGATCCTTCCTCATGCGATAGTTGGTCTTCGTGGTACTGTCTCGAAGGCTCCTTGGCTTGATACTCACGCTCCCGACGTGTCACAATCGTCTTCCCGGGCTGCAATCGACTGAGAGGACTAGAAGGCGACCCCAGACCTAGATCCGATGAGCTAGAATCCAAATTTCGGAGCGGCGTTATGTGAGAACCCGCTGCGTTCATTAGCTTTCTTACACAGGATAGGCGAGGGATGGGCGTACTCTGGAAAAATCGAGATACCTGCTTCGCACAATCATTTCTTGGTTGCACCGATGGATAGTTTAAGTTAGCCGGTTGCCTCAACGGATTTCGGTTGCTTTCATCCGACTGAGCAAGCAATTCGAGGTCTGAAGTCTTTCAGTCAACCCCATCCACGATACTATTGTATCAACTCGTCGCAGTCAGAACCACTCACCAAAGGCGTCCAGCTGATGATCATCGCTACGGAAGGATTGCAAATCCGGACCAACAGGCTGGCTATAGGGGTCGGCATTCTCAGTATCATAACGTCGAGGTCTGTTCCAAGGCTGGGAGATCTGAGCGCCTTCGATGAGTTTTTGATCGATAATTGCTTTTGATGTCGGCAACCCAAGTTGGGGCCGCCTTGCATCCATCGGCCTTTGGTTGGAAGCACTATGTCGTACTATCGAGAAGGGCTGGTGAGATTTGCGCCCCATGATGATCGACGAGGGCAAGGAAATGTCCAGCGCTCAAGAAGCTTTGAACGGAGAAGAATGAGTGCAAGAGATTCAGTGGAACAGCAGCAAGTCCCGAAGTGAGGAGGGGTCCAGGTAGATGGGTATAGATGCCCCAGGCGAGAAGAGCACGTGGAGAACTCGGCGCAGAGAAGTAAACAAGACGATTGTTGAATCAAACGCAGGTAAATATCCTTGGACGAGAAGCTCGACGTCAAGCTCGTTCATATCCATTCATTTAACCTTATACACTCATACACATCAGGACATTTCCCATGACTCGAGGCCAAATCACGATATAATAACCGTCACACTAACCAAAATCAAAACATGGCCACAAATGGTATAGTATAGAGTACAAGGACTTGCTACGCTTTCCTCCCAGGAAAATGCAATGACTCGGAGTCGGACATTCTTATTTACTTCTCGATATCACGGATACCGGAGCAACGCTTAATATCGACAAGGTGAATGCGGCTTTTGCTTGCAAGTCGGTAGGCTCACTCGTCCCGTGACTGCTTGTCGAAATAGCCGCCGCTTGCAGTGCGGGCAGAGCTGATTCTTGCAACGCCTGGCGAGGCGGGTCTGGAGGTGGACAATCCAGCTTGAGACAGGAATGGGGTGCTAGGGAGCTGTATCGAGAATTCGTCCTGCGAACCTGCGACAGGCGAAGTCTCATCACTCTTGGCTTCCTTCTCAAACCTCTCGATCCGGATTGGCGGCGGACGGATGCCGTGAGGTTTAGTAGGACTGGAATCTAAGCTAGAATCCTCATAGAGGAATGTAGCCACAAGCACCGCGAAAGTGCCAAGGATGAACTGAAGGAAGAGGTCAGTAACCATGCGCAGAAGTTCGTGATTGAACGGGATACATACGTTCCCTGTGAGCTCGAATCCAAAAAACAACACGCTCCCCAAAGTGCTGAGGACGATGCTGATAGCAGTGGCCACGTTTCTTGCGTCCTTGTATGCGTGGCTGATACAGAAAGAGGTCGCGATGCCCCCAATAGCTTGGACCACGATAGTCGACCAAACAACCCAATTATATCCCTGGAAGAAGCCATTTGCGGCGAGCTTTTCCCCGTCGAGGAAGACGACACCGATGAAGAGGGCTGGGAACGAAGAATACACGGCCAACTGCACATTACGCACCCAGAGAGAGGTCGTCTTTACGCTGTCTTTTAGTACTTTCTCGAAATACACCCCGGCGAGCCCCGATGCGATGCAGGCCCCAATAGTCGCCAGCAGACCAACTGTGCTGTTCAATCGCGGCATGGCGGTCAGCAAGTCCTCTTCAATGCCCTCGTAGGTTGCTGAACGCTTGTGCAAATTGGCGCGTTTTCCTGTAACAGCTTTCCATTCTTCGAATGAGCGGGGGAAAGAGTGGTGCAAGCCCTCGTTTTCCAGTGAGATTTCATCCGCGGTTCCATTTGGCATTTGCACAAGGTAGACGCCGACGAGAAGAAGAATCAGGAATCCCCATTTACGCAACGGGATAGATCTCTTCAGGAGAACTAGGCCAAAAATGGAGCCGACGAGGAGCTTCAACTGGTACGTCACTTGGAAGCTCGCCGCCTGCAAGTTGGAAAGTGCAATGTATTGCAAAGAGTTCGCGAGTGTGTATAAGCTGGCGGGAATAGCAAGTTTCCAACTATCACCGGAGAACACAGCACTGGTCAACGACGAGAGGAGCGACGTCGCAGGCATCGATGGGGGAGCCGATTTCGAGACTTCGTAGAGGGCCATCGTCAAGGAAATCGCAAGCTTGGTGACCTCGTTGAGGAAGACCGCAGTAGAAGTGAGGTATCGTTTACCTCCGGTGGGAGGCATGACTCTGGAGTAATGCAAAAGCTTTTACAGAATGGAATTTAGCTGAGTGTCACTCTTGCTCCAAGTCGAAGAAAAACTTACCAGAACAAACGCCGTATATTGAACCGTCAGCTGCAAAGGAGCAGTCAGTAAATAGAAATACTTAAACCCCCAGATTCTGACTCGGCGAAGTTGGAAAAGAAACACGCAGTCCAACCAGAATGCCTCAAGGAAGACTAACCAGTATCCAAGAGGAACGTCTCAAAACGCCTCCCAGCCCTGAAGACTGACCCCGAGTGTGTTCCCCCATTGCGACAACACTATCGTAGGTGCCAGCCCCTGAAAAGTGTTCACAACACAACCCACGGGAAGATGTAGGTTGTTGGTGATTTTAGCCTGTGACTCTGATTCGGAAGAAAGGGGTCGTTAAAAAAAGGCCGAGGGTCGCGAAATAAGTTGTGCGCGTGCCGATGGACAGGGAAGGGAAATCCTTCACGGTTCACACTAGACCTGGCAGTCCACCAGCAAACTGCCGCTGAGAGTGCACAAAAAGCGGCGTATGTCCTCAGCGTAAGGTAGACAAAAGCCCCTCGGAGCGCGTATTTAAGCGAAAAACTGGGGCGGTATTGCACAAGGCCGTCAGATGGAATAACCACGACGTCAGATAGCCTAGATAAAAACCGAAGACCAAGAATGAAAATGGCCTGCGCAGCAAGCAGTCGTCAGCATAAATAGAATCCTCCCCTGCGACGAGCACCTTCCAAGATACAGACTGGCAGGAGAGCGATCAGTGATTCTATGTGGATTCTGGGGTACCACGAATTACGAGCTGGGGGCGGTGTGTGGGCCACGGAGAGGGTCTAAATCTAGGGTAATAATATTACTGATTCTAGGTAAAGGTAAGGTAGATAGTCCTCACTCGGTTTGCTCGATTCTTGAGCCTTGAGTTGAGTCTGGACTCCCAATCGCCAGTAACAAATACTGATGATCCGCAGTCCGCAGTCCGCCAGCTCGCCAGTCTTTGGGCGAACCACAAAGAAAAGGGAGGCGTCCTAGATCAACTACCTACCTTACATGACAAGTAATCCTTGCCATTATTACCTTAACTACCTTAACTACCTTAATTGTTACCTGTTTAACTTGTTACTCCGTAATACTTTGGCTTCGCATAGATCGATTTCAGCTCCAAAGTCTGACGTCAGTGCCCAGTCTCGTCTCACAATGGGACGATCCTCCCTTTCGCCATCTTGAGTCTGAATTGCTGGAGATTCAAGGCGCTCCTTCGCTGCAGGTTGGCAAGCCACATCACCCTAGCGGCAGACAGCCTGAATCGTGGGCTTGGTGACATTTAAGGATTAAACAAAAAGTAATAATGCAATTGCATGGCTTACTTGGAGCCTTGGATGATATCCAATCAGCTTTGTACACAGAGTAGTCATGTAGATTGCAAAATTGTCTGGATCCGAAGTAAGGGAGTTGCTAAACCAGCGTATTTCAATGCAAGCTTCTCATTTGCCTTCCTTTTATAGAGAATTGCAGTGAAATGATGAGATGATATGCCTTGCATGCAAGGCATTGTCAGATTTAAAGGAAATATACTAAAGTCATGTGGTATATGTTGCAAACTTGCGGTGGAGCATCAACATTGCTCTGACATAAGAGATGATTCGCTTGATGCGGAGCGAATGACGCGGAAGAACATGATATAAAAAGGACAAAGTAAGGAGAGATCATAAGTGAGTGTCAGGTCCAGATGTGTGAGATGAAAGACAAGTTTGGGAAAAGAAATCAACGAGAGAAATAGGTCAACGTCACCACCTATCTAGTGTACAGCAGCTAAACTGCGGCTGGTTTGGTTCCATTCAAGCGCCCAAATTGGGAACTCATTTCCATCTCCCGACTCTTCAGCTCCGCCTAAGGCAATCGCCTCGCTGCTATCTGTGCGTCTTCTGGAGTGCCTTCTCTGAGCCTGAGGCACGGCTGGAGGAGGACGACGTGGGGGCGGTTTCTGTGATGGAAGCGGTGAGAATCGGTGTATAGGCAGTGTCGGGGTCAGCGGGGATGCCGCGCTGGTAGCGGGAGATGGTAGGCTTTCAGAGTACGCCAGGCTGGCGCGACTTGAGTTGATGGTTTTCTGTTCAGCATCAGAAGCAGCGCCCTGAGAAATAGTACCGCCCTTATCATGGTAGCTTGCACCTTGATCTGCCCGTGATGGCTGAGGCGGCAACCCGGGACTTAATCGCAAGAAGGTGTGCGAGCCGTAGAAAGAGTCACGGGAGGGTGAGGAAAGCATTGAACCCTGGTCAGGCTCGAGGCTGGTGTTATACTGCGCCTGCTGAAATATACTTGGCGTGATTTTCCCTTTCCGCTGTCTCATCGCCTCGAGAAGATGTTCTTCCTGTCTTGTCACTGCCATCACCCGACTTCTTCTATCGCGTTCTTTTTGAGATAGGGGCGGATTCCTGAATTGGCTGAAGATATCATCATTATCAGGCTCTGAGATGTTAGGTATGCCGCTTGACCGACGAGATCGGCTTGTCCTTGTCGCAGAAGATAATTTGCCCGCTGAAGACATTGATGGGTTTCGATGGACAGCTGAGTTGTTCTGGAGTGTCTGTGAACTACCCTTGCTGGACAGCTTGGATATGTCCACCCGTCGTAATGTCGAGCCCCGTGTGGCTTGCGCGGCGGAGGCCATACAGATCTCTGCGTTAAACTCGTCTTCAAATGTGATAACGCTGTCTCTTGCTGTAGGATTGTGAGATTCGCCTATTTCCTTGCTTGGCGCCTCATCCCCGTCGCTCTCATCTTCCGAGGATGAAAGGCACAGGACGCTGGAATTGTTTAAATCCACATTCCTCAAAGTGCTCTTGCTGCTTTTCTTCGACATTGAAGCCTTATCAACGGCCAGGTCTTCCCGCAAGGCATACTTGCGTGCGTTTGACGAGTCTGATTTGCGGTTTGGCCTCGGAAAGGCGCAGGTTTTTGGAGACAAGTATGTTTCTTTACTCCAGCTATTAACGGAGCCACTGGACGACATCTTCCGCAACGCATTTTCCGTGGATTTGGGATCACGGGCTCGCGTATTGTTTGGGCTGTGGGAGTTCAAGACAGATGGCCCGGATTGTGCTGATTTGATTGACTTGAGACTTTTGGCGTCATAATACTTGTCGAGGGCCATATCGAATTCGCTCGTCCTCACCGTTCGTTCAAAGGACGTGCCCAAGTAATCCAGATTCTCTGACTTACGAACTGCTGAGGTCCTGTCTATGTTATCGTTCTCCTGAAGGGTATTGAGCTGGCCCGCAGATGATCGTGTGGGTGGTGTTTTCGTGGGTCGCTTCGCAACTGTAGGCGGTTCTGGTCCCTTCATCATGGTGGAAGGATATTCAAAAGTCACCGAGATTGGAGAAGGAGAGCTCGTCAGGCGCTGCGGGGACAAAAGAGGTGCGGCTGCCTCTCGCGGTTTGGGAAACAATAGAGAAAGATCAATCCTTGGTGGCCGCATTTTCCGCTTTGATTCCTTGACGGGTGCTTTGGCTTGCCTTAGGCTCATTCTTGAATCTAAATTTGATCCTCGGCCGGGGCTGGGACCACCCTGTTGCGACTCGTGACTCCTTGTTGCTGCCCCGGTGCTCAAATGTGACGAACTCTGCTCAACGGTGGGTTCTCTCGAACTGAAGTAGGAGAAAAGAGTGGACGATGACCCAAACTGATGGACTTTCTTCGATGGTTTCGGAAGAGGAGGACTAACATCTTGAGACCGATACTCCTGTCCCAAGAGCGGCGACGATGCCCTGACGCGAAGGTGCTGGGGTGGTAGGCTTGTGTCAAGATTGGCCGACGGAAAAGGGACGAATGTGCCGCTTTTTGTCGATTTGTTTTCTGATGTTCTCATGAAACTGGCCCGGACATTTCTCCTTGTATCATCTTGTTTATGTTCCTGAAAAGTGATGTCTGTCGTGCCCAAGATCTTGTGGGCTTTGGATGATTTCTCGCATCTCAGGTTCTCCTTACTTCTGTGGGTCATTCGCTTTGCTGTGGTCTGAGCATTCTTGCTCGACGACCTCAGCGGAATTGTCAATGACGGCTGAGACATGACACAATTCCTTTCGCTGGGCCGCGCCAGAAGATATTATAATTTCGTGAAGGAAATTGGAGGTCGGGGGCTGGAGCCAAGGTGCAATATCACAATGTCGCAATTTCAAATCTGGTACGTCGTCCTCGTCGGCTGTTATCGCAAAGGCGTTCAGAAAATGCTGCTCTTGTGCTTTCAAAGGCCGACCTTGTCGGGAATCGTCGGATTTCGGGAGGTCAAGCAACCTCTAGAAGAGATTTAGGATAAAGAGGGAGAGAGGGTAAAGTATGGGTAGTAGATCTTCGAAACAGAAATTCAGAGTTCAGCTTCGCAGCAGCAACATTGGATGTACTTCGAGAGGTCACCCCTATGCTTTTCAACGATGCACAAGAACAAGTGAACAGGGAGTCAAGTGAGACGCCAATTTCTGGCCGTGCAAGCCTAAATATTCGATTGGCGCTATTGGTTGATCGTCTGGTATCTGGGGACGACGAGGGGAGTACCTGAGGGACTTCCACTTCCAGCTAAGGGGTTACGTATGGGAAGAAAAAGGTTGCTTGAGCGCCAACATCTTAATCGTATTGGCTAATCCACAGCCGATACTCGATGGAGAAAAGGAGTTGAGGGAGATCCGCCAAAAGTATCGTCCGGAGTTTAATTTGTCATACTAAAAGTGGGCTGTGTGGGCTGTGTGGACTGTGGGACGTCAATGGTGAGCACTGAGCTGAGCAACACCGCCCAAGCGCTAAGTATCCTATGTGTGATATGTAGATTGCAGTGCTAGGATTATCATCCTGGGCCGGTTCTGAACCGCGTCAAATAGCGATCCACAGAAGACGGCATATCTGGTTGAAACGAGGCTTGTGTGAGCCTTGGTTGAGGCCGTGTAATGGAGATAGTGTCAGCTAGCAAGTACAGGAAAGGAAATCATCGACAGGCACGCGCCGGCGATGCGTCAATGGACTCAATGGTTCAACTAATTGAAATAAATCCACTTAAGTTCTGTCAGAAGTTAGTGCCTCGAGTTTAGCAGCTCGATATAATTGATTATTTCAGAACAATTTTACGGAGGACCAGGATCTCATTCAAATAATGTCTACCTTGGACTACTTAGGGACGGGCTACTCCGTGTCGAGTACAGTCTGATGGGATTCCCAGGGGGTCTGTTATTATTGTTAGTCCTACGGCATTGGTCTCAACCTGGCAACCAGTGTTTGATGATCAATAATCCGAGAAGTGAGGAAAGATAGCTTATTACTTCCCGCCCGCATACTTCTCTAGTTTCCAGGAGATTTTCTAAGAATTCAATAGTCGGAGAATGGTTTCGTGATCATCCTTCAGAATCCGGAGACAATGAGACGTATTGGGCGGTTTTGATCCTGACACGTGCTTTTCCCCGCGTACTGCTTCAACGATAATCAGTGTCTTGTCTGCGAATTTATGGCATCTCTCCACGGTCATGACTTTTCTCGGATGCACCCTTTCTTTGTACGATATCAACTCGGCGATTCGGGACAATATGGAGCAATAATAATAGTCATTGGCTGTACCTGCAATTCCGCAAAGGGTGGACACTGACAAAAGAGTTTAAGGGGTAAAACCACCCGCTTGGGACTACATCCTCCACTGGTTCTGGCACCAACTCGATCGATGGGCCTAATAATAATAATAATAATACTACATATTAATTATGGAACTACTCCGTGCCAGGAATTGGTTCAGGGCTTGAACTATTATTCGGCTTTCCTCAGTCGCCCACCGTCCTGAATTTCCTGATTGGAGTTGAAATCGACGCCGATCACCATCCCGCTCACCAAGGCATGAGGCAGGCTTGCCTCCAGACTGAGTAGTTAGGGGCCAAGTGCTGCTATTGGAAGACGTTCCTGTTCTATACTCGATCTAGAATAGAGGAAACTCTGCCAAATAGGATCTGCAAGTCCTAGTAAGTACATACAGAGTCTAAGCTGATTTCCTTCTCCGGTAATCAGCTGCTTCGGAGTTCAGACACTACTAACGAACTTCACAAGTTCCTTTTTCCACAACCAGTAAATCAAAGTATGGTTCCATTGTTGGCTGATACTGCCATGTGCGCCTTGTTTTCTGTCTAACGATCAACTATTGCAATGCACGACATGACGGATCGCCGCCAATAGTCGACAGGTCCATTGGAAGAGTCCCAGGGAAGCGGAGAGATCATTCACTAGATCTATTGCCCGTAAGGGCAGGATGTGCATCACTGGCTTCTCAATTCGAGCCCCGATGCCTCAGCAACACGCCGACAATGTTCGTGCTGGCCAGGATACATTCTAAAAACGCTAGTCTTTTTCGGAAAAAAGATGAAGAACTTTTCACCGAAAGACGATGAATAGGGGAAACGATCGACTGAGCCCACTCCTCATCCAGATTCCAGAATCACATGAACCAGATTAACTTTATCCCAGGAAGGGACAATGGACGTCACTGAGAGTCCACTGGTGATATGCGAATGATTGTCGCACCCGGTATCAAGATCTGTGGCACGCACCGAAATGCGAACAGGTGTAGATCAACTCACCCACTCGGGTCGATTGTTGAAAGTTGAATTGTGAATATCGAGTACAGCTGAAGCTACGGAGTACTGTTTGCAATATGCCCCAAGGCGTGGCAGTGCTGAGTCCAGGCGATAGGACCAGATAGAGAAATATCTCCTCAGCATGGAAGCCAGAATCATGGCCTGTGTCATAAAAGTATAAATAGGAGATCTACCGAATCCTGACAAATTCGTCATTCCACCTAAGCCACCGACCACTGGTCCTCAGTGTTCCTTTTATCTATCCATCTAGTTTCTACAGGCGCCATGCAGCTTTGATAGACTGAGCACCTGAACTACGGAGTATTGCCAGCGAACGAAGCAAGGGATACCGCCGTGAAAGAGCCACGAAGACATATCGGAAATTTGGAGTGATACCTTAACATGAACTGCCCCGGAAAATTGGATCGATCCAACGGGGGAGATCTCTTCGGCGTTGTTGATACATCACATTCGTGGCACCGTTACTCCGTATGTGTCAGGTACTGTGTCATATGCGGGACTCTGGGTTCGGGATTTAAAACCCCTTCCAGCTCTTGACCCCTTTGTTAGGTAGATAAAGAATGAATAAACTTCAATCAAGCTACGTAACCTGTCTCAAGTCTCAAGTCTCAACGGAGGCATCCGTTGAGTTGGGAGTGGAGCTGGGGCCGCCCTGAAAGCCTTATCGCTTTGTCTCGTACACATAGTTTATCAAGGGCTCACCGTTTATCTAATATCATTCTTATGGAGGACTAAGCCTCAGATGTCACAAATAGCCAGCTGTGGCAATCGGAAGCAAATCGATCTTTCGATGAGTTGAACATGGAACATCTTGCTTCAGCCAAGTGGTCAAACGAGGCGGGGCTGCAAGAGTTGCAGCTAGTTAAGAAGGATTCTTCAGGACATAGCTAGCTAGAGATCCTACAGATGGATGCATCATGAAGTCGAATTGATGGCGGCATATGTTGGAAGCGGGACCGCTGTCTTCAACTTGGTATATGGACTCCCGAAACGAATACGTCTACATTCCTCTTCGATCACAGCGATGGGCTGATATTCTCATGATCATTTTAATAGATTCTGGATTCTTCCCTGCTTTTACATGCCCTCACATGTAGCATTGAATCCGTTAACGGTCAGGAATACAAGGATGGCCATGGCTAGTTGAGTCCGACTGACATTACGACTACGCTGGCTGCTCAAGCTATCAATTATTAGAAGCTGTGATCAAAGATTCCATACTAGTACATCTATCATGTCAATAATCCACACAAAACATCGTTCAGCTAGACCCCTACTCTTGCAGTTCTTCATTTTCTCTCCTCTCCTGTTTCCTCTTGCGCTTCTATGTCTGCTTTACTGAAACCCTTTCCCCTGTGGCTCCAGAGATCCAAGGTCACAAGGCTAGGGGTGACGGTTAGACCGGGAGCTCTGCATGCACGGAATGAGAACGGTTTTTGAATAAAAAATCCGCACGGCCAGTTGCTTCCAGATCGATTCCTGCGAAGCTGTGAGCTTCGGAAAACTGACTTTGGGCACCCATGATTTTTTAATCGCCGGGTTGATTCTGGCCAAGCAGCGGTTGCACAAAATCGTACAGAATAAGAAGTTAGCAAGAGCTATCTCAAATCGCCCGATCGTCCTCGCTCGTTGCAGCGCCAATATCAATCAGCCGAGAGTAATTGCTGATTTTGCGTCTTTTCCTGCCGCTACGTCGAAGTGCGCCCTCGCTACTCGATGGGCTATCGGTCCCTTGCTTCTGGGAAGTCATTGAGTCATCAATAGGAGTGTCCCTTAACTTGTGAGCTCCGCCGAGGTGGGTATCGATAGCTTGTGCCTGCGTCGACGGTTGATTGCTGTTCCTGTCAAGGTCATCGGAGTCGTCATCATTTTCGTAGTTCTGCGGCAAGTGCCTTCTCTTGCGCGCACTGTTTTCCTCTGCCGGTTTACCGAGATACTCTGCTCGCTTCGGAGTTTCCTGGTCTCTTCCCACATTTGCTCCTATAACCGGAGCCTGATCTCGAGAAGCGGGCCCCACTGAGGAGCCAGGTAGAACATACTACAATAGTCTTAGAACTCGAAATCTGTTCATGGTACGAAGATACTCACGTGATGCCCAATCTTTGCCATTGGGTTGAATATTTCTTCTTTCATCTTCTGCTGGATTTCTTCCGAGGGCGAGATCTTGAATTTAGGCAAGCCTTTCCTCAGGAATCCCTTTTGTTTATAACCGGGAGTCGGCTGGAGGATGTTTTGTTTTTTCAGTATATCAGTAATCTGAATAATAGTTTGCCCATTGCAGTCTGCAACTCATCAGTCGAGTTCAAAGTTCACACCGGCGGTTGGACTTACGGAGTTTTTGAGTAAATAATGAAGTGTGACTTGGATAGCCTTCATCCATAATGATCTTAAGGGCTCGTCTCAAGAGCACCAGACTGGTCATCTCGCTCAGTAACTGGACCTCATTGGGCTCGAGTAGGCACTGGTAGCACGCATGGGTATTAGGAATTCTAGAATCATCCGAGCTGTCAAATCCGTAGCATGCCGCATGCTGGCGTGAATGACAGAAAACACACTCAATCTGCTAGACTTAGCATTCTGCATCTGTAAAACATGACAAGCTTACCATTGCCGATTCCTCTCCATCCCATCCGCATTGACATCGAACGCTTTGCTGATTCTCGTTGCCCTCGCTGAGAGTCCTATCTCGTCGCCCAACATGCTTCTGGATCTCGGCAACTTTTTTCTGTGACAGTATAGTCCCATGGCCTGGATGCGCGTCTCCCTTATTGGCATCGTCAACTGCAGATCTTGGATTGATCGGTTGGGTAGGAACGAGTTCGCTGTCCGGCAGAGGGGATGTGGTCTGGGTCTGCTTTGGTGAGCTCTGTAATCTATGCTCATGGTTTCAATCAGACTCCTTACAGGAATCATCATCTGCAACTTCTCTCTTTCAGTGATATCTTGGGCTGCTTCGCGAGATAAGTCTGTGGAACGAACCGCTGTAAAAGGTAAGTCTCGCTTGAAATCATCTTCTTTTATATGACACATCTTACATCGGATCTTCAAGTCGTCCTCGTTAAATTTTTCCTCAACAAGTCCAATGTCCTCAGATCGGTGCACCACGTCTCTATATTCGAGGTCCATGGGCACCTTCGGCGCAATTTCCGATCCCTCTGGGTCGGGACCCGTCCATTTTAGGGACGTCACTTTTAGTCCCACCCTTGTGAAGTTAGTAAGGGAAGCAACTCTGGCAGGAAAAGGTGCCTACGTATGCCATCCGCTATTCATTGCTCCGCAAGATTGGGTTTCCTTTCTCCAGTTCTCATTAAGTGGGTATTTGATCACGTCGTTCATCGCGCCGGTGAACCCGGGAGGCTCGTACTCCGGGGGACAGTCATCGGTGTAGAATAAGTGGATTCCCAGGTTCCTTTTATCTATCAAAGCATTAGCCAGTATGCCTCTTATATAACAGGGGAGGAGAATACTTGGAAGGTTCGGTAGGAAGGTACTGAGTGTTATCAGTCTTCGAACTATCGTCTCTAGACCGATTCTAGCCGTTTGGGCGGACTTCAAATCAGCGACACAGCCCACAGGATTGATCGACAGACTCTCCAGACGACTGTTCACACCACCAGAACCTCTCGAGTATCTGAACGTAAAAGTATAGGTCTCCAAGACATTCTCTGGCTTATCTTTGTCAACAAGAATGGTGAATTGAATAGCACCCAGGACATTTCTCTTGAGCGCATCGAATATGCCGTTTTCCTACTCCCATCAATGGTCTGAATATAAATCAACGTAGACAGCAGACGCACCAGGACATCGAGTAGCATGTTAGCCTTGGGGTCGGAATCACGGACGATGATCTTCAGTGGTTGTCCCCTCCTCCCGGTCCCGAACGCGACTTGTGAAAGAGCTCCGGTTCCTCCGGGGCGCGGTTTTCCATCTATAAACTCTCTGTATGATAAAGCATTTTCCCTCTGAGCCTCTTTCAGATCTCGATCGTCAAAGCACGGGAGCGGTAGAAACTCGCTTTGGGAAGCACAGATCAGGATGTCTGTCAATATGGCAAAGGCGAGGATAAACTGACCGGAGATAGAACAACGTCCCGAGCTATAAACACCCGATTAACCTTAGTGGTGGAAATAAACCAGATTCGGCCAGGTGTACTCACCGAGACGTGCAGCATGATTTGTACCAATTCAAGGCTTTGCTGTTGTTTCAAGGCTGTGCTTTCTTCAACTATCGATCTCGAGATATTCTCCACTTCAACCCGCCTTTCAGTCTGGTCAGAGACGTCACCTTTCGATATGAGGCCTTGAAGAATAGGAGTTGGCTGTAGTTGGACTGTCGACACAGGCCCAGTAAATTTGATTCGGGCCATTCTGAGCAACTTTCTCTGACGGCGCCCCCTACGCACCTAGTTTGAGAACAGCAGAGACCAGGAAATGCGGAGCTGATTTCAGGTGGAATTTCGTGCCATATGTTGATATGGTTGCAGATAAGATAATTAGAGTTGACCTGGGATCAAGGTCATCGTGACGCGAGGGAAAAGACGATGGTCAAGGTTCTGGGGAATAACAGCTGTTTTTGTAGAGGTACCTCCCCGCTCGCCTCAGGCAACGACTCAGCTACAACCCGGTAAGGCCAATCGACACAGATGGTGGGTTCATAGTCTAGGAAAAGCGAAGAGAGTAAGTCTCTCAGAGTATTGGTGAGTTAAGTATTCTGCTTCAACTAAAAGTGGTATAATCCGAAAGATGGAATCATTGAGCTTTCATGTATGGTTGGGAAGCGGGGATATCGGAGATTCCAGATGCAACCACCACTTTGAGTGACGTTCTTCTAGATGCTTATCTATCGGGCCCCTAGGACTCAAGGATAGCCAGGCCTGCTTATGGATTTCCTTTTCTCTTTTTTTATCTTCTGCAGCTTTCTACTTATCTTTCCAGTTTGGCTATCCTTGGAATTTTCATCCTTCTTAGCTCATCTACGGTTATCTCCGACGATATGTTTCCCGGAGTCTTGGCGCGCCCACTCCAATAAAACGTGGTTTATCTACATATTGGAAGGAGTTCCTGCTTTGGCCCTTCGCTGTAAACCGGGAACTATACTGTTCGATTTCCCCGAAGCTCTTCCTACGCCCTCATTCTTGTTCTTTCAGTAGACCTGTATCTCCAAGAACCACAACTATGAACCGAGGGCGAGCATTCCAAACGATTTCGAACGCATTGGAGAATTTCCTGTAGTATCTCTGGGGCCCTTGGTATGTGAACGACATCCAATTGGTCTCAATGAGGCTGGCTGGATTGGCTGAACGAGAAGGGCTGCGATAGCCTCTGATCTTGAATCGGGATGCGTCGCATGCTCCAAACATGCTATACCCAGTGCCTGCGCCTCAAGATAAGGCACTGAAACATAATTCTATCCCACCCTTGAGTTTGTCTCATCTGTATGTTTACAATCCAGCAGCTTCAGCTTTGATCACGCTTCGATGGCTCTAGAGTAAGGGCTCAGAGTCGATTGAGAAAGTTTGCATAGCAGGATTACTCCGTACTCGGTATACTGCCACACCTGAAAAACGCGACAGACATGATTACAGGAAAACCGAAACACCATTTCGTCAGGAGCTGTCATCTGGAAAGGCATTTGGACAAGTATAACATATTTATATTGAACCGAGCAGTGTACGTGATGTTTGAGGTCGGCTTAAAGCGAACCTAAAAAAAGATAGCGTTCCAATTCCACCCGATATGTAATGGCAGACTTACCTTATCTGGCCTCTTCCCCGCAATCCTTGGTTCAACTTCCTGCATGCCAAACATGATATAGGATGATGGAAAGCATAGCACCAGCCAAGCTGGGTTCTGCCGATTTTAGAGCAGTGCCTTCTGGCTACGATGATTTCCCAAATTCTTGTCTCGAAAGACCGTTTTTGTCTACCGGAATTATTTCTTTTCAACTGTTTGGAATCTTGAGAATCAAGCCCCAGAACTTCATTCCGCCCCACTATATCACGTGTGGTTCTGTGGTCATGGAGTGGCAATGGCATGCATATTTCTAGGGCGAGGTTGATAAGTGATGCGTATGATGGAACAGCTAAATTTCAGGTCATAATACTGATCATGGTTGCGAGTGAGATGATGAGATGTGGTTTGTGTGTCCTTGCTGTGTAGGTAGTATAAGGTGCAGTTTCGGTAGCAGGAGTCTAGGTATACATATTTTGAACTCTTTCTTACTCGAAGTATCTCTTGTATATGACCTATTCTCTTGATGTATCAGAGCCGATTAAGGAAATTACTCTGTATGCCTTGTAAAGGGAGACTGGAACCCTATCGATTTTATGGTCCCTTTAGGGAAGTTCTCAAGATGATTAGTCGTTCGTTGACACTATTCATGTAACTCAGGACGGCAAATTGTGAATCCGTTTTGCCTCATTACAATCGAGTTTTCTTTCCTGATTTTGCCCTCGTCATCCGAAATTCTTCTGGAGATCGATCTACCCCCAAATATCGATTGATTGTTTGGTTTATTTCCCTAGTTTTACCCTTGCGAAACCTCTATTCCCTCTTTTTGCTTATTCACCTGATCGTTATCACTTATCATCAGACCGATAACTAGTACGTAGGTACCGCTGTGGGTGCCTTAGTCCATACTAGCCTCGGGGAAGCGCCAAAAAGCCTTGCCAGAGGAGGCACGACCAACCACCTCCCAGTGGTGGTCCAGCTCCCTCGATCATTCTCCGCCGCCCAACTGTTCCAACATCTTTCTTGTCAGCTGCAGCATTTCAATCCTTGCTAACACCACCGTTTCTCTCCCACTCTTTTCCCCCTCTTTCTTACACGGGAACTCTCTTATGACAACCATGTTCTGAATTATCCCCTCGCTTTCTCATTCAAGGTTTCAGGGCATCAACTCTGTCTCTGCGAGCCTATCGTGTTATCAGACACTGTGCCCTCTCCCACAACTGGCTCATTAACCTCCCCCAAGGCTGGTTGTTTTGATCTGCACCATCCACGACCTCGTGTCGCTGCATTAGGTGAATAGAATCAACAGTTGTTTACATATTCTTTGTTAGCGATCTGACCCTCTATCAGCAAGTCAAGACGCGTCTCTTGCCTCAGTCCCGCTCTCCATTTACCTTCCAGCCAACGTTGTCAGCAGCAAGAAATTCAACATGGACCAACTAGATGCCAACAATGACCTGGATCATCGAGCGACCAATAGTACTATTGGTCAATTTTCCTTCGCTCCTGCTACTCGAACGACTGTCGTGACTACCACAACCACTACCACTACCACATTTCCTCCCCTTGTCATCAAATCTCCTCGAGCGACGCGGGATCTCGATCCTAAGCTATATCCCCTGGCCTCTTCTCCCACTCCTACGGCTTTGAGGAACATAAAATTCGGACTCGGCGGGAAAACTGTCGTGTTCAACGAGCCGGAAGATGCAGTAGTGGCTATCAAAGAGGTACGGCAGTCCCAAATTAGATCCTTCGGAGCGTGACTTCTCTTCTGTTTCTGTTTGTACTTACATACGTACTGCATTACATGCCCCGACTTTCTCTCCGCTAATTTGATTTTCACAGGTGAATGAGACAAACAACGCGTTGAAAGCCTCGAATGGATTTGTGCAATCCGTCACTTCGTACACTACTTCAGATAACGCCCAGAGCTCCCGTCGTCTAGCATCTGCTCGATTATCTAGCCAGCCGTCCAACGCGTCCAGCGCGAAACGTCGGCCAGCATCAGCCGTAGACTCCCACCAATCGTCCACAAGGCTACGTCCAGGTAGACTTCCGTCGGAGCCCTCATTTCGTCAGATTCGTTCTCATCTCTCTTCAGCCACGTACACGACTGGCTTGGCGACTCCGGAGACCGAATCCAGCAGTTACAACTTGAGTGACTATGCGATGCCTCGAAGAAGGATACATAGTGCGGCCATACCCCGCAGAGAGACCTTATTGCGCTCGCCTCTGTCGTCAGAAGTTGAAAGCCAGGAAGTATTGCAGGATCCCGGTGCAGAATCGGTCCTAGGAAAAGAAGCACTCCGCGCTAAGGCAGTTATTTGGGAGAGAAATCGACATCTTAGTCGAGATAGGGACAGCGCCTTCTCGAGGCCAGCACCCCAACTTGCTACTCCGGTGGTAAATAGTGATGCAGCTGCGGGTGTGAACACTGCAAGCCAAGGCACTGACTACGACGGGTCGGAAGAGTCGTTTCAGCAGGCACCAACGGAACCTGCATCCCAGATTTCGGCTATTGAAAATCTTGTTGCCCACGACATGTGCTTACCCAGCCCCAGCTTGTCGCCTGTGGCTGCCCTGAATGCAATGAATGTGGATTCCTCATTTGAGTCGGCGGAAGACCAAGAGATGGATACGGACTCAAGCCTCGATAATAATGCCTCCCGCCTTTCAAACATACGGCACTTGGACGATTCAAAGAACCATGATTTGTCTCCTTCCAGGTCTGGAAACCTGCCGGGCGCTACGGAAAACCGTCATACTCCGTCTTTGATGGACATACCCAGCGTATTGGACTTTTTTGACTCGGTTCCCGAAGAACTGAAAACTTACCTGATGTATCAGTTTCTGAGGAGGTGCCCCAAGCCAACACTGCATTTTGTGGCGGACGTGGTGAATCCAGCTTTGAAGTGCGATTTTCTCGCGCTTCTCCCTCTGGAGCTTAGCCTCAACATTGTCAAGTATTTCGACGTTCAAACCATGTGTCGTGCAGCACAAGTGTCCAAGAAATGGAGGCATATCATCAATTCGGATGAGAAGACTTGGAAAGATCTATTCGACAGGGATGGATACGTTCTCACCGATGGTGAGTTGGAACGTGCAATCAAAGAAGGTTGGGGATGGCAGTTTCCGCATGGGAATGACGACTGGGAAAAAGATCTGAGCTCGTCGTCAGTCATAAAATCTGAACCAGATTGCGCGCCTGGGTCCGCTCTCTCTTCGTTGCCAGGAGAATCCGGTGAACGGGCTCTGTCTGTAAGTCGTCGACCGAAAAGGAAGGCCACTCGCATCTCGGGTCGCAAGTATGCGAAGAGAAAGATTTCCTCCAGTAATACCGATTCCTCGGACTCCTCAGGTTGGAGAAATGGAGTAACTGCAACTGAGGGACCATATGCAGCCGCGAATGCAGCAGCAGCAGCTGTCCCATACCCAGAAATTGGCCTACCGTCCCTCAGGGGTCTTCATTTGTTCAAGTCCCTCTACCAGCGCCACCATTCGATTCATAAAGGCTGGATGAAACCTAGTGTGAAACCGAAACACATTGCCTTTCGCGCTCATGATCGCCACGTAGTTACTTGCCTCCAGTTCGACACCGACAAGGTTCTGACAGGAAGTGACGACACGAACATTAACGTCTACGATACAAAGACGGGCGCCTTAAGGGCGACTCTGGAAGGCCACGAGGGAGGGGTTTGGGCCCTGGAATATCACGGCAACACTCTTGTGTCCGGGTCCACGGACAGGTCGGTGAGAGTCTGGGATATCGAAAGGGCAAGATGCACTCAAATTTTCCATGGACATACCTCGACAGTGCGTTGTCTGCAAATTGTTCTACCAGTCCAAGTTGGTAGCAATGCTGACGGCACACCCGAAATGATGCCTAAAGAACCAATCATCATAACTGGTTCCCGCGACTCTAGTTTGCGAGTCTGGAGACTCCCGAAACCAGGTGATCCGGTGTACTACCAGAGTGGACCCCATGCCGATGATACCGATTGCCCTTATTTCATCCGTGTCCTTACTGGTCATCAGCACTCTGTTCGTGCGATCGCTGCGCACGGTGACACATTGGTTAGCGGGAGTTACGATTGTACCGTGAGAGTGTGGAAAATATCGACTGGAGAGACTATTCACCGACTTCAGGGGCATACACTCAAAGTGTACAGCGTTGTACTTGACCACAAAAGGAATCGATGCATCAGCGGTTCAATGGACAATACAGTCAAAGTGTGGTCTCTGGATACTGGCTCGATCATTTACAATCTAGAAGGTCATAGTTCACTTGTGGGTCTTCTTGATTTGAAGTGCGACCGTTTGGTCTCCGCGGCTGCAGACTCTACCTTGAGGATCTGGGATCCTGAAAGTGGTCAATGCAAGAGCAGGCTGAGCGCGCATACTGGTGCCATTACCTGCTTTCAGCATGACGGCCAGAAGGTGATCTCGGGATCTGATCGGACGTTAAAGATGTGGGATGTGCGGAACGGGGAGTGCGTTCGAGATCTTCTCACGGACCTGAGCGGTGTATGGCAGGTCAAATTCAATGATCGAAGATGCGTTGCCGCAGTACAGCGCGATGCTCTGACGTATATTGAGGTAAGTCGAGGAAAGTGTCTCTCGATTTGCTCATCATCATTGTTAACCATCTTCAGGTCCTCGACTTTGGTGCTTCTCGCGACGGTGTCCCGGAGGATCAGTTGGGGAGACGGATAGTTGTCAACCGATGGGGACAGGAGATCGGTGACAATGCTGACGAAGATTACGATTTATCTGACGGTTGACGCCGTTGGTTCAGACTACTGGGCTCGTCAGTGCTTCGCCAGCTGGCATGGCTCGAAGCACTTCGGTCACCAGATCATGCCAACGTTTGCCGCTTTTATTCTCTTTCCTGCTCTGCTTCCTCTTCCTCTCTGCCTTTCAAGCCATGAAATGTTTAGATACCCTTTATCCACAGACTTGTTCTTTATCGAGAGGCTTTGCATAGCGTGGTCAGCATCCATTGTCATGCTGGGAAATGACGGAAATGGCGTTTTGACTTTCGAAAACAATGATTTACTAGCCCCAGCTCGCTTCATTTATCTTCTCTATTATGTTTCATTCATATCTCTTATTTCCATGTTCAAATGTCATTCCTATATGCATTATGATTAATTGATGTTGCGTGAGTTGAGCAGATCTGTTTTGATGCACACGGCGCTTGACTGTTTTCTCCTGCTTCCCTTCGTGCTTCAGCAGGCGAGAATTTTGTTCATAGACTCTCTATGAGCTCTTTTTCACGATCTTCAAAAAGTGAATTGAATCCTTGCATTTATATTCATATGGGGGCAGTTGTACTATCTCATGCGGTTGGGCTTTTTTGCTGGAAGGGGTAGCCTTACAAAAACAATAAACTTGGGTACACCATCACTGAACGGATCGCTCTTAGAAAATGAGTCAGAAGGGTGTGCTGAAACAAGCTTGAGCGCACTGTGGGAATATTGGCTATCAATTAGACTTGATCAGTAGTATAATGACGTGCCGAGTCTGAGGACAGGATGATACCCGTTGTATTATGCGGACCAGCCCATCAGCTGTCGACTTCTCCATTGTCTGGCATACCCAGGAACTGGGAGAAGATCCTGCGCAAGGCAATTCGCAAGATGTAATTCAATCCACTGGATGTAAGACAAGGAATGGGCCACGCGGAAATGAGTCCTAGAGTTCTGAATTGCACATTGGCAGGTGCGCGATTGCTTGAGCCGTCTATAGAGTATGCGGTATGAGAGCGATTGAGATCTCTCATATTCTCAAGGACGGTCTGAGATCCGAACGAGCACACGACGTCCCAATCGATCATGGTGGAGCTGCCGAAGCGCCTCGGACGGATGAGCTGGACGGGATGGACTCAGCTTTCACTTCTACATTGCCATCGAACCCAGCAGCAGATAAGATGGCCCATCGTATGGCACTGATGCCTAGGAATTGCCCCGGTCCAGTAGGTGTTTCTGCACTGCATGTAAGAATTTCCCCCAAAGCGCCAGGGCCTTCGACACGACCGTCCGGTTGAACTATTGGCCTGAGATCTTGAAGCAGGTTCCTTAGCACGGCGACATTGGCCACTGATGCGCCGCTCTTAACCTGCTTTTTTCTCTTCGCTAATACCTTGTCGACTTTCGATAGGATAATCTGGTGGGGGATGGCGTACTTTCGGAAGAGCATGAGAATGTCCTCGTCTTTCTTTTTGATCCCGTGGAGGCTGTCTATTAAGATAAAGGCCCGACGAAGCCTACATGTCGCGACCAAAGTCAGTATCAGTTGCCCATGGTCAATGCAAAAAGCGACTCACTGGCGCCGTCCCTGAAGATACTTCAAAATCTCAATACCCCATTCCGTCCTGCTTCCCTTTCCATACCCTGGCATGTCCAAAAGGACAATTTTGGATTCGCCGCCTTTGGTCCCTCCAATGCCGAATGCGTTCATCTCCCGGGTTCTCCCAGGCTTAGATGAAGTCCAGCACATCTCCTTGCCCATTATGGCATTGAGTAACGAGCTTTTTCCGACGTTTGAACGACCAAGGAAAGCCACTTCGGGTTCGAGCGACGAGAGGGGTGTTGTGCGGAATTTGCTGGCGGACCATAATTTGACCGGAGAATGACGCGACGGAGTGAAGAACTTATCCGCGTAGGAAAGTTGAGATTCATTCGGTATTCGTGTATCCCAGTAGTAGGAGAGGTCGGACGGAGTCAGATCGCGAAGCTGGAGTTTGGGCGCATTTGGAGGATCGGATGGTGCAACAGCTGTTGGTGGACTTCGGCGAGGGAGAGCGGTTGAGAGATTCCTGCGCATACAGGCCGTACAGACATAGAGCCCGGTCTTCATTGTGAAGTATGATTCATTGACTGTAAGGTGAAATTCAGCTTGCAGAAAAAGTATCTGAGCTCAAACATGATGCCGTCGAATGAGAAAGTGATTCGAGCGGGATCCAAGGGGAGTCTCCGACTCTCCGCCGATCTGGGCCCCACCGCCATCCGGCCGATAAGCAAGCTCCGGGGTTCCAGAACCCAACTCTACGTCCATTCTGCCTTGATCACTTATCTGGAAGAGACTTGAGTAGTGTGCGCACGTACTAATCGCCATTCACACAATTCTAGCTTCTCGTCCCAGAGGAAGCCTGAAGATAACTTTCGAATTTCGCCCAACATGATCAACGCCGTCCTCGTCTTCAACAACAACGGGCAACCGCGCCTCACTAAATTCTATACACAAATCGTGAGTGACCTGGACGTCGCGGTTCTTGATGAGCTCGATTGAAGATGAACTTTACTGATATAAGCCTCTGCATCGCGGTTAGGATACGCAAACAAAACAGTCACTGATTGCCCAGATCTACGATCTGGTGGCACAGCGTCCGCCGAGTGCCTGCAACTTCCTACCATTGCCTCCATTGCTTTCGCAAGGCGCGCGTTCAAGCGCAGCAAATGGTCCTTCTGATGCTCCTACGCAAGTCACCTACCGCACCTATGCCACCTTGTCCTTCATTATGATATCCACATCCACCGAGTCACCGCTTGCGCTCATCGATCTAATACAAGTTTTCGTGGAAGCTCTGGATCGGATATTTGAGAACGTTTGCGAGTTGGATCTTATCTTCGGGTTCGAGACAATGCACGCAGTCCTCAGTGAGATGATTGTCGGTGGTGTCGTGGTCGAAACCAACATCGACAAGATTGTTGCAGGCGTGCGAGAACAGGAAGGCAATCTAGGTAAAAAGAAGGCTATACAAGCAGCCAGCTCCGGCCTTGGGCGAGGAGGGCTCTCAGGGCTTGGTGCTTGGCGTTGAATAGCATGATTCCCATATTTGTTTGCTCCAGTGCTACAGGGTATCGGGTAATTTGGTTGCATTTACGGGTACGGCGTCTGGCTTGGAATTCGCATTGTGTACATATAATGGCTATGAGATGACTTTAAGTGTCCCGAAACATAAGTAATTGAGAACAATATTCGATTCTACACCTAGAAGGACTCGTTCACACTTTGTTAGTCCAGATCTCTCCATCTACTCCGTACTCTATGTTTCTTGCCTTAGGATGCAGGCATAAATTCAGGCAGCAATCGAGCTTCGAAAACCCGAAGGGTTAACCCTAGAGCATGTGACCAAAATGCAGCAACACAAGCCGGCCCGCGGTTTTTCCGCACTAGCGTGACCCACAAACGCAACGGCGGCTTTTCTTCTCGATCATCAAAAACGAGCTTCAACTTTTCCTCTCTTCCCTCGTCTGTCAATCCCGTCACCCAGCACCATTGCGGAACTCAGTCGACAAAATGGTAAGCCCTTGATACCCAATTCGAATCTCTCTTAGTAGAGCTGTCGATCATTTTGCGACATGTCGTGAGACAAGAAATTGTCTTCCTCATTTCGCGAGGGTCGAGGCATATTCCGCTGGTCGCACAATTCTCTTCTGAGATGCGTGCACCGGCGATGATTTGGCTGGAGTCACAGAAGTTGTCTTTGGACTCTTTCTTGTGTTCTCTCTAGAGTTCAAAGAAGATACAGCAATTGGTGGACAACTCGCTGATCTTCTTTTCTCAATGACAGCCTCCTAAGTCCGGAAAGAAGGCCGCCCCTCTCCCCTACCCCCAGGGCAAGGCTGGCGTTAGCAAGAAGGGCGCTAAGGTATGCAGTCATTCCCCAGACTTCTGAAAAGAATTCTTGTTGCTAACAATTTCAATTAGAACCCTCTCATCGAGCGCCGCCCCCGCAACTTCGGTATTGGCCAGGACGTCCAGCCCAAGCGCAACCTCTCCCGCTTCGTCAAGTGGCCCGAGTATGTCCGTCTTCAGCGCCAGAAGAAGATCCTGAACCTCCGCCTGAAGGTTCCCCCTGCTATTGCTCAGTTCCAGAGCACTCTGGACCGCAACACCGCTGCCCAGACCTTCAAGCTCCTCAACAAGTACCGCCCTGAGACCAAGGCCGAGAAGAAGGAGCGTCTCCACGCCGAGGCTACCGCTGTTGCCGAGGGCAAGAAGAAGGAGGATGTCTCCAAGAAGCCCTACAACGTCAAGTACGGTCTCAACCACGTTGTCGGCCTCGTCGAGAACAAGAAGGCTTCCCTTGTTCTGATCGCCCACGACGTTGACCCCATTGAGCTGGTTGTCTTCCTTCCAGCTCTTTGCCGCAAGATGGGTGTCCCCTATGCCATTGTCAAGGGCAAGGCTCGTCTCGGTACCGTTGTCCACAAGAAGGTAAGACAAACTTACCCCTTATTTACATCCTGCGACGTGTCCTAACTTCGCCCTTTCAGACCGCCGCTGTCCTTGCTCTCACTGAGGTTCGCTCCGAGGACAAGGCTGAGTTCTCCAAGCTCCTCTCCACCATCAAGGAGGGCTACACCGACAAGTACGAGGAGTCCCGCCGCCACTGGGGTGGTGGTATCATGGGCTCCAAGGCTGTTGCCCGCATGGAGAAGAAGCGCAAGGCTGCTGAGGCTGCCGTCAGAGTTTAAAGCCTGATCAGTTTGATTGACGGGTTTTTCCGGACGACATTATGACTTCGCGGTCCTTCTCTTTTTATTCTCTCCACAGGGGTGGATGTAATCAAAAGTTGAAACACTTTGGGAAATGGGAATGGTGTTCTGAGGCTCATATTGACTTGTTGACGGCATTTTTAGCTTAGATGGGTGGAGCACTTCGGCACCCTCTCAATTCCAATCCATATTGATGGCCCACCTTGTTTTCTTTTTTTATGTACACGTCGCAGATACCCATGAATGCATTTTCAGACATCAATTAGCAAGCACACCATGCGTAGAGCATAATTGAGGTTGAGCATTCATGCATGTGATATCTGTCTGTAAAGTAGAACAAGGCTTAAGCTACCTGGTGTTACTAGCCTGTACCATATTTGTTGTGGAGTAGACTTTATTCCAATGCTGTACAACATTCTCCTCTTCGAGTCAATTGAAGAAATAAAGACCCTAGATTTCTGGATTCATAACCCTCCTTCGTGTGCCCATTAATTTTCCATGTATACCTAATGTCCAACGACCGTATCCATAAAATACAATCCGCGCGCACGCATGCTGCAAATTTATACATCAAAGGCATGACAATAGAAGAAGCAGACCCCGACAAATGCAATGAAATTGACTGTTTCCCTAGCACCACAGCTGATTCCGAACAAGCGGCTGAAAGAAGTGCAAGGGGAGAAAACGACCTCGAAATTGGAAAAGAGAAAGAAGAACGCCGGGTATTGGCCAGTACCAAGATCACGAAGCCTGCTGTCATAAGAAAGAAGAAAAATCATGTCATCGGTTATAGAATCGAAAAATAATTCATGGAGCCGTTAGCGTTGCGCAGGGGCTCGCGACAGACCTTGTCTTGCCTAGCAATATCGATCAGAGACAGATTCAGCAATGAACAGAGCTGGTTAAAGACGTACCTTCATTTGTTCAATTCTTGCCTTGAGTTGGCTGGTGACTTCTGCGGCTCTCTTCCAATTCTCTGCGGGTTCTGAGCTCCTCACCGGTTGCTCCTCTCCAGAAGCACTACCAGAGCCTGGTATGGACGACCTTGTTGGACTGCCCATCCCGGAGTAGTTGGTTCCGAAGGAAGGGCTAAGTTTCCGTCGACCAAGGCCTCCATCTCTGCTACCGCGTCCTGGTGACTCCAGATCGGTGTTTTCTTTCTCCTCACTTGGACTGGCAGACACGTAGCTCCGGGGTCGCCCACCATCAAAGCGACTTCCCATGTGGAGGCCGGTTCTGGGAATGGCACCATAGCCGTTGATACCCGTTTCATGGTATATCGACGTCTCCGGTACTGGCAAATTCATATTATCCGAAAAGCCGTTGGGAGGACTCTGAGCGCCGGCCCGGAGAGCTCTGGCCAATTCGCGCTTTAAACGATCAATTTCCCTCTGCTGCTTCTGAACCGTCTGCTCAGCCGCCTCTGCATCACTCCTGGCTCGAACCAACTGCGTTTCCTTGGCTTTGATACTTAGAACATCCCTAGTATGATCCTCAATGAGTTGTGCATTTTGATCTTGGAGCTCAGTCACTTGCGAGTTGAGTCGAGTTCTTTCGGACTTCAAGTCCTCAATCATTCGAAGGAACCTTTCTCTTTCAAGGCGCAATTCGTCGAGTTCAGCCCTTTCGATGGTAGAAATCCCGCTCACTTGGGGTGGCGCAACTGGAGCTGGAGCTGGTTCAGGAGCAGCTGATGGTTTGGCTATGGGACGGCCTGCAAGCCCTCTCCCAAGACCAAATTTCGGTGCAGCTGGCGCTGGAGGCTGGCCTTCCGAAGGGGGCGAGATTACCCGACGCTGTGGGGATGCAAGGCCACCAGGACCACCAAGCTTTCTTTGAAGCTTGAGTCCAGCGCCTGGAGTGGGAAGTCCACCAGGCTTGGGAACCCCACCCAACTTCGAAGGGATAGACCTTGTAGTGGGTTTTGGGGGAGAAAGGGTCGGTGCAGGCTCCTCTGGTGGTGGAGGCGCTGCAGCAGCTGGAGCAGGCTTCTTCGTTCCCAGACCTGGCTTTTTCGCTCCAAAAACCTTCCTGCCGGCGGCAGGCACGGCCTTTGGCGGCCCAACGATGGGCTTCGGTCTGTCTTTCGCTTTTACCTCGGCGGTCTCATAAAATTCCTTGATCTTTGTCTTCCTGATATCATCGAGTCCGTCCAGGTAAGGGGTCATCGCACGCTCGCCCATGATCTTCATCAAGGTACCCAAAATTTCAGCTCCTCCTGCACGATTGACTTCAGTAGACTCAGTCAGCAATTTCGTGGCGGCATCGGCAATGGATTTCACTTCAGCTTTCGACGGAACGTCTCTAGTAGTTCGAAGGCAGCGAATCAGGAATTTCAGGGTTTCCTGCTTCACCTGTGGGTTCTTGTGTTTAAGAAATTCTAGAATTTCCTCTAGACAATCCGATAGATTTGTCGATGCAAAGACCGCATCCAAAGCTTGCCCCAGTGCATCTGCGACGGTCTGCTTTTTCTCTTTCAATCGTTCCATGATAGGCGGCATGATCATGGATCGGTGTTTCGCAAAGCCACACCGCAGACCTTTTGCGAGGAGATCGATACAGTTGGCGGCGACCGTCACGACTGCGACGTTTGCGTCTTTCATCGATTTTGCAAGCCCTCGAACAATATCGTCAAACGGCCCGTCCTTGATTCGCGGAACGTTCAGTGCAGTATACAGAGCGTCCAGCGCCTCCTTCCTGTCTTTCCACTTTGACGATGCCAACTGCTCATTAAAGTCCTTTGGTATTTTGGGGAATACGTCGACTGGCTCAGCGAGATCAAATGTATCTACCTCGCCATCATCTTCATCTGCGTAGACCTCTCCAGCTTCCCCGTCACCATCACCGACTTCTGGAGCAGCACTAGGTGCAGCCATCGCATCCTGTTGTGCTCTTGTCAATCTCTCTTGCTTTGGCGCCGGTCCTTGCTTGACGCTTTCGAACAGCTTTTCGAGATCCTGTTGCTGGACAGGTTTAAGCTCTCCCCAGAACAGCGGTTTGATAGCCTCTTTCAACCATCGATACAGTTCAACTGAGAGATTCTGCGCTTCCGCACGAACATTTTTATCCGCGTGGCCGAAGACTTTGGGTAAGGCCTTCAGGACTGGTTTAGGATCGACAATCTTGCAGCCGAAGTTGTGATAGATGGCTTTCAATCCGCTTAATGCCGCTGCAATCACCTTGGGTACTTTGTGCGACAAGACAGGGACTATTTCCTCAATAACAGGATCTGCCTTATCTAATTCGACACAGAGTAGAAGAGCTTCAAGCGCATTTGTTTTGGCCGCCGGTCTCGTTGAGGGAAGTCCTTTTTCCACAATAGGACCTATCGTGGACCCGCGAGTTCTGCGCAAACCCCTGTCAGCTATACCCAAGGTCGAACCGGGGTGAAATGTCAGGCACAGTGCTAAGGGTAGACATACCGTGTACAGGCCTGAACACCCCCGTATTTGAGAAAAGAGCAATATGACGCAAGGCCTTCTTGTTGAGCAGCTACATTGGAATCTGACACTGCCCCTTTCCAGAGACCTGGATCTTGTAGAAATGGTACAAAAACTGGATCCGACTCGTCGGGTGTCTTTTCAAACCGTTGCTTAGCGTCTTCATACCCTTCCTTTCGCACTTTCCAATTCTAGAGATATTCGGAAGATTGTCAGCGTTATGTGTCATCGATGGAAATGACCGAAGACGTCGAGTAAAGGGGTTTTAACCTTGTGAGAGAACCGGTCAGGCAACGGTAATGAAGAAAAGTCCTCCTCCCCCTCAGCCATGATGACAGATTATATGCGAGGGCGATGTTATTAGCGAGAAGGCGCACTAGAACTGAGAAGCGAGTACAGTTAGCTTCATTCCACCGGAAGTGGCATGGCATAACAGAACAGTAAACACTCGAAGCGCAATATGCAGAAAACTATACAATGACGCCGAGGGCGACGAGCAACCTCAGGCTGGACAACAAACTGCCGTTGACTTCACGCAACAGAAAAAGACGAAGGTCGCACCTTAGAGGGGTTGTTTGCGGAGGGGTTTCCTGGTGTGGATCTTTCAAGTAATGGTCAGTCCTGAGTAGTGTATCAAGACATGCACAACTGTCACCTGAAGAGATGGAAATAATCCCTTCAGTCAATCTTAAATCTCCTCTTCCGGTATCTTTGCCGAAATAAGAAGACGAAAGGGGGTGTGGTGGACGTCTAGAAGGAGAATAAACCACTTGCGGCAGACGATGATTGATAGAATCGGACAGTAAACAACCAACAAGTCGCTGTGGTGATTTCGCGACCCAAAGATTGGGTGGAGTTGCTGCCTTGGCATTCAGGCCCGCAGGAACACATGCCCAACTGTGCTGTTTGTGCAACTAAACAAACAATCTGAGGATTTGTCTCCCCCACGGTTGTTTCAACCAGCATCATATCAATACTTAATTCTTTACCGTCCGCGCTACCACTAATCACCTCTCGTCCATAACATAAAGTATATGCATCCGCTCTGACGACAGATACAACTCCCACGTTGTCCGCTCCCCCTGTGTTCTCACACCCATCCCCTCGGTCGCAAAACAGAAACCCTCCCCCTCTCTTGACATCGAACTGGCTCACCGCCCGGCTCAGGACTATCATTTGCATACAAATTCCTAGATCAATTGCCAATAAGAGCTAGCATAGAAGACTTCACTTTTCCTGCGGACGATCGCACGATATACCGATAAGGAATTTACCTGTCTCAGTCGAGCGACGCTACAGCAGTGCATGCAGAGGGCCAGACTAGTTTGGAGAGACTCGCACGAAACTGCCGTTGATCATGAGCCAGCTACTCACGACGCGGCAGGCAGAGGAGCTGTACGTCATTGCTCCTGGGTTACAATAACCGAGGAAGACTGAGGAGGAGAGGGTGTGACGCTGACATCGCTAAATTGTTCTCCATAGACACAAATCCATTATCGCCTATCTTGCCTCGGTGAATCTGACTGAGAGTTCCGCTACTCTGCGAGCGGAGCTAGGCGACTCGGTTTCCATTGACGATGCGACGCTCAAGAAATATGAGGGACTATTAGAGAAGAAATGGACCAGTGTAGTCCGTTTACAGAAGAAGGTTGGTTCCTAGGACTCGCGCGGACCTTGTTTTGCGTAATGAATGCCGGATAAAACTGACCATCGTCACCCCTTCGGCCTGATCAGATCATGGACCTTGAGTCCAGATGCGCCGCACTCCAGTCAGAACTAGACTCTGCAACGCCTACTTCACTATTGCGAAAGAATCAGGATCCTACATCGTGGTTACCGCGATCCCCTGCCCGCCATACACTCGAGTCCCACCGAGACCCTGTCACATGTGTTGCGTTCCACCCAGTGTTCTCTTCCCTCGCATCCGGTTCAGACGATACTACGATCAAGATCTGGGATTGGGAGCTTGGGGAACTAGAACAGACTGTCAAGGGGCACACCAAGGCAGTGCTAGACGTCGATTATGGTGGGCCCCGCGGCGGTACACTTCTGGCGTCCTGTTCATCCGATCTAACAATCAAGCTATGGGACCCATCTGATAACTACAAGAATATAAGAACTTTGCCAGGTCATGATCACAGTGTCTCCTCTGTGAGATTCATCCCATCTGGCGCGGCTGGCTCGCCTATGTCGGGGAATCTATTGGTCTCCGCGTCACGAGATAAGACTTTGCGGATATGGGATGTAACGACCGGATATTGTGTGAAGACATTGTCAGGACATGTGGACTGGGTACGAGCCGTTGCGCCTTCTCTCGACGGAAGGTTCCTCTTCGCTGCGGGCGATGACCGGATCCCTCGCTTGTGGGATCTATCATCTGCGGAAACCAAATCCACATTCCTCGGGCACGAACATGTCATTGAATGTGTTGATATTGCTCCCGCTGCCAGCTATCCACATTTTGCGGTTCTTTCCGGCTTGAAGAAGCCGCCGCCGGCTTCCTCATCGGCTGAATTTTTCGCCACTGGGTCTCGAGACAAAACTATCCGGCTATGGGATTCACGGGGCAATCTTATAAAAACGCTTGTGGGCCATGACAACTGGGTTCGTGCGCTGGCTTTCCATCCAGGCGGTAAATATCTTCTATCGGTTTCAGACGACAAGACCATCCGCTGCTGGGATTTGACCCAGGAATGCAAGTGCGTCAGGGTCATCTCTGATGTCCACGGACACTTTGTCACATGCCTGCGATGGGCACCACCATTAATCAAAGATGCGGGAGCGAATGGAGAATCAGAGACCAATGGGGCACCGGCGGCCACCGCGGCAACAAATGGTGTCAGACCAGATCCGAACGCGACCAACAAGATCTCAATCAGGTGTGTCATTGCCACTGGCAGCGTCGACCGGGCAGTGCGAATCTTCGCAACCTGACGACGTGGACCGATCAGTGCCGTTGCTCTTTAGACAACAACGTAGACGCACCAGAAGATGAATGCATACGAAGACGAAGAAGCAAACTTATCGACATCGTTCAATTGGGATGAAATCTAAGTGAACATGGCTCGCTCACTCATATGGGCATGGAGTTGGTTTCCATTCTGTGATACCAGTATATTTTAATTGGAAGCAAGGTCTGATTTCCTTTGGGCTAGAAAGCTGTACTACCCTTATTACCTTCTGTATTGTCTTTAATCCTGCCGGTTTTTGGGGTTGTTGCATGGACGGATTCTCCCTTGGTTCAAACCTGCGTCTTTCCTCGTACATATTTTACGGCCCTTTTCTTTCTTGTTGATCGAGATTCAAGATACCTTTCTGCTGTGATTGTTCTATACTGTTGAATCCATTTTCAATCAATACATGGCACCTACCACGTTACTATTTCACTTCAGTCAGTCTTCCAATGGTAGTGAATTTGTCTGAAGCTAAACAGAACAATTATCACTTCATAGCCAGTTTCAGCTGGCAAAAATAAGCAACAGAGGATGAGGCAGGTCTGGATGAATTCCTCGCCATTGCGGTTTGTATTTCGACGAGCCAATCGTCCAAAGAGCAGTAAAAGAGCATGAATGTTCACAGTATAATACACTTTATCTCGCAAATCCCTATACAGGAGTCCCATATCCCTCATACAAATACTAATCTCGAAGAGCCCAAAGACCCTCCACTTCACGCACTCAGATCGCCAACCCTCTCATAAACTAATGCCCTGATCCGTCCAACATGTTCCTTCACACCCTGCACCTCACCACCCTCCGGCCTCCTCGCCTCCCGCCGCTGCCACTTAGCAGCCCTCTTCTCAGCACGCACGGCGTCGCGCTCCTCGCGCGTCATAACCGGCGGGCGGTCCTCAACCGCACTCCCAAACGGCGCCACAATCCGCTCAACCACATGCCGCACATTGCGACTCTTCGGGAACCCGGACGAGAACTCGATGACATCGCCCTCGCGGAGAGAATTGCGGGGGTCCGCGACAAGGTAGTGCGTGACCTTGGGGTAGGATTTGCGGAGGTACGGGTCCCAGGTTGTATGGCGGTGGCTGACGCGGACGGTGCGGTCCATGCGGCCGACGGAGACGACGGTGCCGGTTTTGAGGGTGTAGGGGTACTTGCGGAGGGAGGGGGGTGCGATGGTCGACGAGGGTGCGAGTTCGGGAGCTGTCTGTTGTTGTTGTTTGGCGACTGGGGCTGTGGTTGAAGCGGTGCGTCTGAGGACTGTTGAGCCTGCGATGTTGCTTATCCGTGTCGGCTGGAGGAAGGAAGCTTGGGTTGAGGCGGTGGTGATTGTTGACTGGGGGATGCAGGATCGGAGGGGCTGCATTGCCCGTATGATATTGCTGGGTGGCATTTTTGTGCAAGAGATTGATCTTTCCGAGACTTCAAACGACCGTGTTTCGGTTCTCGAATGGGGCGATGTCCGTTCGGCTGCTTGAAAAGGTAGAGTTTTGTTCTTCAGAATGCGTTCGTTCGGAGAGTGGAAAGTCGCGGCCTCGGGGGACCGGGGAGAATAGAGCACAGTCCCCAGTATATCAATTAGGGGCGAAAAATGCAATGAGCACCTGGATATTGACAGAATTGCGCTATATGGGATCGTGATGTCTGAGTTGAAATCCGCGGACGGCGGAGTTGCCCAAGAATTTCTCCATTGGTGTTTGCACTGTTTGTCAACCTCAATCGCAAAGCCGACTTGTACAAAGAGACGCCTTCAAGTCTTTAAAGAGTATAATTGATATGTGTTGAGATCAAAGTCATTCTGATAGCCCGAAACGTAATAAATCAAACTCATATATCGGAAGTTCGAATCTGAATGAATGAAGAGGCCCATAAGATAAATAAAAACACATTACGGGAGTGCTTAATATACAAGACGCCAAAACTTCCCGCCTGTCATGCCTACCCGGGCATAGGAATCTATTCGTGATCATTTTCTTGGTGGTTTCCGTTCCAAAGACTCTGTTATAATGAATACAAAGCATAGCAGAGACAGAATTATGTCCGCGCCTAACTCGTAAACTGGCGGGGAATCTTCCTCATCCCATCAAGCGATCCCAGCTCTTCATTCTCTAAGCGAAGAAAGAATGGCAATTTCATTGTGTCTTCTGAGATTCGTCAGACTCTCCAGAACCATTCATAGGCTTCTCCGCATCAGCACTTTCAGACAGCTTGGCCTTTCGCGATTGGAATTTCCCAGCTGAGTGCGCAGATATTCTGTTCAACTCGGTGACAAAGGATTGACCCCAGAAGGCGCTTGATGTCGTCAGCTCAGGTTAAGCGGGTCAGCGACGGAGATATCGGGAACCTACCTTGTATATTTATTGACATACTTGTCCAGTTTGGAGAAGTTGAGGGCTCTCTGCTCGTCACTCATAGTGACGGCCTCTTGGTAAGCACCAGCTAGCTCTTCCGTGTTCCACGGATTGATGATTATACTGCCGTTGAGACTCTGGGCCGCGCCAGCGAATTCTGACAGAACAAGCACACCATGTCGTTTTTGTTGAGACGCTATATACTCGTATGCCACCAAGTTCATGCCATCTCGGGTCGAAGAGACGATGCAGGCATCAGAAACCGCATACAGAGCAATCAGCTCGTCAAAGTTGACTGACTTGTGCAGGAAATGAATGGGCATGAATTCAACCGTTCCTATATCCGCCAGTCAGATATTGATGCCCAAGATAAGATGACTGCTGATGAGCACCCACCGAATTTACCGTTAATCCGCCCAACCAATTCATTCACAACCGCTCTCAGATTTTGATACTCCTCAACGTCTTGTCTACTGGGCACTGCGACTTGTACCAGTACGACTTTGCCCACCCATTCCGGATGATCACTAAGGAAGACTTCGAGAGCGTGCAGCTTCTGGGGAACTCCCTTGATATAATCGAGGCGATCAACACCCACCATGAGCTTCACGCCCTGGAATTTCTGCTCGAGCTGAGCTATCCGTTTCTGGACTTTTTCCTTTTTGAGACCTTCCTGAAACTTCTCCGGGTCGATGCCAATGGGGAAAGCACCACAAGCGATGACCTTGCCCTGGAACTCTATTCCATTAGGAGTGGTTGCCAAACCCCTGAAGATATATGTTAGCTGCTTCAAGTGTCAATCAACATCAAAGGCGGCGTTAAGCATACAGTAATCGCGAGCATGCGCTCAGGAAATGTCTCGTATAATCGTATGTGTGGAACCCAATGAGATCGCAGTGAAGCACACCAAGCAACAGCTCGTTGCGGACGGGGAGGATTCTGTAGATTTCGCTGCTAGGGAAGGGAGTATGGAGGAAGAATCCGATCTTAACGTTTTCCTTGCTATCTCCAATCTCCTCGCGGAGCATTTCAGGAAGAAGCATGAGGTGATAATCATGAACCCAGATCAGGTCTCCATCTTGGACTTCTTTCGCAACGGCTTTGGCAAAAAGGCGGTTCGCTTCCTTGTATGCCTCCCAGGCTGATTCGTCAAATGTAATTTCGCCCGGATGGTAATGGAAAAGTGGCCACAGGATAGAATCTAGACAATGAAAGACGCTGTCAGTAGTCTATTCTGGCTGCGCACTGCAAGCCTAAACTCGCCTGCTTCAACAATGCGTGAGAGATGGTGAACTAACTGGAAAACCCATTGTAGTGCCGATCTGCGAGTTCATCATCAATGAATACCGGAATCGCTCCATATTCCTCCTTTAGACGTTGTTTGACAACAGGGATTTCCTCTTCGGGAACCTCCAATCCGGGCCAGCCGTACCATTGGAAGGTCGTAGATTTGGACAGTCCGCTAAGACCACTGACCAGTCCGCCCGAGGACATGGAGAAGTCATACTTGCCATCCTCCGAGCGCTTTATAGTAATGGGGAGCCGATTGGAGACGAGAAGCAATCTCGCCTCGTTTTGGGCGGAGTTCTCGAGTGACGGCATAGCGTATCAGGGTATGTGGCTGCGGGATATCAGACAGGCACAATCGGGAATATCTGATCGGACCGGCGACAGAATGTAATTGAAGTTTACTCCAATCGGAAACCTTTTTAGAGACAGAACGCGACGCTAAAGAGAAGAAGGCAAGTCAAGACAGGTGACGTTTAACGAAGCGTCGGAGTATGCCGAGAATAAGGTGGGGACGATCGTAAGGGCAACCCGACTGTGAGGGGAATGAAGGGCGCCGATAACAGCGCAGGGGGACGGCAATCTTGGTCGCCAATGCTGTATAAATGTAGCCCTCTCTGGTTGTAGCTTTGATCCTGAATAGCTCACTCACGCCTTGAACGAAGAATTCGTTGACGCTACTATCTCTCAGACAGGAAGAAAGAAACAAGCTGGAGGTTGGCGGGGAAGAGTGACCTCAGAGCCCAGCAAACAGCCAAACGCGCGGACCACCGGACCCAGATTTGGGCAAAAAGGCTGATGGGGCAAAGAAAGCGGCCTGCTCTTCAATAGCGAGTTCATCGACTGCGAGATTCGGATGGGATATATGATATCAGGGCCAGCTCGTTGAGACCAGAAGGGAGAGAAGCATAAAAATACTGGTTTGATCCTCCTCAATACACCTATATGGTTTGATACGAAATAGTGATATTAATAACAATAATATAGGTAAGGTAGGCAGTGAGATTCAGACGGAGGGGTAACCGGTTAAAACCAGTTTAGTCTAGATAAAGTGATAGGTAAGGTAACAATAAAGATACCATACTACTGCAGGTCTGTCAATTCAGGCACTTGCAGAGCAGTATCAGAGGTAACTTACAGTATATTATTGTAAGCCAAGGTTTGTGGCAAGGTGCCCAGCTTAAGGAAAGTGAAGTCAGAGTCTGACTAACTGGAATGTCGCCTTGGACTTCCCGGCCAGTCAAGGAAGAAGCCGTCGATGATGCCAACCAACACTTCCAAGGAAAAAGATAACGGCATCAGGTTTCCTTTGCCAAAGAAAGAAACAAATCCCGCCAACAGTCCATTTTTTCCCGGTCCATATCTCGCATCCTTTTGACAATTTCCTTTCATGGGTCTACCACCAGTCGTCTGGTATCGTGGGTTGATGACGGGCTGGCGGCGTAATCATAACTCCTGCATGTTTACCTAACTATCAGTGGTATTTATATGAGTGAAGTAGGCGCCCAACAGGTTGCGTTTTTGCGAGTCCAATCTCTTAATTTGGGTTCACATGGCCTGGCAGCTGTTGCAACATTAATCTAACCTCTTCTTGAAATTCTTGCATACTCAGTAGAATTTGGGATCAGACCGGAAGCACTTTCACTGGTTGGAAGCATTGTCTGTCACCTTAAGCTACTACTAGATACCATATATATCACGATATTAATCGCGCATGCAGCAAGATGTTGAGACGGATTTGAAATCAAGCATCCGCTGCCAGGCAGTAGTATGTCGCCATCCTATAATCAATCGATTCACAATGCCGACTTCCCACTGTCTATGCTCCATTTCCCCGTCTCTGTGTCATGGACTACCTTTCCTTCATCCTCCAATTTCATCAGCACCTGCAAGACACCATGCGAAGCAGGCAAGTGAAGACTTTCGGGAACATTCCGGTAGATAACTTTGACTAGTTCGAGGGGGGTCCATGAAGCCTTGCGTTCTGGAGAAGGTTCCTTATCCGGGACGTCAAGCTTTCCATACCGTAACACCCGAATTACTTCTTCCTCACGCTGCTGCCGATGGTTGATGTACTCGGTGATCTTCGTAGTTGCGTTCTCTATCACTGCACCGTGGCCTGGATATCCGCGGCCTGAGACCCGATTCTGCATTCGCTGTAGACTGGACAAATACACTTTGAGATCTTCAAATACTGCTGTCCCGTGACCCAGCACGTCTAAAAAGCAAAAGTGAAAAAAGGGGTCAGCCGCAACGGTGACCACATAGGACCACCACCTAGTGGAGAGTAAGACTCACTATCACCTGTGATAATGGCATCCTCCTCTTCAAGAACGAACATCATATGGTCCACGGTATGCCCTGGAGTATGATACGCCTTCAACGTAGCACCTTCAACACTGAAGACTTGGCCATCTTCAATATCAAGCTGTCCTTCATCTGGTTGGTGCTTGTAAACTGTCACTTGCGGACAAATCTTGAGGAGATCGGGAACCCCATTAACATGATCGTGGTGCCAGTGTGTCAGGAGTGCCTTGTGGACTGTCGCATTCTCCTTTGCTAGCACACCTTTGAGCTGATTTGCCCAGGACGGTTTGCCCTCGCCGGTGTCGATGAGTATCCGCTGGTGGCCACGTCCGATTAGATATGTGTTCGTCCCTATGATATCCGGCATGAGATGCCTGCTTCGTTTTAGGACTTTTGTGTAAGCCACTCACCTTGCAGAGTGAACTATAAGATCGATCGCATATTAGCTTCGAACCGGGTCATTGATTTGTATCTGCTTCTGCGCGAAACCTTAAAATTCAAGAATGCGCTTACCTTCCCTGGATTTCCCCCCAGTATCCGGACTACTGAAGCGCTGAGCCTTTCCACTTCTGAGAGCGGGACAAGTTGTGTAGCCATGGTTTAGGAAGTGATGTTAATGATGGTTGAATACATGCGGAGTTTGCTTGCGAAGTTGTTGGGTTTCACAAAGGCGCTTACAAACTGTTTTTTTCTTATCGGATCGACCGTCGAGTTTTCAGGAATAGCCAGAGGGTATCCTTACAAATTAGACGCAACTATAGTGCTCTGCGGTCTACAAGGTGATAATCGCCATTTCCGAAATTAGGTAGGTTCTCTTTGCTTAAGCCACAGTATGGAGTAGAGAGCGGTCCCTTAGTAGCCGAGGTAGTGTTCATTGCGGGGTGCTAAGCTGTCGTCAGGTACGCTAGTGAATTCTGTTGGTTTCTGTGTATTGTCTGTATAGCTTCCAATTGCTCCAGCTTGAAGTTGATAACATGAGGCATTTGCAAATAGGATGGACTCTCTCCAAGGACTTGGCACATGGGAAGCAATCTCGCCTTTCCATGTTATATGACTTAACCAGACGGGGCAAACTGCTACTAGAAGATATGATCCCGAAAATCTGGCCTTGAACATAAGAAGAAATGACTTTGGTATGCATGCGATCCCTAACATACAATGGTTGTGTGCAAAAAAAGAAAAACGGAAGCCTATATCCATAGAGCCCACCCAAACTCAGGATGGTAGAGAACAACAAGGAGAACTTCGGTGGTAACGAAGAAACACAAATCGTTAGAATTTTCAGAACACCGTTTTACCATCATGAACCGTGAAAAGCAGGCCCAGAGGCCGCTGCCCACTCCCCAAACATTGCGAACTCGAGTCAAGTGCAGGATACATAGCACTAAACTCAGTCGCTCAAAACGATGTTCCTAGTGATCGCTAGGAACACTCAAGACATAATTTACAAACCTTCGACACCGTAATGCGGAGGGTTGAGCCTACAAGCGGACTGTCGCAACTGAATTTATTTGGTACCGGACTTGCGGGCCATGGTGTTGAGGGCAGAGCCATCCTTGAACCACTCGATCTGAGACTCGTTGAAGGTGTGGTTCAGGGAGACGTCGAAGGGAGCGCTGCCATCCTTGGGGTGAACACGGAGAGTCATGGGCTTGCCAACCTCGAGCTGGGTGCAAAGGAGGTCGACGGTGTCCTCAGGGTTGATCTTGTCATAATCGGCGGGATCAGCGAAGGTGAGAGGAAGCATACCCTGCTTCTTCAGGTTGGTTTCGTGCTGTAAAAAAGAGAGTTAGCCTTATTGTGAAAGTGCAAAATGATGAACCTGAAAGACTTACGATACGGGCAAAGCTGCGGGTGATGATGGCGAGACCACCAAGATGTCTGGGCTCCAGAGCGGCGTGCTCACGGGAGCTTCCCTCACCGTAGTTCCAGTCGCCAATGACAACCCACTTAACACCACGAGCCTTGTAGTCACGAGCGGTGGCAGGGACAGCATCGTACTCGCCAGTGAACTTGTTCTTGACAGAGTTGGCCTTGCCGTTCTCAGCGTTGACAGCACCAATCAGCATGTTGTTGGAGATGTTGTCAAGGTGGCCACGGTACTTCAACCATGGGCCAGCCATGGAGATGTGATCGGTGGTGGTCTTGCCCTGGCACTTGATGAGGATAGGGATGCCGGTGGCGTCCTTGCCATCCCAGGGCTGGAATCCAGCAAGGAGCTGCAGACGGTCACTGGTGGGAGAGACAGCCACGTTGACGGTGGAGCGGTCGGCGGGAGGAGCCTGGTAGGTGTCACGGCCGGGGTCGTAGCCCTTGGCGGGGAGACCCTCTCCAGTAGGAGGCTGGAGCAGGAACTCATTGCCGTCCTTGTCCTTCAGCTTGTCAGTGAGAGGATTGAACTTGAGGGTACCGGCAACGGTCATGGCGACGACAAGGTCGGGAGAAGCGACGAAGGCGTGGGTAGCCGGGTTGGCGTCGTTACGGCCAGTGAAGTTACGGTTGTAGGAGGAGATGATGGAGTTAGGCTCGCCCTTCTTGACGTCCTTGCGGTCCCACTGTCCGATGCAAGGACCGCAGGCGTTGGCAAGGATGACACCACCGAACTCCTCCAGAGTCTGGAGCTGGCCATCGCGCTCAATAGTGGCGCGGATCTGCTCGGAACCGGGGGTAACAGTGAAGAGGGACTTGGCCTTCAGACCATGGTTAAGAGCGTCACGAGCGATCGAGGCGGCACGGGACATGTCCTCATAGGAGGAGTTGGTGCAAGAACCGATCAGACCGACCTTGAGCTCCTCAGGCCACTTGTTGGTCTCGACAGCCTCCTTGAACTTAGAGATGGGGGTAGCAAGATCAGGTGTAAAGGGACCGTTGACGTGAGGCTCAAGCTCAGAGAGGTTGATCTCGATCAGCTGGTCGTACTCGGCACCCTCGTCCTCACGCAGCTCCTTGGCGTACTCGCGGGAGAAGTCACCAATGTGCTGACGCTTGGTGGCCTTCAGGTAATCGTACATGCGGTCGTTGAAGGGGAACATGGATGTGGTAGCACCAATTTCAGCACCCATGTTACAGATGGTACCCATACCAGTGCAAGAGAGAGATGTAACACCAGGTCCGTGGTACTCAATGATAGCACCAGTACCACCCTTGACGGTAAGGAGGCCGGCAACCTTCAGGATGATATCCTTGGGAGTGGTCCAGCCGGACATCTCACCGGTAAGCTTGACACCGATGACCTTGGGAGCCTTCAACTCCCAGGGAAGACCAGCCATGACATCGACAGCATCAGCACCACCGACACCAATAGCAGCCATAGCAAGACCACCAGCGTTGGGGGTGTGAGAGTCAGTACCGATCATCAAACCACCGGGGAAAGCGTAGTTCTCCAGGACGATCTGGTGAATGATACCGGAACCGGGCCTCCAGAAACCGATGTTGTACTTGGCGGTGGCACTAGCCAGGAAATCATAAACTTCCTTGTTGATCTCGTTGGCACGAGCAAGATCCTTGTCACCTCCAACCTGGGCCTCGATTAAGTGGTCACAGTGGACGGTAGTAGGAGTAGCGACAGAGGGCATGCCAGCAGACATGAACTGCAGAATGGCCATCTGAGCGGTGGCATCCTGGCAAGCGACACGGTCGGGACGGAGCTTCAGGTAGGACTTGCCACGCTCAATCTCCTGTCCGTGAGGGTCGTCAAGGTGAGAGTACAGAACCTTCTCGGCGTATGTTAGAGGACGCTGCAAGCGACGACGGACAATGTCCAGGTTCTCAGACATCTTCCTGGAAAGTTGATGAACACGTTAGTAACTCAGTGATTAATGCTGATTTCCAGATTCTCCGCATGAGCGGATAGTTTTGGGCTGAGCGCAAAGGGCGTTTGTAGCATACTTGTAGTTGATGTAGTTACCCTGGCGGATACGTTAGCGGATCCTGCTCCCGTAACGAGCTAAACAGCAGCGCTAGACTGGCCGAACAAGACCACTCACCTTCTCAGTGTTGGCCATCTCGACCTTCTTGTCGAGAGGGGAGTCACCGACGGTAGCAAAGGCCCGGGTCCCGAGGAACTGCACGAAAGATCAGTCAGTACATCTGCACTGTTGGTCAAGAGGCCATAACCATGGCTTCTGAGTTGCTCGCTGGAGAACAGCGCTGCGAGCTGAGGTCATGGGGTTCTTACAAGTCGGGACTTGGGGGCCTGTGAGGTATCATGTCAGCTTCTGGAGAAATCATATTTTGGTGGTTTGACCCATCCTTCAATGCATCGCACATGAATGCAGATGCCTGAAGGATGAACTAGGAGCTAGAGTTCACTTACCAGCGCACCGGCGCGCGCAAGCCTTGTGGAGATCATCATGGAAGCTCTCTCTATGTGAGTTGGACAATGCCGCAATACATCCAACGAGAGCCAATCCAAGCAGCAACAACAGCCAGCTGCAGTAAAGAATGGAGTGGAGTGGGAAAGTAAGTAAGAGAAAAAGAGTTAAGGATCAAAGGGAGATGGAGCAGATAAAAAGGAAGCTTGGTGTGGGAAAGAATTCTTGATGAACCGGAGAAGAGGACCCGTAACCGCTCGTGACAGTACGGCCATACGCTTTCGGTACAATTGGCGCCATGCTTGCGACCGGAGACAAGGAAAAATGGCTGGAAGCCCGCCTCCTCCATTATTCTACTGAAGCTCACCATACACCAATGATCTTGATTACAATTGGAAAATTTCTCTAGGTCTTAAGACCGGAGGCCTCCAAAGATTGATCCACAGGCTCATCAGGTGTGTTTGAAAAGGGTCCATCATTAATGGCCTTGCAATGTTGCTGCCAGCCCTAAGGAGTACCTAGTACCCCCATGTCCAACTTCGTTACAGAAAACGGTAAAGGTATGGATTGATGTAATGGGTTTTACCTCTAAGCGGCCTGATGCCCATGCTTCCACTCTGGGGCATGTGAGACGGAAATAGCGCTGGCCCAATCATGTGGCAACAATTATCTATCGTCACTCTGATTCTGTACTGAGGTATCTCGGCAGTGGTCCACTGGCTTCGATTGTAGAAGACGCCTGAATTCCATGACCCTACAGCTCATCCAGGTCAAAATGATTACTTGGTCTTCTCCACGTTGAAGAATATTACAGAGGACTTGTGCTCTATTCATCAAGGGGAACGATCTTGACAGGTGTCCACGGGGGATACCTCAGAAAGCGGCTGTTTATGGGGCTAAGACCATTACTTTACCTGAATCGCAACTGGACGATGCTAGAACGGAGCAACATGCCGAAAAAAAAATGAAAACGTCATAAATTACGGAACGTGGAAAGATGTTGTAATGACTGCATGGGGTTGTGCTGCTTGTGCAGTTGAAGCCGAGTCTGAGCCGAGGTCTACCGAAGGGGTATCCCGCGGGCCGGTGCCAAGCCCAACCAGAACTCACACCAATCAAAAGCGAGTACTTCGAGAAAATCCCTCTTTATGGGCTGAGGCGGAAATTTCGAGACAGTTGACCCGCTTCCAAAGGCCTAAAACTTTTCCATCGTTCCGTATATCGGTGATAACAATTTGTGACCATCTGGTGAATAGTGTCCAGACTATACTAGGTCTACAGATATTCAAGATGGGAGCTGTGAGGAAGATCAAAACAAAGCGCAGAACAAGGTACGATATACAGGGACACACTCATCACGTTCGTCGGTACACTTGAAGAACCGAGCTCTAACATCATTCGTCTTTGTAGGGACTACGATCAGGTCCGAGCGGACATTGATTCTCCCAAGCACCTTACGCAGTACAAAGCCACCAAGGACGCGGAGGATCTTCCAGGTCTAGGAAAGCATTATTGCGTCGAATGTTCGAAATGGTTTGAGAGCGAATACAACCTGGTCGCCCATACCAAGGGCAAAAACCACAAAAGAAGGTCGGTAATTGTAAACGGCGCGAACCCCTTCTTGGACCGATCACAACTGACCGAGGGATGTTTGAACAGATTGCGGATGCTGCGCGAGGAACCTCATTCACAAAAAATCGCAGAGGCTGCTGTCGGTCTGGGTACCGACAATGGGTTGCGACAGCAGGAAACGGTCGTTGACATGGAGGACTAGACAGCCTATAGCCTAACGGTCATCCTCAACAAAGAACCACCTTCGATAGATACACTATCTTCGACCCTCTGTTCAGGCTGCAAACTCGGCGACAAACTCTGCACGACTGGATTACACCTTCAGGTTCTTGTCGTTTCCCTTGAAGGCAACAGCGAAGCTCTTTCGTCCAATCAGCAACCAGGCTGGGTCTGAACCGCACATGAAACCACATGTTCCGAACTTCGCCAGTTATTGGCGATACCAAAGCCGAGCAAACCAATTCCGGTTTGCGGTGACCTTCGAATCGCCGGTTTTCGGTCCTGTACTAGCATTGGCCCACATTTATTTGGGTCTTAGTATGAAAATTATTTACTAGCTGCAATAAATACCAGATACATCGGTATAGTCTACAAGTTGATCTTAAACATAACAAATGTGCCTTCTACTTTATACTTCCAGTAACTCCAGCAACACAGCTCTGTGTCTGATCGCACGGGCTGTTTAGATACTTCATGAGCCATTCGTATGTTGCCCACTGTTGCGCATGATTAGCAAATGCCACTTCGTGGTGATGACACTGTTGAGAACACATACCTGGACAGCGTTCACTATGAAAGCTCGCAAGCTGCAAATTCCCAGGCCTCGGTAAAAGGCTTTCAACCCTTCGGATAGATACGCGGCTTTGGCAATCTGGTAGGAGTTCAGTGTCTGTGGGTTGCTCTGTAAATGTATCAGTGGGCGGGACTCGGGTGCCGTTGCAATTGTCTGCGCTTGCAGTCTCGTCTTAATCATATCCAGCGGGTAGACAGAAGCCCATGTGGTCACTCCAGCAATGCCTCCGCAAAGAAGTACTTTCAGAGCAATCTCATGCGCGTTATCATTCTCAGAGGACATAAGACGTTTGCAGTACTCGTAAGACCAGAAACTGTGGGTGGCATAGGTAAATAAACGTCCGACTAGAACTGGCGGGGAAAGATCTGGGGAAGTATTGTGCATACTAAAATCCGTAGCCAATCGAGTCTCTGGCGCAAGTAATCACACCTCCGAAGTAGAGACCCATCAATCCTCGGGTCCGAAAGATGTCCTTGGCGACTGTCCACGAAGAGATCCCGGGGCGAGTGTCAAGTTGCGCTCGGCATTTGATGAACTCTGTGGGAGATGAGACCGTCCAGCTGGCCACTCCGCCAGCAGCACCAGCAAGCCAGATTTTGTAAAGCGAAACACCGAAAGGATTTGTGGGATCCTTTACCGAATCATCCATAAACATCAATGAACGATTGTAGGCGACAAATAGAAGCGCATTAAGCGCTCCATATCCCAGTATGGGAGCAGCAGCACCTGCAGAATACCTATGTCAGTGCTTATGTCAGGTTACGCATCGTGAAAGGGCCAACCAACCTCGCACAAGGGAGCTCGCATTCTCAAATGAGCCTATGTTCTGGCTTGTTGATCCAGCTACATCAGCCCCGCCAGCTTGTATTCGAACCTTGACAACATCTAGAGGGTTGCCGATTATGATTCCAATGGCCCCACTGAGGTATCCCGCCCAAAAGTCCGACGACATTGAGAACAATTTCTCAACGTCGACAGCTTGAGTAGTGGCTACCTACATCGTTATTAATCCTACCATGGCTAATGGCGGGGTCGGCTACAATATCCGCACGTGATTGCGTGGTATTTTGGTGTTCCGTCAACGGTGGAAACGCGCCAAGTATTGCGGACAACGCGTCGAGAGGCAATTCACCGGATCAAGCAACCTTGATTGATGACCGCAGACAGCGACAGGGCAACCAAAGAAGCCACTCGAAAACCTGATCTTCTATAGGGGAAGCCATCAATGTAAGTACCTCCTAGTCTTTATGTCCCAATGAGCCTAACTGACAGAAATAGGTATCGCCCGCGACCAGCCGTAGGAATCGAAGGTGGAAACACCCCGTTATCCAAGCCACTACAGAAAAGCGTGTCATCCAACTCGATAGACCGTCTTTCAAAGCCTTTTAAATGTCCGGGGACTGCCGCCCCTACGCGAACTTCAGATAAGCCTGCGAGAAAACGAAGAAAAGTCAACTATGCGGGAGCAGATGGAGAGGTGGAGGACAACACCGTCAAGCCATGGACCAACGAAGAACGTCTTGCTCTTGCGACGAGAGACGCGAATAAATTCCCCGTCTTCAAAGTCAAGGACAAAGAAACCACCTTTAAGCAAAGATTTCGTATCCCTTTGATCAACAAGTCCTCTGATGAATATAATCCTTCGAGACCAACTCCCACTTTGGGAATGAGGCAAGGTGCCACGTTTGTTGTGAAACCACTACATGATCCCAGTGGAGAATTTGCGATAGTTCTATATGATCCAACCGTCGACGATATTGACGAGCCTCCGGAGTCGAAGCCCGAAGACAAGGATACCCAGGAAACTAAAGCCAAGCTGGATGAGCCACTGATGCACAAGAGCCTAGCAGATATACTCGGGCTGAAGAAGAAAGTTGAATCTCGTCCTAAGGTCCCAGTGGTCATAGATCCCAGACTGGCGAAAGTTCTGAGGCCGCATCAAGTGGAAGGTGTAAAGGTAATGATTCTCTCTACATCCACGCGAACACGAATCCCAGAAACTGACTCGTCTTTTCCGCAAGTTTCTTTATCGCTGTACAACCGGTATGATAGATAAAAATGCAAATGGTTGCATTATGGCCGATGGTATGGGATTGGGAAAGACTGTATGTCGCACCTTCTTTCGATATATTGATCAAGCCTAACATTGACAGCTTCAATGCATTTCCCTGATGTGGACACTTCTGAAGCAATCACCGGAAGCAGGAAAGACGACAATTCAAAAATGTATTATTGCTTGTCCCTCCAGTCTGGTTGGCAATTGGGCCAACGAACTCGGTAAGCCCCAAGCCCTTTGCGTCAGTCGCTTATATTAATATGGGTAGTGAAATGGCTGGGAAAGGATGCAATAACGCCGTTCGCGATAGACGGCAAAGCCTCGAAGGCGGAGCTCACCTCCCAAATAAAGCAATGGGCAATCGCATCCGGGCGGGCCGTGGTCAGGCCTGTTCTCATAGTTTCTTATGAAACTCTTCGAATGTATGTCGATGCATTAAAAGACAGTCCAATTGGGCTTCTTTTGTGCGATGAAGGCCATCGACTCAAGAACAAAGACAGTTTAACATGGACTGCTTTGAACAGTCTGAATGTGACTCGCCGTGTAATTTTGTCTGGTACCCCCATTCAGAATGATCTCTCGGAGTATTTCGCTCTACTTCATTTTGCCAACCCAAATCTGCTGGGCTCGCAAAACGAGTTTCGAAAGAGATTCGAAATACCTATTCTAAAAGGACGAGATGCCGCAGGAACAGAGGAAGATCGGAAGAAAGGCGACGAGCGCTTGGCGGAGCTGTCCGGTATTGTGAACAAATTCATCATTCGCCGGACGAACGATATTTTGTCGAAGTATCTGCCGGTCAAATACGAGCATGTTGTCTTCTGCAATCTTTCCCAATTCCAGCTTGCTCTCTACAACCATTTCATTCAAAGCCCCGAGATCAAGAGCTTACTTAGGGGAAAGGGAAGTCAACCTCTCAAGGCCATTGGAATATTGAAAAAGCTATGCAATCATCCGGATTTACTTGATCTCACTAGAGATCTTCCAGGTTGCGAGCATACGTTCCCTGAGGACTATGTTCCACCTGAAACTAGAGGTCGAGACAGAGATGTCAAATCTTGGTACTCGGGAAAGATGACGGTTCTTGATCGTATGCTGGCTCGTATACGTCAGGATACCAATGACAAGATTGTTCTCATCAGCAATTATACCCAAACTCTCGACTTGTTCGAGAAACTCTGCCGATCGAGAGGCTATGGCTCGTTGAGGCTGGACGGTACTATGAACATAAACAAGCGGCAAAAGCTCGTCGACAAATTCAACAATCCAGACGGTGAGGAATTCGTGTTCCTTCTAAGCAGCAAGGCCGGAGGCTGTGGATTAAATCTGATCGGGGCAAACCGCCTTGTGTTGTTCGATCCAGATTGGAATCCTGCTGCAGACCAGCAGGCCTTGGCTCGAGTTTGGCGTGACGGACAAAAGAAAGATTGTTTTGTTTATCGTTTCATTGCAACTGGGTCGATTGAGGAAAAGATCTTCCAACGTCAATCCCACAAGCAATCACTCTCGTCATGCGTCGTGGATTCGGCTGAAGACGTTGAGCGACATTTCTCGCTGGAGTCCCTCCGCGAGCTGTTCCAGTTCAAGCCAGAAACGCGAAGTGACACTCACGACACATTCAAATGTAAGCGATGCAGACCGGACGGAACGCAGTACATTAAGGCTCCAGCAATGTTGTACGGCGACACCAGTTCCTGGAATCATTTTGTGAATGATGGTGAGAAGGGCCTGCTCAGTAAGATCCAAGATCTACTGATACGCCAGGAGACCGGTGAAAAGGATGTGTCCGCCGTCTTCCAATATATTAGTCATTAAGGCTCTACTCTCATGCCGATTCTCGCTTGGAGCCTTTACGGCTTTCATGTTAGATTTTGGAGTTTTGGGATCATCTTGATGCCTTGTTATAGTCCCCGCGGTTAGAGCGATTAGGTACTCAACGTAACTTAGGACACCATACGTGATAGGACATAGAGATATAGTTGAATACGTTTTCCCGCGGACGCATATATAAGTCGTACGTTGAGAGACTGTACGTCAAGGATTTGTTGTACCGCTAGACTCGAGTATCCATGGTCGGCGCTAAGGCCTGTCTTTGATGGTTGACAACTACGTCACTTCACTTCCACTAAGATATCCCCATCAACTCTGCCAACGCATCTACGCTGTGAGTGCTCCCCACATTGCTATCGCAACGGCCAGGCGCGCGTAAGCAGCTGACTTAGCAGTTTCGCAGCCCTATTTGGTTCTAACTGTGCAGAGGGTGCAGCCTGGTATTGATGGTTTTTCCATAGCTACAGGTCGTTGAGTTCGAGTCCCTGATTCACCGCCAAGTCTAGCCAGAAATCGTCCCTCCACCATGAGCACTATTTAACAGAAAATCGAGAGTCGAGAACTCATCAAATCTATGCTTATTTGAGCTATGGATCATTCGATTCAGCGCCTGCTGAATGACAAGCTCTATGATCGCAGAAAACAGGGAGCTCTAGAGTACGGTTGACCGATTGTCTCCAGGAAAGTCTTTGACCGACAAGATACTGATTAACCATATTCAGGCTTGAGAAAGTCGTTCGCAATGCTGTTTTTCGAGGAGATCATGAAGAGATCCAGAAGATTGTCGATCAGCTTTGTCATGATTACGCCTACGCCGTACATCAGCCGCATGCGAGAAATGGTGGTCTGATCGGGTTAGCTGCGGCTTCAATAGCGCTTGGATCCGTGAGTCTGTTTGGATAGGTTGCAATGATATCGCTGGTGCTGAGACTGGACTGAATTAGGAGGGCGTTGCGCCATATCTAAAAGAGATTGTGCCACCGGTTCTTGCTTGCTTTTCCGACCAAGATGCCAGAGTCCGATACTACGCGTGCGAGAGCATGTATAACATTGCGAAAGTCGCCAAGGGGGAGGTTCTTCCTTTTTTCAATGACATATTTGACGCTCTGAGCAAAGTAAGTCGTCCCTAGCTATTTTCTCTGTTTTCTTGTGTACAACTGTCAGGGTCTAAAATCGAATTCAGTTAGCTTCCGATTCTGAGCTTTCTGTCAAAAACGGTGCGGAGCTTCTCGATCGACTCGTCAAGGACATTGTTTCGGAATCTGCTGCCTCCTACATATCAGTTTTGCAATTATCAGAGAAGCATACGGCAGACCCTGATGCGCAGGAAGAGGTCGAGCTTCCCACTGCGTTTTCGTTGGCCAAGTTCATACCCTTGCTGAAGGAACGGATACATGTCATCAGTCCATCCACACGCACTTTCTTGGTGTCATGGTTGACCTTACTGGATACCATTCCCGACCTGGAGCTTGTGTCATATCTGCCGGAATTCTTGGGAGGATTAATTGAGTTCCTTGGTGACCCGAACAGAGACGTCAACGTCACCACTCAGACTCTTCTCGACAGGTTTCTGTCCGAAATCAAGAGGATTGCACGCCTCAAGAAGGGCATAGAAGGGAGTCGCAAAGAGCAAGGGAGCGACAACAGACAGTCGGCTGCGAGTGATAGTGTCAGCACTACTACTGATAACACAGTGGCTGTGGACACTGAACGCAGTGAAAATGCTATCGAGGACTCCGAGCCCGAGTCAGACCTTGAGGAAAATGACTTGCAGGCTGACGGGGACTGGATCCCCGGGCAAGATGTTCACATTGACTATCCCAAGATCCTGGACATCCTTGTGGCTTTTGTCGATACCTCATTCGGTAAGCAAAATGAGTGGTGCGTTATGCCGTAGTCGCATACTAAACACTGAGTTAGATGAGGAGATGCAGTTAACTGCATTACGCTGGATTGACAGCTTCTTCGAGATTAGCCCTGAAGATATCCTCCCTTTCGTCCCGCGTCTCTTGACACAGGTTCTCCCAGCAATGTCTAGTGGTTCAGACCAAGTGCGGCAGGCCGCAAACCGCGTCAACACATCATTGCTCGAGTATATCGTCACCTTGTCTGAGGATAGCACCGAGGAAACACGACAGGGTCCGCCTTCCGGACCAATATCCGCAAGCAAAGAGCTTGTGGAGAGAAGAGCATCGACACCAAGTGGTCGTCGATCTGTCGAAACGTCCACGAGTGAGTCGAAAAAGCAAGCCTCTCAACAAGATTTCCCCAATGAGCAGACACCTCGTAGCAGTGTGATATCTACACCAATTCCTCCAGCCGATCTGGATTATGCCGCAGCCGTCAACTCGCTGACTTTGCAGTTCCTGAATGAGAACGAAGCCACAAGGGTGGCTGCCCTGTCTTGGTTGATTATGTTGCATCGGAAGGCGCCAAAGAAAGTGGTGGCATTCAACGACGGGACATTCCCTGCACTTCTGAAGACGCTGTCAGACCCTGCGGAAGCTGTTGTCACAAAGGACCTCCAGCTTCTTTCACAGATCTCGAGGAACAGCGATGATAGCTACTTTACATCTTTCATGGTTAATTTGCTTCAGCTCTTCTCCACCGACAGGCATCTGTTGGAAGTCCGAGGCAACCTTATCATTCGACAACTCTGCATGAATTTAAGTCCAGAGCGTATCTATCGGACTCTAGCAGACTGCCTCGAGAAAGAAGAAGTTAGTTTCCTCCTGTATGCAATTTTTCCAGGTGCTGACTGGTATGTTGTCTAGGACATCGAGTTTGCAAGTATCATGGTACAGAATTTGAATAATAACCTGATCACTGCACCTGAGCTATCAGATCTCAGAAAGAGGCTAAGGAATCTTGACTCCAAGGTAGGACAACGTCTTGAGTCGGCGGCTGCAAGCAGTTACTGACATATCCCGAAAGGAGGGTCAGATGTTCTTTGTCGCTCTGTTCCGGTCATGGTGCCACAATGCTGTTTCCACATTCTCCCTCTGTCTGCTTGCGCAGGCTTACGAGCAGGCTTATAACCTTCTTCAAGTCTTGTACGTTTACCGGTCCCTTCCCCAATCTCTGACGGTGATTAACGTAGAAACCAGTGCTGAGCTTGAGATGACTGTGAATATGTTGATCCAAATTGATAAACTAGTTCAGCTCCTGGAGTCGCCTGTCTTTACCTGTTAGTTTTCCTCCTACCTATATGACCCGTCGAATTTTGAGACTAAGGTACAGCAGATCTTCGTCTCCAGCTCCTCGAACCAGAAAGATACCCGTATCTGTACAAGTGTCTCTACGGAGTTCTCATGCTCCTCCCTCAAAGCAGTGCATTTGCTGCGTTGAAGAACCGTCTAAACAGCGTCAGCAATATTGGCCTCCTGCACACCGGCCCTCGACTGTAAGGGAAAATTTCACCTGGTGCAAGGAACCTGAGCTGACAGAGAACCAGTACGAACATGGTGTCATCCTCATCATCAGGCTACGAACGTGCCTCTGGCAGTCGACTGAAAGGCCGCGAGGAAAACACCATCCGGTGGGTCGAACTCCTCGACAAGTTCAAGTCCGTCCAGGAGAAAGCCCGCCGCGCGCAACGTGCCTCACAAAGGCTGTTCGACCAGGACGGCAGCACCGCAGGACTTCGAAACCCTTCCCTCACTGCCGCCCTGTCTGCCGCTGCAACAGCCGACAGGGGCAAGGAGCGGGGGCTGCCGGACTCGCCTCGAGGCAGCAAACCGGACATAGGTGGCTCGGGTGGGCGCAATAGCCCCGGAGACTCTGCCATACCTAACCGTGGCTCGCTCCTTAGTGGTACGCAAAGGAATAAGTCGGGGCTTCCTAATCTCGGCCGTCTAGGTATTGGGAGCAGAAGGTCCAAGCGTTGAGAGAAACTAGCGTTGTCTGCGCACAACCAGACTGTCTGCTGTTCAACTTTCTGGAGTGCTTCAACATGATGATGCCATTTGCGCTTCAGAGGTTTCCGGCTGTCCGCCTCTTTCTTTCACGCATACCCAAGTGGCTGATACGAGGAATGTCGTTGACCCAAGGGCGCGTGGTTCGAGCCAGACTATATCTATACCCACAGTGATATCCATACAGATGACGTTACTACAGTTTGTCTTTTTATTGCAGTACTTATGGAAGAGCAACTATGGTTGGTCAAAGGTCTATAGTGATTTGACTCAAAATATTCGAGTATAAACCATATGCACAGTTAGTTGTCCAGCGCTCGCCACGGGAGAAAATCCATTCCGTATAAGTCATTGCGACGACCCGCTAATTTTGCATGCACTCACGTATAATAAAGTAGAAAAGGAGGTTAGAAAGTCCAAAGTCTTGAAAAGTCGAAGAAAGAGTAGGGCGCGGGAGTGTCATGTTCCCAAGTCAAATTTCCAAAAGAGGAAAGAAGATCATGCAAAGATGGTTGACAGTGAGGTAGGCCAAGTGGTAAATCGGTATGAAAGCCAAGTCATTCAACAAGGGTGACCAAGTCCATTGACTTGGATTTGAAATGATCGCAGATCACGAGGGAGGGAAGTAAGGGCGCCTGTCTTCTAGGTCGGAGTTGAAAAGATCGGCAGTCAAGGATCGGAGTTGTCCGAAATGTTGCCCGGATTCTTCTTCCTCTTCACCCGTAAGCATCGCACGGCTTGAGCCAGGTACTGAGGCCTGCTGAGAGGGTATGATGACAGTATGGTGTGTGCCCGACGATCGATACTAAGTACATCAGGCAACATAGGTCCGTGTGACTAGCGCACCCTCCCGCCCATTCAGCCTGCGTGCCTGGCACTCAAGCGCGAAAACGAAAACGACAAAAGAGTCTGGAAAAAAAGAAGAGAGAAAAGAGGACCCCTATGGGCCGGGCAGAAGTGGCCCCGTACCTACCATTTGACAAACATCAATAGGGGCGGACATCCCTTTGGCGGAGATCCGCATCATCAATCAAGTGACATCATACTTCGCTTGATCAGCGCTTGATTAGGGCCTGAGGTAGGGCTAGGTTAGGGCTTGGTTAGCGCTTATGAAACAATTTCTCCACAACACCCGTCTTCCAATCATAGTTCTATTATTATTGGACTGTCAGCGACTCAACCATCCCCCCCTTTTATCCACTTTGAGTCTAATTACCAGAACACCAATAACGATAACCATGGCGTCGGAGATCATTTCCGGCGGCGTTGGCGCCGAGCTCAAGGACCCTCGTCGTCTGGAGCTTATCGAAAAACTTGACCGTGCTCGAGGCGGCAATGCAGACTGTGCCCAAGAGGTCTGGGCGGCCCTGTGGCTGTGTTCTGTTGAGAAGCTGGAAGAATATGTCAAACAGATAGAGATGAGCCCAAGCAGCTTAGCTGCAACCTCACTCTATACGAAGGTTGTTTTGACTGATATCATTAAACCATGTATGTTCTCACTATTTCTACGCAACTAACTATGTATTTTCAAAGTTACTCAACCCTCTTTAGGGTTGACCAGCGGTACTAAAAAAAGCTATGCATCATCTGGTCCTGGAACCCCTGTGGGTGGTGCTGCGTCCCCTGCAAGCCCATCAACCCCGACCACCACCTCCTCGACGACCCCGAACCCGAGGAAAAGGCTACGTTTAGACACAACTGTGTCGTCTCCAGCTGCTGACTCCCCGAGGTCTGCTGCAGCAAAGGATTTAGTATGTGTATGACTTCAACATGTATTTACAGATGGGCTGACTTGATTCTACCACAGTCTCTCGAAAGAGACGGAGAGATTTGCGTCATCACAAAGATGGGGATTTGCGCGGAAAGCGCCCACATATATCCCTATTCTCTTCGTGAACGCGCTGGTCGTAAGTGCGAGAGATTCTGGACAGCGCTGTCTATGTTTTGGCCACAAAGTACTATTGATGAATGGAAAGCCGACGTCTTCGGAGGCACGAATACTGAGCTCTGTGCCAATAGGATCACTCTCAGCCCAGATGCGCATGCATACTGGGATAAAGGTCTCTTCGCCTTCAAGCCTGTTTCAATGAGTGAGGATAAGAAAACTCTGAAGCTGGAGTTCCACTGGCTGTGGCCAGTGCCGCGATCTTCCACTATGGTTCTGAGCAATCCACCCACCCTCGAAGAGTCTCTAGATCGCAGTAATAAAGAAGTTTGTCTCTTCGACGCCACAACAGACCTCAGGATTAAGTCTGGCCATGAGATCATCATGAAAACCGATGACCCTCTCCGTCGTCCACTCCCGAGTATTAAGTTACTCAAGCTGCAATGGGCACTCCAGAGATTGGCATCGCTGAGCGGTGCTGCGGAAGCCATCGATGAGTTGTTGGACAGCGATGATGAAGGAGACCACGACATGGTCAGACTTTACGAGTCCCAGGAAGATTTCTGCGAGATTGACGATGTCTTTTGATGACAATGTATGTGTGTTTATGAGCCACCCCTCTCTCGTTCGAGGCTAGCGTGGATAAAAAGGCCGCCGCGAAGACAACGGACCGCCTCGAAGGTTCCCATGGGGGCATGACTATGGCCGTCAGGGGCGTTTGAGGACCGGGGGATAGTCTGATTCTTCGTTGAGTGGATACATAATAGGATCTAGCATGCTGCTGGTTATTCTCTACGAGATCGTCACCAGCCTAACACTATGGCCGAGCCTTTTAAATGTAAAGTAGGGCCTTTTGCTATTTCCAAAATGAAAGGAGTGTTTCAAGCATTATTAAACCAGATCATGTAAATCAAGGCAAATCTATGAAAGTCATCGTAGGTCATTTTGCCCAGAAAGAAAATGCCGGCTGACATGATATACGCCCGGGCTTGGATCCTCCAGACACGCCCATGTCCTTTCTGGTAAGCTCTTCCATGCATCTAGAATGCCTGTTGGAGGGTTCTGTCTCAGACTTGGATTGAGTGGCACAATCGGCTCGTCATCGTCAGGTAGCGTGGACGCCGCAATCCGGATAAAAACTGTTCGTGCGGGAAGTGTAACCATACACATTATGAAGAACAGTATTAGACCCAGAATGGCAAGCTTATAGCCTCCACGCAATACATGAATACCTTTTGGGTCTAGAATATCTTCATCATTGATGAAGCCACATATGTTTAAGACATAAATTGTGAGATCCAAAGCATACAGCAGCACTATCTAATAGGTAACAGCTTCTAAGAAGATGATGGGTACAATACAAATCCAGCATCTGAGTCCAGGGAGTCTCTGATGGGTGTATTTTGCGGATGGCTTCGTGATAACAGTATAGACCCAGAGAACTTGTAGGTTTGCAAGGAGAGCTAGAAAAAGAATTAAGTGTAGGTGTCTTTTCCATATTAAGCTATCACTGATGGTGAATAGCGCTGGGAGTAAAGCAATCCATATGAAATCATATATAATAAACAATAGGAATCCGCGCAGGCAGAACAGCGGACCGGCGTGGACGCGTAAATGGTGGATTATGGTGCGAAAAGAGTCAGTGATGCCGGACTGGGGACTTTTGATCATGGCAATTGTTTGGATGACCATCGCGTAGGAGTATTGAACCTGTGGATATGAGTGAGCATCCGATCAATGTGAGGGCGTCTGGTATACTCACTAGACACCACAGCACGATGAAAGCTTCTGGGAACATTTTTGGTTGCTAGGGATAATCTAGGACTGACGGGCTTTTTAGACTTCAGGTGCTCTCCTACTCGGTTATCCCTCCGTCTTCCCGATGTCAGTTTATACTCTTCGATGGGTCCTGGACTCCGGCCATAACGCTAGGCCATGTGTGCTAAATAATTAAATAAGTTCTCTAGTGGCACACCAGGCAATCTTGTCGTCAGGATTAAGAATTCCTAGTTAAATAGATTATCTGGATGCTCCCCACAGCCTAAGAATCTCAGAATAGGTATTCTAGCAGCTGCAGCCATTTGCATAGCAATAGCCTCCTCTATGCTTATCTGATCTGTCCATTTCATAACTAGCCTAAATGATAGTTACATAATATACGCGTTAAATGGGACTTTAAACCATGTGCAGTGCCATTATAAAATTCGGGGCGGGCCGTCCGACTCCATAGAAGAACGCGAGAAAAATCGAATAGCAAGCATTCATATGTGATCGGAAACGTCATCATATCCTCCGCACAAACATAATGCTGAGAATATACAAAGGTAAATGGAGAGAAGTGGAAAAGAAGAGAAAATTCGGCGTCAGATCGGTCCGTCACCGCCATCGCGACTCGGAACCGGAACCACCCCAGGTCGGGGTCTTCCAGTGACTGCCTGTTGAATGTTTGGAGACAGTTCCTGTCGGCGAGTTCGAGCCGTTAGAGTAGACATATTCGCCATCGACGTATTGGATGCCGGAGAATGTGCTGCGGTGCTTGCGACGGGCATAGCGCTGCTCTAACCTGTAGAGCTCGATCTCTGCGGATGGGATGTTAGGAGACACATTGAGTTCGTGATTGTGTTCAGAGGGATATGGAATTGCTAATCGATAGCAGCGAGGATCCGAATGGACTTACTTGCTTGCAACTTCTCGATGAAACCCATTGTGTCTCAGAGGGACTCGGCTTTGAGTCGTTATCAATCACAAAGAACCGGAGATTAATGCGGTACTCGAATTCAAGACGGGCCCACGCCGTTCGCAAGGTATATGTATAAATATAAAGAGGTAGATTTATATATCAAGTTTGAGAGGTTGAAGTCAATTGAACGAGTGAAGACAGTACCTCTCAGGGGAGGGCTGAGAAAGAAAGTAAGATGAGGAAAAGAGGGGAAAACGGCGATAGGACGGAATCGAAGAAGAACCCTGGGGAAGAAAGGCTAAACGGGTCGTGGCGCGAAAAGTCTCTTTCAATAAAGGATGCCGAATCGTCGAGATAGCCAACCCAATAGGACGGTAGGTAGGTAGGTATCTGATTAATAGAAGAGCCGACGTGATAAGAAGGATATATGAATGATAGTGGGCTCAATAGTCTATGTCAAAAAAGAGCGATGGCTGGTTGATAGTATGCTGGACGGGAATATGGCAGCTGCAAAGAATGTGGGAAGCAATACAATTGGTGGTTGAGTGCACGCTAACCACAATAAAGTATGTAGCAAATCAACTATTGGCAATGAAAGAAATATAAAAAGAGGGAAGTATTACTGTAGTCTAGAGAGTTGTAATACTCCGTGGAAAGACACAAAAGAATGGCAAGCGATCAGATGGAAGCAGAGGGAAAGGGGAGTTTGTGAACAACAGGAGAGAGAAGTAGATACGATGCTCCATACCGTAGTAGACAACAGACGGCTGCCCAGACTACCAGCAAAGAACAGGGCACTGTACCTGACTTAGTGAGTGTCTAAACCAGCATGAGCCTAGTAAATCCCGAATAGTAATTCCTAGTGCGGAGTTCGCCATGGAAAAATAGCGAAAATACGTGGCCGAGGGGGAAAATGACGCGAGGCTAGTCCTGGAACGGACTAGCCAGGGGTCTCAGTCCCACTTTCCCTTGGTTCCGCTTGCCCATTTTGGGCGTAGTTCAAGGCCCGCGAACCCGCCTAAGGCCCCAACGCGCCTCCAAGTCCTTCCAGGCCGACTTCTCGGCCAGTCTGGCTGATTTCTGGCGTTCTCGTTGGTGTCTTTGTGCGATGGACCCAAATGGTGCAATACTCCGTACTCCATATCGTATGAAACCATGGGGGATATTGAGCCGAGCGGGAACAAGTGCGCTGGTGGTCTAAAAACCATGTGGCGCGCACGGATGGAAAGAGGGAAAGATAGCGATGCTGCGATAGCGGGAATTCATGGAAGAGTTCATCTATCTCGTACATTAGACTGACAACCGTCTTCTTCTAATAAAATATTTTTAGTGGTTATGAGTCCGTCAGCATCGACAGCATTTAGGCAAGGATTTTGTTCTGCTGCGGAGTATAGTGACGTTGTCCAGTGTTTTCTGGGTTACACACTCGATCCCCACGTTGGCTGGGATATGGACTTACCTGCTTCAACGCCCAAGACACTCCTTCTGTACAATTTGTTATGGTGGCTAAATCAATCTAACAAATCCTTTTTGCGAGATCTCACTCTGGATGAAGCCTCGTCCTCAACGGAATTGATCGGTTCGTCACTTGTATAATGTTTACATACACTTCGCTCAGAGAAAAGCAAGCTCGATCAACGGTTTTGTACCCTCGTCTAGCTTAGACAATCATATACGCTGTACGGAGTACAGTCGCATCAATCCAGAATTATATATGTACATCGATTGACCCGATCGACAATAATCAAAGGAAGTTTAAGGAGGTATTTTATTATTGTTGCGCTTTTGGCCCGGGCGCCATATCCCTTTCTTTCGGCTCCACATCGTCACGCTCAGTCTCCCGTTCAAGCTCGAGATCTTGTGCCAGAGACATTTCTTGGGCTGCACAATCCATCATTAGCTCCAGTTCAATCCGTATGTTCATATTCCTGCCGAGTATACTCACCATTCCACAGCTCAGCATAAATGCCATTCAGATCCAACAATTCTCGGTGGGATCCCATTTCTGCCACACGACCATCCTTGAGAACGAGGACCTGGTCGCTGTCATAGATAGTCCGCAGTCGGTGCGCCACGAACACGCTGGTGCGCTTCTTTTCTTTCAAAATGCTGTTGATGTTTTGCAACAGTGCCTGTTCCGTGTATGTGTCGAGGGCGGAGGTCTGTATTCTTTCAGTCAGCTACTTCATCACTCAAAACCAAACTTGAGTCCTCGCATATCATACCGCTTCATCAAAGAACAATAGCTCCGGATCCTTCAGAATCAGGCGAGAGATGGCTAATCGTTGCTTCTCACCCCCTGAAATCATCATACCTCTTTCTCCCACCGCAGTCTGATACCCTTCGGGCAATTTCTGAATCAAACCATCAATGCGTGCTCGTTGAGCGGCCTTGCGCACTTCCTCATCGGTTGCATCGATTCTTCCATAGCGGATATTATGGGCAATGGTGTCATTAAACAATGGCGTATCCTGCGGCACAACTCCAATCGCTTTGCGCAAGCTCTCAAGAGATACATCACGCACGTCTTGATCATCAATCAGGATTCGACCCTCCTGGACATCATAGAATCGGAATAAGAGTCTCAGGATAGTGGACTTGCCGCATCCACTAGGGCCCACGATAGCAAACTTCTGTCCTGCAGGAATTGTAAAGCTAGCGTTCTTGAGGATAGGACGGTCGGGGTGATAGCCGAAGGTGACATTTTCAAACTTGATCTCGCCTCCTTTGTGGAGCTGGAGCGGTTTGGCGTTGGGCTTCTCCTTGATGTTGACGTTGACCTTTTGCAAATTGAACAGCGTCTCCATATCTAGCAAAGACTGACGAAGTTCACGATACACTGATCCGAGGAAATTAAGTGGTACTGAAAGCTGAAAGACCAGCTGATTCACCATAACCAGGTCGCCGACAGTCAAGTTTCCGTTGGCGACTCCGTTGGCGGCAAGATACATCATTGCGGCCAGTGCGCTCGAGAATATCATATTTTGGCCGGAATTCAGAAAGGCAAGAGACGTCGTCACCTTGATGGAGGCATCCTCATAAGCCTTGAGTGCCTTGTCGTAGCGCGCCACCTGATACTGTTCATTGTTGAAGTACTTGACAGCTTCGTAGTTGATCAGAGAATCGACAGCCACCGTCGCTCCACGGTTATCAGCTGCATTAGCCTGTTTTCGAAATTTGGTTCGCCAGGCAGTAGTTGTGATGGTGAAGGCAGTGTATGCGACCATCGTTGCCGCTGTGATTGCAGCGAATTGGAATCCGTATTGATATGTCTAGCACTATTAGTCGCCGGGCAGTCCTGCCTACGATCAATTACTGCGACTTACCAGGATACCGCAAACGAGCGAGATTTCCAGAGCAGTAGGTACCACATGGAAAACCATGGACGTCAGCAAGAAGCTGATACCTTTCGTTCCACGATCAATTGCTCTTGTTAATCCACCAGTCTGGCGGCTGAGGTGAAAGTTGAGATCCAACCGCAGCAAATGCTCAAAGACATTCCGTGCAACCCTGCGAATTGCTTTCTGAGCCACGCTCGCGAAGACAGCGTTGCGAAGCTCTTGAAATATAGTAGCCCCGATTCGGGTAGCTCCGTCTAAAAAGCGTTTTTGTTAGACTTGATTGTATAGTTACCCGCCAAGCAGCTATCGCTTACAGGCAATAATCATTGAACCAGCCACAGTGTATGCTGTTCCGCCGACAGTCGCAAAGTCGATATTCATCGAATCCACGATGCTTTTGAAATAGAAGGGAACTTCCACGTTCAAGATCTAGGCCCCTTTTGTGAGCTGTCGCTTGATCTTTTTTTTTTTTTGCTTCAAAGACCTCTTACCTTTGCTCCAACCAACAATGAAAGCGCAGTCCCGACGCGAAGCTTGGTCCCCCAGTCATCCTGCATTATACAAAATCAATACCCACGTATTGCCAGAATATGAAGGCCTCACGATGCCTTACCTTTGGCCAGAGATACTTGGCCATTTCCTTGATGATAGCCCAGTCTGCCTTCCTTTGTTCCTTTTTCCCAACCGTCGCCTCGCTGAGGAGGTCTTTCTTCGCGGCCGTCGCATTCCGTGAATCTTTCGGTGGGTTCACACTGGCGGATGCCGGGGTGGGTATGGGGTTCGCAGTCTTCAATTTCGATGCAGGATCTTTAGGTATCTCCTTCCTCGACGGGCCGTTGGCTGAGGTAAATGCTTTAAACTGTATCCCGTAGCAAGCGGTGGCCCACAACGCTGTGCGCGGAACGGCGAGACCACCGCGGGCGAAGCGCCTGGGGAGACGCAGACATGGCGATCGAGCTGCTCCGGGCAGCATTATGGCCGTAGATCCTATCTGACGACGGTCTTCACTGCGATGTATTGTCAGGAGACCATCATAGAGGCGTGTTCTTGGGTGTAAATAGCTGGCTGGCCATGCAAACCGCCGGGTTCGGAGGTTGAGCTCGGCGGGGACAATCTGCGTAGCTCGTGAGGTACTCCCGGATTCAGTTACCCTCTTGGCATGAGATACTACAGTACTCTGCTAGATCTAATCAACAACTTCTGCGGAAACTCAAGAAAGATGATAATAAAAAGAAGGAGATCCTGAAGACATTCAGAAGCACGTAATGGCAGAGATAACATCAAAATGCGTTGCTCTGTCGCAATCGCCAATTTGCTTCTTCCGGTAATTACACATGAACGCGGTATTACAAAAGCGAGCGCAATTTCTCTGCACTGTGTTTTCAGATCCATAAAGTGCTTATAATCAGTTCATGCTTGATTAAGTACAAATCCACCAACAGGAAAGAATGAACATCTATTTCCTGCTGCAAGATCCCAAATCCTAGCTGGAAATAAGAAGGTGAGTGCAGGTTTATCGCGTAGCAGGGCCCTTTTCGCATGTGACATCACAGCACCGCATTAGAGGAGATGTTTACACATTTTGGGTGGGCACACAACAGTATCTCCTATGACTTGCTTCATTGGTAGAAGCAATTGAAAGCTGCTCAGTCCATCATCAAGCTCCTAGATATCTACATAAAGAATCCCCAGCGACATTCGAGTTTATGCTCATAGAAGAGCAACCTCCAAGGCGGTGTTGAATCCCAGCCAAGCGCTTTACCCAATTGGGAATCTTGAAATCCGGGCAATCGAGGAGCTCACTCACGGCCGGCCCCATGGTCTGACACTCGCTTTTCTGCAACACATCTTGAAAATTTGCTGTAGTTTCAAGGATGAGTCAACCCTTGAGAGGAGGTGTTCGGACTCTATCCTCCATCCGAGCCGGCCCTCCGCGGGTGCGACGGGATGTTGCATCGCTTCCGCGATGGCAGACGAGATGCGTCCAAATCCGCGCGGCGCCTTCCGAGCGACCAGGAGCAGTTAATGGGGATCAGTTCGCCATTGTCGACACACCAAGCTCGGCACAATCAGCAGGTATGTGCATACCGAGACGATAGCGCCATTTGCAGTTGTCTTGAGCGCAGACACCCTCGCTAACAGCGTTTGAGACAGATGCGCGTTTCGATGTCATTGGCGCACCCTACTCTTTGCTCTCAGTTTCGCTTTCCGCTTCACAGAATCTTTACACTCGACGAGGGACACTGGTGGGATTAAGTGGGAAAGCAGACAATGTACGAAGGAGACCTTTCATTTTCCACGCTGTCGTCGAGGTCGCCCTGCTGACTGCTCTCGGCTTGATTTACAGGTTGTTTCGACGTTAAGCGTTCTTGAGCCTTTCCGAAGAGCCGCAGTCGGCATACCATTTCTCTACCAGAAGGTCTGGACCTATAAGATATCAGGCGCGAACGAGTCATTGCTGAAATCGGGCTAGGTATCTTCGGCGAGTCCAGTAACGGCGTTGGTCTCCGTTCGATCCCCAGTCACCTCTTTCGCGGTTGTCCGCCTCGATGGCTCGGTGGACTGGATGATTGCTCAAAGACGAGCATTGCTCGCCTGGACTGGTCGCACTCTCACTGTCCGGCCAACGATCAACACAAACCTGGTCCGTTAACCCTATATATCTATGCAGGGAGACTGCGCTAACTTGAGCAGAGCTTGGCCCACTGGGGTAGTTCAGAGGTGACGGGACGAGGGCTGCTGGCACTGGTTGGCGCGGGCCAAGTATATTCAGTCGAGTTGAAGGCCGGGGAACAATACATTGTACACCCCAGGTACGCACGTCTTTCTTCTTTTGACGCATGTAGCTCTAACACATAGTAGTAATGTGGTGGCCTACACCATGACCTCCAACCCACCACGCCCATACCGTTTCAAATCGACAACACTGAAATTCCAGGTTCCAGGCCTCAAGAGTTTGCCGAGTCTCTTCCAGAACTCCAAGTTCATTCGGGACATGGCAGACTCAGACACATGGAAGACGACAATGAAAATACTGCACAAGGTTCGCACATGGTCGCGAATGACCATCTGGGGAGACAGGGTATGGGCTCACCTGCAATCGTCTTGACTCCATGAACTAACCGTACATGTGACCAGCTTTTCCTCCAATTCGACGGCCCTGCAAAGATCCTCTTGCAAACCCGTGGACCTCGTATCAATGATATCATGTCTGCCCGTGAAATCAACGAAATCGCGGATACGCCAAGAGGATTGACCTTCGACCCTACAAAATCTACTGAACAACCACGGGTAGCTGGGGAGGAATTCAGAAACGTCGCTCATGAGGCTGTCAATGCAGGTCCTGGGCCGTCGCGGACAATCGAGGAACTGGAAAACGAGATGAAAGGGATAAGCCAGAGTATCGCGACGCTCACCAAGGAGGGGAAAGTTATCATTGAAAAGATCGCTGAGAAGAAGTAAGATGCAGTATTTCTATACATGAATTCAACAGCGACTCACTTGGGGGTTTTTCCATTTTGCAGGTTCGATGTACTATAGAACAAGACAATTATCTTCTTCCGATCTTACAAGCTGTCCCCCGCCTCTAAATGAAGAGATTTTGACCCATTTTGTCATTGTGCCATATGCCTACTCGAGCAGACTATGCTCTTGGGCCAAAAGAGCCAGGAGTCTTAGAACAAAACCCAACATGTATTGGCTTTATTGATCCTGCAACGGTATGTACGTAGTGTCCTGGGGCAGGTCGTTCGAGTCCAACGTCCTTTCATTTTTCTTCTGGCTGTTGATCCCTTATCATTGGCCATGGCAAGCAACTTACTCAGTACCTAAGTTATCACGATAGGGTCCTACCAGGTAGAATCCATCGAAATACTTAACTAAGCTACCTCCACCTATAGTCATGCTTCTCTAGACGGTTGCGCACTCATGGCCTGAAGCTTTGACTGTTATTCCTCTGCCTCGAAAGCTTATTGTACCAGTAGAACAACCTGCTTGCCCACAAGTGGTGTCTGATCAAGATTACACAGAAAGAGTATTTGATGCATATTATTTCACATATGACGTCGATTGCTGATATGCTTTGACGTCTCGACTAGCGAGGCAGGTGCCTCATATCTGTATTCCAGAGCTGCGGAAAGTATCTTCCCGTGCGGAGTCACTGTTCCGCGCTTCACCAAGGACCAGAGCCTGGCCTGCATGGAGGCCTTGGGACCATGTTCGACATATGGCTAGGGGTGGCTGTTTGCAACCATCTGCCGCAACGGGATGCGGATGCTACGAAAGACAATTGGCGAATGAGGGGGGTCTATCAGAAAATAAAAACCGTCCTCTAATCCTGCTGAGAGTACACCACAAGAATCAGCCAGAACAGATGACCTCACCTGGCAACTGTCCCCGCCTTGCTCGTAAAGGATAGCGAAGCGTGCCGGGCGAATCCGGTTCATCTGGGCTCTCTTTACTTGGGCTTTTGGTTCTGGTACGCTTTGAGCGCTTTGGCTGGCAGCTTTCAAGAAGATCGTCATCACTGTAATGAGCTAGGCTCTCTTCAGGCTCTTCATAATCTTCGTCAGATTCGGCAGCTTGGCGTTTTGTGCCTGCACGTGCTGGCTGTTTCTTGATCGACAAGATGCTTCCGAGGCCGGTTTTGTGCGCTGAGGGCGCTTGGCCAGTGAACTCGGTCTGCTGCTCGCGCTGCCTGCTCTGAATGCGGTCTTTCAGAGTGGCAATCTTGGTCGCGAGCTTCTCGTTCTTTGGAAAGAAAGGGAGCGCCAGCTGATACATTTTCAGGGCCGAAAAGTCCTCCCCTCGCGCTTGATGTTGCTTGCCCATGAGTAGGTACGAAAGTCCTTCGGCTCTGGCGTCCTCTGTGCCTTCAATCCGCTGCTCCAGTATTTCCAGACGTTTTTGCAGTTGTTCATTCATCTCACAGACTTCACTCTGCTTCGATTGCTCACTGACAGCCCGCGCGGCAAGGATCTCCTCAACTTTCTTCTCGACCATTTCTTCAATCATGGCTGTGGAGATTTCTTCCTGCCGTTTGCTAGGCAGAGATGTCTGCGCGATCCGAGTAGTCTTCGATGTTCGGTTCGGGTGTGCTCCGTGAAGACCAGAACTCAATGAAGACCTCTTCGGCCCATCAGCGCGTTTAAATTGCGCCGAATTTCTAGAACGGGACTTGTCCGAGTATACGTGGAACGCTTTCACCGGCTTGCCGTCACCAGGTTGCGATGTATCTTTGTTAGTTGGTACAGTCAAGTTGACATTAACAGAGGCCGTCAATGGCCGAAGAGGCTGCCGCTGAGCATTTGCCGTTGAGGCTCGTGCCACGACCCTCGGTGGTCCTTTGAACATAGGCTCATTCTCCACTTCGCGAACTTCGATCTTCTTGGTGCGGTTTGCGAAATTTAGAGAGCTGAGGGTATCTAGGTGATAAGATTTGATTGGCGCGAGGTTGAGGATCATAACGGTCAAGCCATTGTTCTGGCCCAAAGATAATATCCTCGTCATTTTCGACTCACGATATGGAATTCGTTGTTGCTTCTTGCTGATTGCTTCTACGCATTGCGCAAGAACGAAAAGACTTTTGTTAATACTGGCCGATTCAACCATGCGTTCCTTGTCGTTGTCCGTCCGGCGGTTATCCTCTGACCCAGCGAGATCAATAGCACATGCAGTGCTGATGCGAACCTGGTCACTGGAGCTGATGGTCACTTTCACACACAGAATGGCGTGCGATCGGGATGAATGAGCATTTAACTAAAACACAGTTAGCCTCGCCTAACATATCCTGGTTTTCGAAGCCATGTCTATTGACCTTTGTTGCAGATGTGGATCTGTTGATATTTGCGTGGTCGTACAGGTTCTCGAATTCTTTCAGGCTGGTACACGGTTTTTCCGTCAAGCCTACGACTACAGTCTTCCCGCCATTGTCCCGAAGAGGCAGCCCTGCTAGTGTCCTCTTCTCTGGGGGTTCGAATAGATCGAAGACTTTGTCATTGTAGATCTCATAGTAGCTCAAGGCAACCTTGACAGTTGTTTCTCCTTCGCTGTCCTTCTCGATCTTCCTGTTGCGTCTGTATATGCTACTCAGAAGACGCGGAATAACACCTCTCTCCGCCAGGCTTTTACCGCCTCGCATAGTATGTGTTTTCCCCGTTCCGGTGACCCCATATGCAAATATTGTGACATCGAAGCCGTTGAAGAGGTGCTTGACTGTGGGAGCAACTGAAGGAATAACGTCAGTCTATCATGGCGGTTAGATCAGAGGAATGCATGACGAACCCTCGGCATCATACAGCTCTTGTTGCGAGGCATCTGCATCATAAACGGCATTGAACTGGAAAGAGTATTCCTCGTTTTCGTTCTTGGGGTTGGGGATCCTGACAACTGTATCTCGGTCCCTCAGTTTTGCAACCGCCGAATTGCCCCGGGAGCTCTTTTGGTCGCCCTTTGGCGGTAAAGTATGACTTGACGGACCAGTGCGAAGAATTACATCTTGCTCACGCTCCGCTTTCAGAAGTGGCCTAACACGGGCCACAACCCGAACACTCATATTATCTGTTAGGTCCTCGTTCTATCGGCCTTCTCGTTTGAAAATGCAGTTCCCACGCGGCTGGAAGTACCGTTGATCGAGATCTGAGTTAATAGGTCGACCGTGTGTGTTCCTCCAGTTCAGAATAAACTAGAGGTGACCTCCAGGGTTCTTAGGTTTCGCATAGCAATGAGGCGCTCGAATCACTCCGCGAATGTTGCACGATCAGGGTAGGAGAATATAATCCAAATCAGAGCAAGGTGCAGATACGTTGGACTCGATAAATCAAAGACACAAACCCACAAACTAAAGCCAATGGAACCACGATTAGAGCGAGAAAGAAAAGAGCGCTTAGCGAAATACGCTTCACTGCAAAAATAGACCCGCTAAGCAACTTTGGACTGAGTTGCTGTCAGAGAGGTTACTTACTCGGCCGTGCTCTTGGAAATAGGCAGGGATCGTGCTCACCTGGTGCGATGCTTAGCGGTCAAGCGCTGTTGGCACGGCAACCTCGCACGCATCTTACTAGTACGATGGTGGATATGGAGAATATCCATGTCAGTGCGATTTGCAATTAGATAGGGGGTCAATCAGTTGAATCAGGAGTTTGTTTAGTAATGTCTTTTATAAGTACGGAGTAGTTAGTGGTTTTCTATTCAATCCGAAGCAAACATTGGCACACTCAATGATTGCCTACTACTCATTGATCTCACTTGAGAATCCAGGCATACCTCTATCTCTGCCCTTCACATAGAATTGAGCAGCTGCTTGTTTTATTTGACCTTTCTGTAAGCGCTACGACGCAGGTGCATAAACAACTAATGGTGGAAATCGAATCCTCAAGTACCAGAGGTACGGCTGTGATAATCAGTCCTGGAGGAAGAAGAATATATAATCCACATGTGCTGCGGGCGTCAACCACCTGTAATGAAATTGGAGTCTTATGAGGAACCCAGTATCTACATGATATACACCATGCTTGAATGCGATCTCAGTTCTTCAGGTGATCATCTCTTTACCTGCGGCGATGCCAACTTCATCCAGGTTCCATTCTGTTTATCGAGACATTCCCTAATGATGTACTTACTCCCTATGAGATCATCGCTAGTCCTCCGGACACTTATTGATTATGCCAACAACCCAGCAACGTCGGACAGATTTCCCGAGGATTATAGAATTGTAAATATCTCTGCTACTCAGCTCTCGAACTAAGAGCATCCCACCCGATAATTATATCTGGAGCGAGTGTTTGTGATTTACTGGGAAAGCTGGAGTGTTTTGGTAGACTGTGAACTTCGGTTAGACTTGTGGGGTCTGATTGGCCCAAGGGGAACAGCAGCCGCAAAGGCCACCGTACACCATCCATTTCGAAGGAACCTCCATTATCTACCAACAGCTATCCCAAACTCTGCCAGAACACGTCGACTGCATTCGTGTGCGGCATCTGCCTATGATACCTTGGATTCGTCTTCCACGTTTGTCTGAAGCGTGACCCTGCTTGTTGGTACGCGGATTGCCCCGATTCTTTGATCATCTCCCCGCCCCTCGCTCGAGACAAGTGCTGACTAGTAAGGTAGTGAAGCTGTGACAAGTTGCGCGACCATTCAAGATCCCTTAGCCTCCGCCTTCGGAATTCGCACGGATTGAACAACTTAATATTACTCATACACAAAGAAGTCACGCGTCGTCCTTCATGGCATCACCACAAGGGGGCTATCCTCCCCAGGAAGGGTACGGTCAACCCGCCGGTTATGGGTCTCCCACTCAGCAACACGCGGGCATGGCCGCCGGAGCTCCCCCCCAAGGTCATGCAGGTGGTAAGAAGAAGCGAGCATATGCTGGAGAAGCCTTTGAAATTGGATCTGGTGCCAATGCTGCTCTTGGGGGACAACTCCCCGCTGGTGGCAGTTACGGTGCATATCCCCCTCAGCCGCCGGCTGCGGGATATCAACAACCTGTATACGGGGCGGACCCAAGTCAGATGAATGCAGCAGCGCCGGGGTATACTGCCCCTGCTGCTCCAGGAATCGCACAGATGACCCAGCAGTTCGGCGCGATGGGCGTGACCGACCCCCACCTCATGCCGCCGCAGCCTCCGCAGGCCGCCGTGGCTCCTCAGGCTCCGCGCCTCGTTCCCCTCAACCAGCTCTATCCTACAGACCTTCTCACTCAACCATTTAATGTCGCGGAGCTTGACTACCCTCCGCCGCCAATCGTTCTCCCGCCAGGTGTACGTCACTCGCATGATCCGACCCAGGAAGTGAAATTGCTGACCGCCTCGTTTTCTAGACCAGCGTTTACCCATCTCCTACAGCGAATTGTCCTCCGAAATATGTCCGATCGACCTTGAATGCCGTGCCGACAACGCACTCTCTCCTCAAGAAATCTAAGTTGCCGTTTGCCCTTGTCATTCAGCCATATGCCGCTCTGCATGATGCGGAAGACCCGATTCCAGTCATTCCAGACCAGGTTATCTCGCGGTGTCGACGCTGCCGATCCTACATCAACCCATTTGTGACCTTTCTGGACCATGGCCATCGCTGGCGCTGCAATATGTGCAACCTGACAAATGATGTGCCCCAGGCGTTCGATTGGGATGCTGCTTTGCAGAAGCCTGCGGACCGCTCCCTGCGACCTGATCTCAACCACGCGGTAGTCGAATTCATTGCTCCCCAAGAGTACATGGTTCGTCCTCCTCAGCCGCTCGTGTATCTTTTCCTGATCGACGTGAGTTATGCGTCCGTCACAAATGGTCTTCTGGCAACTAGCGCAAGGTGCATCAGGGAAAGCCTCGACAGGATCCCCAATGCGGACCGTCGGACTCGGCTGGGTTTCATCGCAGTCGACTCTAGCCTTCATTACTTCAGCATTCCCAGAGACGGTTCGGAGAACTCTGATCCAAGAATGCTCGTTATCAGCGATCTGGACGAGCCTTTCCTCCCTATTCCGGGCGACCTCCTGGTGACTCTGAGTGAATGCCGAGAGAACATTGAGACCTTCCTCGACAAACTACAGGAAATGTTCCAAAACACCCAGAATAATGGTTGTGCCATGGGATCGGCTCTGCGGGCTGGCTACAAGTTGATCGCTCCGGTGGGAGGAAAGATGACCGTGTTGAGCTCGTCTTTGCCCAATGTCGGACATGGTTCCCTGACCATGAGAGAGGATAAGAAAGTCCTCGGGACGAGTAAAGAGAGCAGTCTCCTACAGACGGCGAACAGCTTCTACAAGAGCTTCGCTGTCGAGTGCTCCAAGGCACAGGTCTCAGTGGACATGTTCCTGTTCTCTTCCCAATACCAGGATGTGGCATCCCTCAGCAACCTGCCGAGATATACTGGCGGACAGACATACTTCTATCCCGGATGGAATGCAGCACGGGGAGAGGACGCGATCAAATTTGCTCGTGAATTCTCCGATTACTTGTCTTCAGAGATTGGGCTTGAAGCCGTCCTCCGTGTCCGTGCTACAACTGGGTTACGTATGAATACCTTCTATGGCAACTTCTTCAACCGCAGCTCCGACCTATGCGCCTTTCCCGCGTTCCCTCGTGACCAAGCATACGTTGTTGAGGTTGCTATTGATGAGACCGTCACCAAGCCTATTGTTTGCATGCAGACTGCTGTCCTCCACACTACATGCAATGGCGAGAGAAGGATTCGAGTATTGACCCTCGCTCTTCCCACAACGCAGAACCTTGCCGATGTATACGCATCGGCAGACCAACAAGCAATTGCGACTTACTTCAGCCACAAAGCTGTCGAGCGGGTTCTTTCAAGTGGACTGGAACCTGCCCGTGAGGCCCTACAAGCCAAGGCTGTGGAACTTCTGTCGACATATCGGAAGGAGCTTGCTGGTGGAAGCGTGAGCGGAGGCGGCCTACAATTCCCTGCCAACTTGAGAGGTCTTCCTGTTCTTTTCCTGGCGATGATCAAAAACGTGAGTTTCTCCTCCCCCCCTTTTGTTCTCCGGACCAGCCTGTTCTATCCTGGGTGAAACTGCCGACTGACATTGGCGTCAAAGCTCGGTCTTCGCAAATCCGCACAAATACCCACTGATATGCGATCTGCAGCGCTGTGCTTGCTGTCAACGCTCCCTCTTCCTCTTCTCATTCAATACATCTACCCGAAGATGTATTCACTACATGACATGCCTGACAATGCAGGATTGCCAGACGAGCAGACTGGCGAGATTGTTCTCCCTCCTCCAATCAACCTGTCTTCTGAACGCATCGTGCCGTACGGTCTTTACCTGATTGATGACGGACAGACCCAGTTCCTCTGGATCGGGCGTGACGCAGTGCCCCAGCTCCTCCTTGATGTCTTCGGTCTGCCTGACAAGTCGCAACTTCGCGTGGGCAAGCAGAACCTCCCGGAGCTTGACAATGACTTCAATCAACGAGTGCGGGCGGTCATTGAGAAAAGCCGGGACCACCGGTCCAAGGGCGTTGGCAGCATCGTGGTGCCTCACCTGTATGTGGTCAAGGAAGATGGAGAGCCAGGTCTTCGACTGTGGGCCCAGACGATGCTCGTGGAAGATAGGACCGACCAGAGCGTCAGCCTGGTGCAGTGGATGGGTTCTCTGCGAGAAAAGGTTTGAGAAAGCCCCAATTTCTTTTGAGGTCTTCCCCATTTCACTTCGACACAGTCGCTGTCCAACCTCATCCTGACTGACGCGCTTGATCACGCCTATAGGTTGTCCAGTAATGATAATCTTTACAAAGTCTGATAATTTTTATGGCAAATACATCAACAATTCTAGTGGCCATGTCATTTTATTCTGAAACGAGCGGCACTGGAGCCTTGACTTATCATTTGGAGTAGATCCTTGGTCTCATTGTACCATTATTTCAATACTCAGTGTGAGGGTCACTTTTGGTGTGATGAGAACGGCTTCTTTTCTTACAAGTTACCATATGTGCATACAGAATCCAGATCTAGTAGACCGTGTCTTCTCATCCTTGCTTTCCTTCCTCACGTCCAGTCATCTTCTGCCTTTAACTGGAATGGTCACGAGGGAGCATGTTGTAGTGAGTTAAATTTCTGTGCTGAGTACTTTGTAAGTAGGGAGGTACGTGGGGACATAGGTATGCCCCCTAAAGCTGCAGTCCGTTGGCGCTCATCACTGGGCCTTGTGTCTCATGGCACACGAGCTGCACTTGCCCTGGCAGCTGTGACTCTGTGTGGCCGCTTATGCACGGTAGACTTTTGGTCACAGCTTAGCATTGCTGACATTGGGCAGTGAGCAAAATTGACTGGTAGATACCTATCCAACATCTGGTGATTGTGACGACCGTACTCGGCAGTAGCGTCAAGTGCAGTGTCCGACCTGTGATCGCACAGCCTCCTCACCCGGCCAACATTTGGTGGGAATAAGATGGTGGGTTGTAAGCTGCTAGTAAGAAATTGAAGGGAACAGCCTGTAACACGCTGTAAGGGTGGGACCATCATGCGGTGTCCATCCGTACGAGATGCGGCTTTGGCGCTGTGGCGGCTAAATATTTGGGTTTTGTTGGTTAGCTATTTACCTGCTTGTTAGCTTGTTTGAAGGCGACTAGTGTCATTGGCATGGTTGGATTGAAACACTGGTTGAGACAGAGTTGATCGAGACGGGATTCCGATACATCCAAGTGGATCGTGGCCAGTAACTTGTCTCAATGTTCTCTACTGCTCCTTCGTAGTTGTAACCATACACTATGTACTCCGTACTGACCTTGAATGACCCAATTATGGAAGCCTGACGCTTAAATGTGCTATTAATGACAGGCTGAGAAGTGACAGCTTGTTTCCTCTGTGGTTCCGAATCAAAGGCGCTTTTCTCCTCTATCCTTAGTGAGAGATCTCAAGTTTTCTTCATCGCGAGGTCTGGGTCTCTCGCTTGATAGTAGTCAATAATAGACACAGTAGTAGGACAGAATTGGTATTTGCTACCTGTACCCATAGAGTTTGACAAATATAGCCTCTTAACTGTATGACGAATAAACTGTTCTTAATGAGTTCATTGTCCTGTCCCGTATTCATCTTCATTAACTGTAATTATTTTCTGCTGTAAAGGCTCTCTCTCTAGATATCAAGTCACAGATTTGCGCCTCTAGTATACGATCGACAAAGAAGAACCCTCAATGATCATTCTCATAGGAAAACTGAAAGTTTCTATCTATAATTCTAGCTTAGTACGGAGTATATACATCCACAGCGGCCCCTCTCTGCGTGATCCAAGGTTCAGTCCCGGCCAACACCCGGACTTTTCGTGTGCCTGTCTTACCTTAGGTACTCTTCACCCCCTAAACGCAACAATATTAAGAAGAAGAATCAACAATAATTGAAAGCTTTTCTGTTCAGCTCCTTCTTGTACCAAACTTCAACAAGCTATTGACTGCTTTTTGAAGGATTGAAGGTAACTGTCGATATAATCCGTCTGTCAACGCTGAATTTGAGATCGAGTCTCCATATCAATAAGTCACTGCTATCATAACTACTGCCGATCATCAGCGACAGTATTATTAGATCTCCTGTACCAACTCTATATTCCTGTAAACAACTTTCGACATCCCTCCTCTATCTACTTAGGTGCTACTACTCCTTCCATCTATGCATTCGTGACATACACCCCGACTTTCTCTTGGGGAATCTCTCGGTAAGTGTTATTTCCCTCTATTATTCCTTTGCTTGTTCCTGCAAAAGCTGCCCCACCCCACTTCGGCCGTTCCGCTCCCTGTTATTATTGCTTTCTCCAGCCCCTCCACATCACGATACTGATCGACCTTCCTTCTCCTGCTCTGTTTCCCGCGCTCTGCCATTTGTTCTACTGCGGGTCTTAAACGACATATACTCTGTCATCGTCCTTCTGCAAGCTATCCCATACACTCGAAACTGGCTGTCGAAGCGGCAAACGAGGATAGCGGCTAAATCCATTCAGGGGAACAACAGATAGCCATTATCAGTTACCTGGGGAAGTATCAAGTCTTGAAAACCACAGAAGCTAAAGCTTAAGCTTCGGTATGATCTCTTGATTGCGTTCACCCTTCTTGGTCTCAATATTCCCTGAAAAAGGCTTTGACGGCCCTGATATTGAAGCTTATTTCAACTCTCAAAGACTGACTCGACGCCGTCTAGAACGACGACGGATTCATCCAAAGCGCTTTGTGGCTACATCTCAAGCTCGTCAACCGGGTTACTTGAATTCGAAATTCGAACCCCTATACCCTCGAAAGACCAGCGTGCTTATCTGATCCGTCTTTTTCGAATTCATATTACTACGCTGCTGTATACTTGTTCAGCCCCCAACACGGATCTTACCCCGCTTCAAGCCTTCCACAGATTCTGGGCGACTTTCAGCAATTCGAGCGCGACCACGGTATGAGAATTGGCTACAATTAAATCAAGAATTATCGTCCAAAGCTACGATTACCACAAATTAAACGAATGTAAGCGCCGACTTTCATTATCTGTTTCTGAGCCACTGTGTGGCTCGTCTGGTTGCATGCCAAACAGTACTTGATAAACCCTCACCCTCCTTCTCTGAGGCTTCTTGAGCAATTCAAACCATGATGCACCGTGCGGGGATAACCTGAGCATGATCCGATTTGCGACTATCACTCCTGTAATCCAAGAACTCTTGACTAACTTTTGATGCTGAAAGTTAGCAACCATGGTGCAGCAGCCTCCTCAAGGAGGATCGAGGAAGATCTCCTTCAACGTTTCTGAGCAATATGAAATCCAAGATGTCATTGGAGAGGGTGCTTACGGCGTCGTTTGGTGGGTGACCTCTATTGTCGATAGCGACAATCAGGCTCCGATACTGACTTGTTCCAGCTCGGCTATTCACAAACCCTCTGGCCAGAAAGTTGCCATTAAGAAGATTACACCCTTCGATCACTCCATGTTCTGCTTGCGGACTTTGCGTGAAATGAAGTTACTGCGCTACTTTAACCACGAAAACATCATTTCGATCTTGGATATTCAGAGACCTCGCAACTATGAGAGCTTCAATGAGGTGTATTTGATTCAGGTACACTCTTCAACGCACACACGCACACGTGGAGACCTTGGAAGACTGATTGCCTTGACAGGAGTTGATGGAAACCGATATGCATCGTGTCATCCGCACCCAGGATCTCTCTGATGACCACTGCCAATACTTCATCTACCAAACGCTCCGTGCACTCAAAGCCATGCACTCAGCTAACGTGCTTCACCGTGACCTGAAGCCCTCGAATCTGCTACTCAATGCCAACTGTGATCTGAAAGTCTGCGACTTTGGCTTGGCTCGGTCGGCTGCCTCGACCGATGACAACTCGGGTTTTATGACAGAATACGTTGCGACTCGGTGGTACCGTGCGCCGGAGATCATGCTGACATTCAAGGAGTATACGAAAGCCATTGATGTCTGGAGTGTTGGCTGCATCTTGGCCGAGATGCTGAGCGGGAAGCCCTTGTTCCCCGGGAAAGACTGTAAGTTGCTGTGCTTTTGGAAATTTCCTTAGTGAAGCGTTCCACGACTGACTGAGCAGACCATCACCAATTGACCCTCATTCTGGATGTTCTCGGAACACCAACCATGGAAGACTACTACGGCATAAAATCGCGCCGGGCTCGAGAGTACATCCGCTCTCTTCCCTTCAAGAAGAAGATCCCCTTCAAGGCATTATTTCCCAAGAGCAACGAATCAGCATTGGATCTCCTGGAAAAACTCCTGGCTTTCAACCCCGCAAAACGTATCACGGTCGAAGATGCTCTACGCCATCCGTATCTGGAGCCGTACCACGACCCCGACGATGAGCCCACGGCTCCCCCTATTCCCGAGGGCTTCTTTGATTTTGACAAGAACAAGGATGCACTCAGCAAGGAGCAATTGAAAAGTCAGTTGTCGCTTTATCCGTTTGCTTCAAGGAAAGACCGCTGACCAGTGATCCGCAGCCCTGATCTACGAAGAAATCATGCGGTAGAGAGACAGTGGCGTCTCCTGCAGTACTCTAAGACTGTATCCGATCCAGTGGCAACTCTCCAGCAGACTTGAGGGCAGGATGAAACTCAACCATCTCACCCGCCGATCCAGGGATGGGTTAAGCTCCTGCACATATTATCATAAGCGCATAGAAGGCTCAAGCGATATGCTCACGCATTGCACGATATCGCTATTCTCAATAGCATTCAACTTCCACGACTCGCCACATCGTTGAACGTCTTTCCACAATACCCGATTCCGCCTAGGTCCTTCTGTTGTACTGAATAGGATATCAGCGCCGGCCGTATGCTTTTGTTGCGAGCAAATTTCCACGTTGGCGTCCAGCTAGTTGTTTGTCAATGTAGATCGTCCATACCAAGTTTCTTGTATCTTGCGTCGGGTTTGATGAACGAAATTCCTTCCGGACGTGCAATGCCGTCTTTCCATTCAGTCCGACCCTGTCAGCCATAATAGTGCTTGGGTATATTGAAGAATTACTATGTCTTTACATCGTGCCTTGGAACCATCGCCAATGCGACGAAACGGCTAGGTATAAAATACAAGTACAGTAACAGTCTCAAGCACGCCTAGATCATCTCCCCTTCCTCCGCCGCATGAACGCCTCAATGCCAGCACCAACACCTTCCGGACTAGGTTTCTCCGCACAGACATCAGGCTCAAATCCATAATTCTTGACAAGGTGATCTTTCGTCGTAGGCCCGATAGTCGCAATGAAGACCCTCCTCTCCGTCCCGCTTGCACTCCCATCAACCAGCGCGCCCGCACCTCCCGCACAGGACTCTTTAGATGTAGAAAGCAACCCCAGAACACGAAGCATCGCGTCACAGCCCGTCGGCGAGAACACAACCACCCATATCACCCTCTCCTCCCCGTCCCCGTCCCCGTCCCGATCAGCCAGGGCCAAATACTCCTGTCCGGCGCGCACCGCAGCCCGAAAATCACCTTCAAAGGACTCCATCACCCCCGTCTCATACACGACAAGCTCGTCGACCTGAATCCGCTTAGTGGGAGGTAGGGATTCAGCCATGAGTGTTCTCGGTATGATATCGCGGCGCTGTTCGCCAACGAGGAAGAGGAGGGGTGGCTTTGCAGCCGGTGCATGGGCGCCTGCGCCAGCATCTCCGCCATCATACAGCGCATTATAATGCTCCAGGATCGCGAGCGCAAGTTTCTGGCCGTCTCCGGCGTCGGAGCCGTAGATCGTCGCATGGGGCAGATGGGTGTCTCGTAACGTTGTAAGGGAGCGGGCTGTCGCGGGCCCGACGGTGTACAGTATCAAGGAGCGGGATGCGTCTCTCGCTATTGAGACTGTCAGAGCCCGTTAGCTTGTGGATATTCTTTTCCTTTGACTTTTCCACCGTATCTGCTGAGGGCAGGGCAAACGTACCATCCACCTCTGTCGTGACTAAGCGCGCAAACCCCTCCACAGCACGCTGGCTGGTGAATATCAGCCCGCCGTATTTCCGCCCCGGACCGGCATTTAGACTGCCTGATGTGAAGAGATCTTTGACGGTGCGGAGGTTTGTCTGGTTGAAACGGTGCTCGAGGACTGGGACGAAGGCGGGGTTGTAGCCGTGAGCGGAGAAGAATTCCTCATAGCCATCGTGCGGGGTAGATTTCGTCTTGGGGAGCAAGATGGGCGTTGCCGATGAGGATGAGAAGGGATTTGAAGGTGAGGTTGTCATTTTTCTCCGATGTTCGATTGCTGAGCTTGTTTACTGGCGTTCATTTGATATGTGTGGGGTAAGATACGCTCGGGGAGTGAGGTGATTTGATCGGTGGAGTCTTCAGCAGAGCTGCGCGAGGAGACAGTTTTACGACCTGTTGGTTTGACCCTGCAGCAGATGTCCTATTCCAATTGATGGATTAAGTCAGGTCTTTTTAAAATATAAGTACTGTATGTACCACGACTCCCTTGGAGCCTCTTCAACTACGTCATTACTGAATGGATATACCTAACACGCTGGGGATAACACAAGGAAATTGACTGGGTCTAGTAAACTTATGTACACACTTAAAAGAAACAGAGACAACTACTGGTCGTCAAGAACGTGCAAGTACTTCTTTTCCTCCTTTCTTTCGCGCTCCGTGGCGGGAGGCAGATCGTAGTAGGAGGAGCTTCTGTAGCCTTTCTGTAGGAGGAATCAGTGTCGTTAACAAAACTTGAACGAAGGCGAATGACTTACCAAGTAGTGGAAGGTGAGGTCGCTGAGCTCGGCGGGCTCAATGCCGAGGTCCTTGAATGTCTTGGCCGTCTTGTCAATCTTCTGGTCAATGAACTCCCGCTCCACCTCATCGGCGGAGATGGTGTGCCACCAGAGGAGCTTGTTCAGGTAGTAAGCCGCAGGCTTCAGGATGGCCTTGGGAACGTTGATGTGGCGGCGGTGCTTGAGGATTTCACGGTCAACCAATTCAGCAATTTCCGCAGTAGAGTAATTCTTCGGCCCATAGAGCTCGAAAGTCTGGCCGGCAGTGGTGTCGTCGTGGAGCATCAACTCGAGGGCGGAGCCAACATCAATGGCCTATATAACATGATAAGTGTCACGCTCCGAATCGTTAGTTTGGTGCTGAGCTTACGTGAACGGGCCAGAAGCGTTCCTGCATGCGGTTGGAAGTGAAAAGGTTGGTGACACCGGCGAGCTTGTGGAGAAGATTGTCCTCGAAACCAAACATGGGAGCAGGCCGGACGATGGTAGTCTCGGGGTAAATTGAGCGAGCAACTTCCTCACCCCACCCCTGTACGATCAATCAGCATTTTCACGCAGCCACCGCTCGCTGGGGAGCCGAAACGGACCTTTGTCCTGAAAAACTCGGAGGGCGAGTTCTTGTCGGCGTTATAAGAGGAGACGTGGATAAATCTGTCAACATCGTACTTGGCGACAGCCTCGGCAATGCGCTCAGTTCCATCGACATGAACGTCGGTGTAGGAGAAGTTCCTGCGAAGCATTAGCCGTGGCCCCTCTCTTACCGAACCCCATGAAACATAACGCGGCCACTCACTTCGTGGGATATTGACGACCAACAAGGTTGTAGACAACATCGGAGTGACGGACACTCTCCTCGATAGACTGGGTATTCCGCAGGTCGTATTCCTAAGCGATGCTCGAGTTAGCCGGAGGAAACAGCCTCCATATCCTGAAATTAGATGTCCACGTACAATGAAGACAACTCTTCCAAGATCACCAGTCGGCTTGAGGTGTCTCTTAGTCATTTCCTCACGGAAGGGAACAACAACCGTGCATCCCTGGTTGGCTAGCTGCGAATCAACGTCTGTTTCCACCCTGCGGGCCACCTCGTTGACCTACCGAGCTTGTTGACAATGTAGCGACCGAGGAAGCCAGTAGCACCGAAAACAGTGGCGGTATGACCTAAAGCAAAGGTATTCATATTAGGCGAGCTGCAAGCGACGTGAATTGCTGGCGATGACTAGCATACCTCCAAGAGAGGACCTATAACAAAACTGCCTGTTAGCATCCCAGCTACCGGACAATTCCGACTCAATTGCTCTCACCGTCCGCCCTGGACCTTCAGAATTGGTTTCCCAGTTCGAGTAATCGCGACATCCTGGAGATTCCGGCGCTGCACTTGGAATTGGACCCGAGGGGCGGGGACGAATGCCCTCGACCCCAGAGCGGAATTGACGGCCCGGCACTTCTGCATGGTCTCTCTTCAGCTCGCGGTCCGAATGAGACCACCGTGTTGTGTCCGGATCGGTATTGCGTGGATTGTGAGAGAGATGGAGGTGAGAGCACAGCTCGGCAGGTAAGTTTCGGGCTTGATGCTGGACTGGTCGAAAGTCGTTCTCCAGAGAGCGAACTGCAGCACGGGACTTTTGCGCTAGTCCGAATTCGGACAGCAACCTCTAGCAATGTCAATGACCTACGATCAATACTTTGCACTGTAGGAATTTACTGCAGACTATTCATCTCCATGAGGTGAATTGGATAATTTCGAGCGAAATTCCCACCCAAAGACTAATTAACGCCAATCTATACTTGGATACTACCATCTTGTGCCCTCAGCACGTATCCCCATCTGACTATTCGGAAATTCTGATTGGACGACCAAGTTGACCAGCCATGAACTGATGGTGCCTATCCATACCGCTAATCCTATCTCTAATACTTCCCTTGACCTCTTACCGACACTGGAAGGGTTTTGGCCATCCGAAGCGGCCTCATTCTGCTCGGGTGTCTGACTGTGAGCTCCCACAGGAAGCTCATCTCTAGTGAGCCGAGCACCCTGTAGCCTGCGAACGCCCTCATGTCATTGGTACAACCATTACAGTCTGTAGGATACAAAAACGAACATGCTTGAGAAGCTCACGCAGGTCACTAATTGCGCTGAGCTCTGGCGATGAATATAGTCTTCTTGAACTCTTTTCCCTCCTTTTTGAACACTACCGGCTCCTGAATGACCTGGTAGTCGAACTTCTCGCCCATTCCGGCGTCTTTGAACAACTTCTGCATGTTCTCCAAGGTGAAGCCACGTGTTCTAACTGTCGCGCTTGCCTGGAGGAATGCATTGTGCAGGCCATTTGAGTGTTCATCCTCCGGTACCAAATCGATAATAAAGAACATGCCGTCTTTCTTTAGCCGCTCGCCAAGGCGTTTCAACGCCAAGTCAGGCTTGTCAAAGTGATGAAGGGCCATGCTCACAGCGACGAGATCGAAATCGAAGAACTCAGGCCCGGATAGATTGTCCGGCACGGGTTCAGCGAGGAGGTCGCCGTGGTAGCCATGCATCTTATCCGCAAAGCCCGTTTCTTGGGCGTTGATGTTGAATTGCTTGATCATTTCTTCGGATACGTCCATGCCAACAATATGGTCGACGAACGGTGCTAGCGCCTTGTTTTCAGATTCAGCAGCATCCTCCATCACCTTGAAGTCTGTTTGAGATACATACTGCGGAGACAGCACCAGGCCCGCAAGCATACTCGAGCATCCTGATTTTATGACCTTTTCCCGACTGGGTGTCACTCCAGGTATCACTGATCCAGGAGCGACGTCCTTGAACCTCATTGAAGATCAATTCCTGGCCTTGTCGGAATTCCTCCCTGTAGGAACTAGCTAGTTTACTGTGTGATTTGTAAGAAAGGTACTCTGCATCCACCAATGATCGCGGACTGACCTGAAATATTGTCTGTTCAACTCAGTAAAGTCCGACATCGTGACAAGTTTGAAGACTTCTGAGCGATATGTGAAGAGATTGATGTGGAAGAAATGCAAGGGAAAAGAGTAAGAGCGCTATAATCGGTTTCACCTAATTCAAGATAGCTACTATAGAGTAATAAAGACTTATGTTGAGATGGCAAGACTAAGACTGCCAAATATATACCAGCAATTCGGAGACATATCGGACACTTGTGCTAGAGGCGAACTGCTAGATCCACTACCGGGGTCCTGGAACAGTTTAGTCGCACTGATATCTTGTTACCAACTTACCATAGGCAAGAGAGGTGCCTCTCTAGTACCTTAAAATACCACATGCACATAGCTCCAATGTGGGTCAGGATGCTACCTGCTGGAACGCATTCAGAAACCGCAGTAGACGACAGAGTACATTGTTGGCGTAGCTTTGTAGGGATGTCATCTCTCCAGTAAGAGGTACTACGGCGGCGCAGAGACACCGCCCAAGCTCCTACGCAACACAGCCATCTAAGACCTAAGCAACCTTTGCTCTCACAATTCATTGAACCACTTTCCGAGTCCTTCCATCCACCACTAATTAGCTCTTCATCTCAAATACCTGAGCCTCCTCCTCTTCTTCCTTCCTAGCTACCGTCCGTGTCCTTGTATCCCGCGAAACCAGCATCTCTCCTTGACTTCTCCACCATGGAGAACCAGAAGATCTCCGATTTCCTGGCAGACCAGCTGCAACGAGCTCCAGAGCAGAGCCAGGCCTTCTTCCTCAGCTTTGAAGACTTCTGGGAACGGAAACTATGGCATCAATTGACCAACGCTCTGGTGGAGTTCTTCCAGTTACCTGAAAGCGCTCCTCAGCGGTTACCGATATTCAAGACGTTTGTTCTGAGCTTCGCCGACAAGATTAATCAGCTGAAGTTCGTCTCGCTGGGTTTGATGGCATCAACGGAATGCGCAGGTTTGTTTGAGATCCATGTTCTATTCTAGTTAGAAAGGGAGAACGCAAGGTAGCATTTGACTGACAGTCAATGGGGTGACAGATGACCAAGAGCGACTCTCCTTTCTTACATCACTTGCCGACAAAGTGAACAAACCCGACACACAAGAAGCTCACGTGTATGCCCTTGCGGAAGTTGCAAACGTGAAGCAGCGACTACAGGATTTGGATGGAGCGCAAAAAGATCTGGAAGTATGCCAGAAGGTTTTGGACTCGTTCGACTCCGTCGAGACGGTGGTGCACGCTTCCTTTTACAAAGTCAACGCAGATTACTACCACGTAAGTTGAGCGACCGATTCGCATTAATTCCTCTGCTCGCGAACTAACCATGAACGTACGCCAAGGCCAAACAAGAATTCGCCGCCTATTACAAAAACGCCCTTCTTTACCTAGCATGCATCAACCTGGAGGATCTCAGCGAGTCAGAGCGTGTCTCCCGCGCATACAGCCTGAGTGTCGCCGCCCTCGTCTCCGACACAATCTACAACTTTGGCGAACTCCTCCTGCACCCGATCCTGGACTCGCTCACCGAGACGCCGCACAGCTGGCTGCGCGACCTCCTGTTTGCCTTCAACCGCGGCGACCTTACTGCGTACGATGTCCTGGCCGGCAACATCTCCAAGAACAAGCTACTTGAGCAGCATCGCATTTTCCTCTACCAGAAGATCTCCCTGTCAGCCCTCACAGAAATGGTCTTCCGTCGACCCCCGCACAACCGCAACCTCACATTCGCGTCGATCTCCTCGGAGACGAAGGTCAAGCCTGAAGAGATCGAGCACCTGGTCATGAAGGCTTTGTCCTTGGGTCTTCTCAAGGGTGCTATTGATCAGGTTGCGCAGGTCGCTCGGATTCACTGGGTGCAGCCCAAGGTGCTGGATATGAAACAGATTGAAGGCATGCGCAATAGACTCAAGGATTGGGATGCTGGTGTGAATCAGCTGGGTCACTGGATCGAAGGAGTTGGTAAGGACGTGTGGGCTGCCTAGAAAGCAGACCAGGTAACATGATAGGTATCCTTATGAGCCCATGTTTCTGGCGTTCGAGGGTTACAAGGGTACTATTTTGCATGTATGTACGAACCTTACTAGAACACTCTCAATAACTGAAAAACTACGGGAGCGATTGGTCCTTTCCAGTCAAGGATGAGCGTTGCCTACAAGGAAATTGTAAAATACCAAAGGGGAGGATATACCTATGGAATGATGTGACGGTGATGTATAAACACTAGCCCTAATGTCGAGCCAGACCCCTAAATTCAAGTCCAGACCCCAGGCTTCAAAGAAGAGACGATCCTAGTAAGACACATCCAACCACCCAAGCAGGCCACCAGACACACCACACAACCACCTGTGTCCACATGCCCCAGACATTCCATCCGAATGCTGCCTGAGTCAGAACCGTCTCAACCGTCACGCCTGAGTACCAACATGCCCCAATGAGAACCGCAGGAGGAGAAAGGACATTTAAGACTAGCAAACCAAGTATAGCGATGGGGTACCGCAGAGCAGCTTTCGTCTGGGGACTGATGCGCTTGACGAAACTAAGTGGTGCACAGAGTAGGCCAACCATGAAAGAAAGAGAGAAGTTCAATGTGGCAAGGGTAGAGAGGAACAGGCCGAGCAGAAGGAGGGAGAAGGATTTAGTCAGGAAATATTGCTGAGTTGTTGGAGGAGAACTAACCCCATGGTTCAAGAGGGCTGACACGATGAGGGGGAGGATGACCCCAGCTCCGAGACAAGTGTAGGTCGCGGTCGTATAGTACTGTTGACATTGTTAGAGATCTTGCGGGACCACGTTCAGTGCAGAAGTGAGGAGACCGACCTTGTGATGGATGTTATTGAAGATGAAAAGAGGGACCAGGCCAAGCAGGTGTAGCCCGATAACTAGTGTGAGCGGGAGCGCCAACTGTCGCTCCAGGACGCTGCCAGGACTGGGTAGCTCCTTGGGATTTGAGTCATTCAATTCGCCATTTGTCTCAGCATTCGTTGCTTGATCGGCCGGAGACTTCTTATCCTGGGGACCTTCTCCTTTCGTGGTAGAGGTCGCGAGAGCGTGCATATAGTAGCCCGTACGCATCCACAAAGCAATCGCCATGATGGTGAAGTTCCCAGCAATCAGCATCGCACTTGGAAGGTAAGTACCTATGCTGACGAAGCGATTGGTGTGCATCAGCAGATAGAAGAAGAAACTCTGGTGAAGGTGTTCGAGCAGGTTGTTGAGACTGCGACAGAGACTCTCCACGGTTCGACCTAGAGCCATCTCATCTTGCCAGCCATCTCCCTTCGTTTGCAGAGTGATCGCATCAATGTGGTACGGTATGAAACTACTATGTGCCCCGGTAGCGTGTCCGAAGCCCTGCTTGACCATACCCCTAAGGATTGTCTGCAGGCGCTTTTGATAGCTATCATCATGCTCCCACATTTCCTGCAGGCTGGTTCCGATTCCCATCTGACCCCCGGCGATTGAAATGACCGTATTAAATAAATCCAGATTGGGCAGTTGCCCGTTGACGCCATCGTAGACGATATGTAAAGACTCGAATCGATGATCGAAGGGGTATTCAATAACGAGTCCCCCCTGTAGGGCACCGCTCTTCAGCGGCAGAGGCTGGACCGAGGGCGGTTGCATGTCATGATACGCATCGATCCACGCCTGAGTTCCAGATTTGCTGTCTGGTGGAAACAGAAAAATGATATCTTTGGACCACAAAGACCAACCTAGAGACGATCGTCATCAGCACGGCTTGAATGACCCCTTCTCCACACTGCATCGCGATAAGTTTCGACCCACGCTTAAAGTATCTTGCCAGCGTCAGCGCAAGGCTGACCCCATTCAAGTTCAATTCCCCATCAGCAGTCTTCCAAGCAGCAACCAGCACAATCGCCTCCGTGGCATCGCCCCGCGGCGCATGGATGATCGCGTAGACATTCTGTCCCTCATGCGTGATGCCCGAAGAAGTGTACTCGTACTTCTGCGTCGCAACTTTCAACCCGGCCGCTCGCAAGACCGACTGTATCTGATCGGAAATTCTAGTCGCAGATTTGGAATTAGCAATGGGACCACCAGACCACACGGCTAAGCGGTAGAAAGGTGTAGCAGCAACGTCTCGACGTACACCGGTGTCAATTCACTATCCTTCGCCTCCTGACCTTCCTGATTCCCAGAATTCAGCAAACTTTCGAGTTCCCTCTTATACCCGCGAAAGATGTTCTGTTCGCTGCCTGAAAAGTATGCATGAACCTGGCCAGGCAAAAGCGCATTCTCGGAGATGTATGTTCGACGGGCGTATTCGTCGAGGGGAAGGAGAAGAAGCCAGACCACTCCTGCGATTATGCAAAGAAGCGAAAGTATATACGGCAGGCGCACGAAGAGAAACTGGGGATTGCTCCGCAACCTGCGGATCACGGCTGTCATCCGGTCCCTGTCAGCTTAGGTCTATCTGAAGCTGCGTCTGATGATATTCTGGGGTAGATGCTAGGGGATGAATGGCGCGCATTGAGATACAATTTGCCGATAGACCAAGTCTCTGCGCGTAATTTCGAAGTATTTAACTTACATTTCAATGCCATGGAATTAAAGACATTCGGAAGTATCTTCCCATGCCGAGTGTTGTTGTAAAATTGCTTAGAGGGCAAGTTGAATGTATTGGAACCAGCATCTCCGCAATAGCTGGTATCTAAATTTACGTCGGCCGGTAGTGACCACCTACACAACTCGCTCTAAGAGACTACAAGTGATGCAAATGAATTAACAAAATTTTCCCTGATACACTTAATGCTTCATTAACAAGTATTTATTGATTAATATGCACACAAAATTGAAATTTCTTCCTGCTGAGTGTGGTAGCTTCAAGGACCGAGGCGTTGATTCGTGCCCAGATAGCTCAGAGGAGTGGGCCTCTCACCCCCTACGGCTGCCGTCGCCGTAGGAAGGACACCATAACGACCATAGGTTTTCTGATCTACTGACACATAATGTGGCAGTCGTCCCAGTAGGTTCAGCTTTCCCTCAATCCATCTCAGGATCTTCTCTGGTGGAACAAGCACCTTGAGATACCCGAGGCCGACTAGAGAATGACACGTTAGTTTTAAAGCAAGAGAGCACAATGATAGGGAATACTCACGTAGATAGCCTATTATAATAGCGCTCAGGTGGCCCAAGAAGCTCGTGTTCGGCATGAATATCGATACGAGAGCACATGCGAATAGTGGTGACGTCCAGGTCGGAATCTTCGCTGTCCCAAGACTATGAATAATTAGATGATCTGAGGACTTCAACGTGACTCGTTCCAAGTTGGGATACCTGAAGTATGGGTTTGACTTAAATGTCTTAATAGCTTCAGAGCCTAGCAATAGGAACACCCAGACACTAAGGATATGTTAGAAATACTTTCACTTTCTGAGGTCTTCAAATCCCACCTTGCCCCAACCACAGCAGTGTTGCTGTGCAGGATGAATTTCTCAATCAGGATGTATATACCGGCTGGGAAGGTTGAGAGAGCTGCACACAGATATTAGCCCACTGCAACCTGAGGTCTCCTTGATAGGGCCTTTCTGCGGTTTCCGAAACCAAATGGGGATGACATACGGCCAAGAAATAAAGCAACTGCGGTCAATGTACCATGCTCAGCTTCGAATCGCTCCAGCAACGGTGTGAGAGCTAGCAGATTCACGAAAGCGTGAAAAAACCCGACGTGAATAAATGGATAGGTGTTCAGTCGGTACACTATTTTCTCGCGTCAGTACCGTTCGCACGCAAAGACGTAACAATCGACTGCAGATTGGGCGGCACGGCAGAGATGGACATACTGCTACCAATTCCGATTTCACTCGGCGTCAATGATCCCCATTGTACCACGCCCCATATAGTTTGTAGCTCGAGCAACCAAAATACAACGATGGCCAACAGCACAAGGCGTGTGAAAAGTGGTAATCGGAGCACATACGATCTCACCCTGGTAGGGTTGAATGGTAATGGCGGTAATGCGGCCGGGATTGCCATGTTGCTTGGTAGAGAAATGGCACGAAATTCCCCAATTCACAGAAAGTGCGAACGATTTGAGTACGCCGAAGGTGATGGTCAAGGTAGGAATAAGGTGGATGAGTGTTCTGTTTGATTTGTGTAGAACTCTGCTGTTGTATCGAGATCGAAGGGAAAGGGTTGACGTCGGTACAACCGAGGAAGCAAAGTCAAGGAAATCGAGGTCGTGATTCATCAATCAGGCAAGGACAATGCACTATATGTCGTAAAGCGGAATTGCCAGTGCCCAGTGGCAGTGTCTAGGATGAATGCAAACAATTCAGAAGCCAGAAAACATGCGATGCGGACCACACGACTCGGAAAGTTCGATGTCCTTTATGCAGAGATAGTCCAAATAATATAAAACCTGTAAGACTAAACCGTGAGCTCGAACAAACACAAGGAGGTAATGCAGCAGCACTGAATTTGGAACTGAAAACGATCAATGCTCAGGGCTCTTTGAGGCTACTTTGTCTGAGTGGGCTCTTCAGTAACGCGGATCACGGGGTCACGTGTGCGATAAGCGCTATCGGTCCAGGGAATCTCTCAGTGATGCATAAATACGAAAGTTGATACTGGAAGTTTGCAATCTCATTTCTTCTAGCTCATTAAATCATGATCAATTATATATGAGATTTATATCTGACTTATAACATCAGATTACAGGTACTGCTGGAACCACGCAACAGCCTGGTAGAAGGCCTGCTCCTTGCAGAACTTGAAGTGCTTGTTGCTCAAGTCAGCGCGGACAGCGAAGCCATGTGTAACGCCGCTGAACAGATTAATCTGCCAGGGCTGACCTGTCTTGATCAGAATATCCTCGGACTCGTGACGGAGCTGAGTGGTGAATATGTTGTCGATTTCTAACATATTCTCAACGTCAGTTATGATATTGATAGTAACCTAACCCATCCTCGCGGACCAACTTACCGGAGGCAGCGATAGAAAGAGGACCAGCGATGGCAGCTAGCTCCTCCTTGGAGATAAAGGAGGGATGAGCGGTGTAACCGACGTCGATCTTACCGGGCTTCAAGAAGCGGCAGACATACTGATCGAAAGAGCCTTGTTAGGAACGGGATACACCAACATAGACACCTTGCAGGTTTCAAAGCATGTAACTTACCTTGCCACCAAAGCAGTAACCGACACCGGCGATTCTCTTGACTCCCAAGTCCTGCCTGAGGTACTTGATTGTAGACTCGACAACAGGGTCAACGTTGGCGATCTGGTGCTTAGGAAGCCAGGAGGGAAGATCAGCCTTGCCGGATTCCATGTCACTGAGCTTGATAGCGTCCTTCTGGAAGAGATCGGGAATAACGGCGAGGTATCCATTGGCAGCGAATTCGTCGGCAAGCAGCTGGGCGTTGACATAGATACCGAAGATGTCGCTCAATATGACGATGGCCTTCTCGGGGCTCTTGTTGTCCTTGGGGTATGAGATGTAGGTTTCAACTTTGGAGACTCAGCACCGAGACCAGCTGCGTTCAGAAAGGGGTAGCAAGGCTACTTACCACCCTCGACAGTCTTGATTTCTCCAGCGGGATTGCCTTCGTGCTTGAAACCAGAGGCACAGCAAGCTCCGGGTGGGTTGGATGCCATCTTTAAAGGATATGAGTATAGAAAGCTGCGTGAAGAGCGTACTTTGGACAAAGACTGTGAAATATGGGAAAAATAGCTGATAGATAACGCGGGACAGTCGCCCCTCTTAAATGCCCGAAGAAACATCAAGGAACATCCATCCAATTCGATTTCGACGCAGCGGCCCCCCATCCCCACTCTTGCCTCTCATGGACGCTTACTAATGGTTTACTCTTTCACGTATTACGAGGCTGCAAGATAAAGGAGCTTTGGCAGAAGTGCCTTGTCCATTGATACGATCTAGAATAATGTTTGAATAGCTGTGGAAACTAACCGGCCCTTGTCACAATCCCTCTGCAACGTCTGTCTGACATTGTTGACCTCCACCAAGCCACCGAGGTAACTGAGGCATCGGGTAATCGGCAGTATGGCTAAGCTTTTTCTCCCCGTTGGCGGAGGCTCGGGGATAAAGAGATAAATCATGTTAAATCCGGTAGAGCGAATTAGATCAAGGTCTCAAATGATACGGAGTAGCAGCAAAACGTGCCTTGCTGAGAACGATTGGCTGGACCCCCACCAGAAGAGACTTGTAAACTTCTGCTTGGCTCGAGCTTTGAAATCAGATTCAGGAGGTGGCACTTGGACAAGACTCTGTACAATTGTTCATGGTTCGTTTCATCCTATATCCACTAAGACGTCCACAAGAGGTCTCTAGGTAGTATTCCCAAAAAAAAAAAAAAAAAAATCCGGTCACATCATTGGTTATCAACCACCCCTCATTAGCCATTCCGTAAGCCATGCGTATCGTTCATAAACATCAAAAGGCGTCAAAAAGTGAAAACCTGGCTGTGATATATGGGGTATTATGTCCAGTCACCCAAAGCCAAACACCTGGTCATAGAAGTCAAATAGTGTAAGGGGTATAATGAGATCACAAGTAAACATTAAATCCTCCAGTTCATCCTGTCCGTGTTGTTTTTTTGTTCTTCCATTTTTTCACCTGCTTCCGCCGTGGTTCGTATCAAAAACTCAAGCTGAAGCATGAGAAGTGATCTAGCGACAGGCGGTGAGAAAATCATTTCGGCATGATTCAGGCGGCGGGGAACTTGAAAGGCGGCAGTTGTGGTCGTGACTCCTTCTTCACCGCCCAAGCCTTGAGGGCAATAGCCAAAATCTCACAAGCCATGATAAAGGCGGTCACTCCCATTCCAACAGTGAACGTGAACATAGCATCCAGATTATAGTATTCCATGCTATCAACCACATTGCGGGTCTACCGACAAAAGATCAGTAACAATCCCCTGGATTGAAAAGAAGGAAAGAGAGGGACACAAGACACTTACACTTAGCATGAAGATCAACCCGCCAGCAATCAGGCAGAAGGATGCCACAATCTCAGTTGGTGGGCGCGACGGAAGATAGGAGGTCGGAGGCTTGAGGTATAGCAAAACATACGTCATGCCACGAGCCAAGGCGAACCCAACGAGAAGATTTCCCCATTGCTTGTGCACCATGGTCGAAATCATGCTCGTTTGATGGTGCGATCCCATCATCATGCCCAAAAGCAGGATAACAAGCGCAGGCATTGGATTGAGGGATACGCCTTGGGTATCAGGGGTCTGCCAAGCAGGGTCTGCCGAAACATGTACGCCGGCATGAGCGGGAGATTGCAGAACGGTACTGTTCAGCCAGCCTCTGACGCGCTTGGATTCAAACAGCATGCCACAAAGGCCACCGCCGAAGAACATGATCGAAATCGACACATGCTCAAGGTCCGTAGCAGACCATGCGCCGCCCCAGCCAGCCAGATGTTCCAGAAAGACATTGCTTGCCCCGTAAAGGAAAATGACGAAGGATTCGGTAAACTCGGCAGAAGGAATCTTCTCCTTCCATTTTCCGACAATGGAGCTCGAGGGTTTGATGTTCCATGCCCAGCCAAAATCTGCCCAGCAGCCCATCCAGCGGCCCATGGTCAACAGACCGTACCAGAAAAAGATTCCACCCTTTATGAAGTGCGCCAGACCGTTGAAGACTTCGCTTCCCCGCTGCAGTTGAACTCAATTAGCGCAATCTTACATCGGGCAAAGAGGGAGATAGAGAGAAGGCGCTTACCATGATGCCACCATAAGTTACACCACCGGTTGCGATAGCGACGAAGCCAAAAGGCAGGATAATCCTGTCAATAACCAAAGATACAGCATTCAAGACCCGGAGAACGCGACTAGATACGAAGCGAGGCAGGCGACTGGCGAAAAAACGGCCTAAAACGGTGCTATGTAGCCAGCCGCGGTGAGCGGGCTCCTCAAATACTTGCTCGGGCTTCTCAAAGGCATCATATTCTTCTGACGGAGTTGAGCAGGAAGGTGAACTTGGTCGACTGTGAAGGGAGGAGGAGTTTCTCTCGGTGCCCTGGCCGCTGTCTTTTGACCAGCGATAGGCATGATTCATTCCAGACGTATAAGGGTGCGAATTATCAGCCATTTCGTCGGTGGGCACAGGGAGGAATGCTGCCTGCTCGTATGCCTTTGCTCTCTCGCCTCTGCCAGCATACGCGAAGATCAACGACATAATGACCTGTGCGCTGATTACCCACGTCGCAATCCACCCAATCTTGTGATGAGCATTGTTCTCATAAAGATCAGGGGTCTGACTGTTGTAGATAATTCCGATAAGTAAACCCAAGGCATTGCACACCAGGAAGAAAAATTGCGACGGCAGTGCAAATCGCGAACGCGCGACACTGAACATGACGGCTGTGGCAGCACTGATCAGCAAAGATCCCGAAGATGGTGGTTGCTGGAATTTCTTACCTGTGGGCAGGACGAAACACCATGCAATGATCATGAGAGCGATGTGAGCCATTATGGTGCCCGAATGCTTTCCGTATGCGAAATAACTCATGGGAGATTCGTCGTTTGCGTCTTTATGCGGCTCCGACTTTGTTGTGTCTTCCATGTTCATGCCCATGTCCATTTCCATGGATTCATCGTCTCCGTGAGGAAGTGCATTGGCGATGGATACTAGTAAGAAGCAGGCCGCAAATGCGGCGCGGGATGCTGCTCGCAGCATGGGCGATTTGGTTATTGTATTATGGGGATAAGGGCTGAGCTAGAAGGTTGTTCTGAATGGGCAGCGACTACAGAGAGCTGGAGTTGAGGAACCTAAGCTCCAGCTCGTCTGATGGTTATTCCGATGGCTTGATTGTGAGAAATTCTGATTGCGCAAAACCGCAGCTGTATGAGTTGCGGTGTTGAAGTGCTACCGGCCCTGGCGCGCAATAATTACGTTAGGTATGCTTGTAGGGCTGAAGTATGGAAGGAGACAGCCGAAGGAAAAGGGAAAAGGAAGAAGTAAGAATGGAAAGGGAGCCAGGGGAGGGAGGGGGGAGTAGATTAAGAGGTAAGATGCGAGGTCAGATTTTCTCTCTGTATTTTTCTTTTTTTTTTATCCTCTCTCTTTATATGCGACGATGCCTTTTTAATAATCTTTGGAGTTTCGCTCTGATTCTTTCGGACCAGGCGGGGATAAGATGCGCCCTGCGCCGAGACGGACGTGGAAACAAAGACGCTCCCCAAAGCTCCGTATGCCGAATAGCACGGCGGTGGAGAAGAATAATTACCTAGCGCTACCCTGCTCGGCTTGAATTGTCCTGATGCTGTCTGATATTTCGATAAATTCCCGGTGTTTTACGATATAGAAAATATCAAGCGACGAAAATTATCATGCCATTTTATGATGCCGATGAGCATGATATGAGTGACGATGACGATGAGTTCGTCGCTTATAGGTTGTCGTTCTACCTGGATCAGAGCTCCGGAATGGTCATAGAGACCGTCATCATGCGGAGTCTTTGGGACTTACTTTGAATAATTGAGAGTCTTTGGTAAGAATTTTCCTTTTCTCTTATTTTTCATTTTCAGAATGGGTCGGTCTGGAACGCCAGGGAACTAGAGAGTATGTATCCCAGGAGGACCTGAAATCGCCTACTGATTCGCATGATGTCAGTGTTTGATATCACTGCTTTTTCTTTCGACATTTACTTGAGCTTGGAGCAGACTACAATATCAAACCCAGCTCTCAACTGCAATCCAATAGCAACAATAACAACCAATTACCATCCAGATCTTTCCAACAGAAGAATAGGCAACATAAGTTACATAACAAACAGAAAGATTTTCTTCTCGGATGCTCGGATCTACCGGAGGCATCATCCCGCCTTATCCTTGAATTACCAATTATGGACTAGCCCGTGACCAACCATCCAAGTCACTATTGCACCAGTGCGTGCCATAGGATGACCTCATTCCAAGGTACCAAGGCTACCAGGCAGCTGGGCTTTAGCGCCTGACTCGGAGCTACTAGGGGATTGGGCATTGGCCTCTTTTGAGGACGGGGCCAAATTACTCTATTTGTACGTCCCTTTTGGAATGGATTGTTTTTGAGAACAACACACTGCGAGTAATATTATCGAAGTCTCAATTCGTCCGTTATCCACACACTCACCGCTAATGATTCGATCTGATCCGTGCGGCTCATACTGTTTCGGCGTACCTAGATACCTCTGCCCAGCCTGATTCTTTGAGCAAGTACCTTACCTATCGCCAGAAGGTGTCACTTGATCATTACCGGGATTGTGATTCGCTATTTCTGTAACTCCGTATGAGTACAAAGATTGGATGAAATTGTCTGTGCCGAAGCGACGACATTCTGCCTTACCAACTCCCCTGTTACGTGGTTGAGGCCTCTGCCGATCTCTTAACAATAATGAGAAAGGCACAAATACTGCTGTTATTCATGATTTGTAAGCCCTGCAACAGAGCCGAAACCTACCAGTCTTAAGGCACTTATTCATTCGACGGGGACAAAGGGGAAGTAAACACGAATACATACGGCTCAGTAGGAAGAGGTCTTTAATGCAGAGTGACAATATAGGTAGGTATACGGATTCATTCATCTCCTCCTTGCATTTGAAATCAAGCAAAGATATCAACTATTACTTGATAAGGAATGACATTTGCGCGTGATGCAAAAAAGAATGTACTAAATGTAGAGAAAGATACTGCCGAACTCCGAGATCTGTACCCCTCTTCCCTTGAATTGTTCTTCAAAGATCATCCGCTATTGTCAGCCTACTTATGCATACCTACTCAGCTCCAGGCGCAAAGACTTCCTTCCGGCAACGCAAAGCTGAGAATGAGCTGATGCCACGTTATGCTGGTAGGGGCAGGTATCCAAATTTCATGCGCAGAGTACGGAGTATCTGCTTTGAAGACAGCAAAGACACTGCCAAGAATCCCACCTAAAGTCATTGAGATGACCCGGAGATGAAAGGGAGAGGCACTCTTTAAGCGAGTATACAACAACGGCATCCTCCGCCGAGTACAGCTAATCAATTCGATTAGCTGCAATCAAAGCTCGGACAGGTTCCCTTCATCTGTTCCTCGAAGTGACCCCGCCAAGCGGAACACCTAGCACGTTTGGCTAATGTTGGTGACACGACATCAATTAATTTGATAATAAGACTGTATCAGTAATTTTGAATTTCCTGAGTCATTGACGGGAGTTCTCGTGATAGTAGGTAAGGTACTCGTACCAGCTCCCTGCCTTAGACTAACGATAATTACATTATTGACTAGGCCGACTCATCTGACTGCCCAAGCCAGCTGCCGATCCATTCTTGGCATGATTGGCCGGTAAGAACGGATCAAGGAATCGGCCTGCATCCGCCATCCGCGAGCTTCCGTGAGAATGAACTACCAACTCCCAGTTCCAGTTTCTCTCAGGAATAAAGTTCTCGGAGTCCTGGACAGTCGACATTTGAGGTGAAACGGGCAGATTACTCACTCTATACGCACGCACTTGTATCATCTAACACACGACCCGTCTTTTGGGATTGATGAGTGATTACGGACACACGGGACCTGCTGACCTGATATGCTTCTCGATCTTTCTATGCTTGTGTCCTTACTAAATTTGTACGGAGTAGAGTGGTGTGACTCACAACACGGATCAGCGAGCCTCTGGTCAACCTACTTTCCGTCAGGTTTTGTCGCGGTCGTCGAGAACTTCGTATGTTGGAGTATCTATGAGACCCCTAGCCTCTTGTCATGGCCGAGATACTGCGGCATCATGTTGGCTGCTTCGTATGACTGTGGTCGAGCTTTGAACTCTTGGTGCTGTCATAGATGCTCTCCACATTAACATCTGTCAGTGTCAGAACTATTTTAATCAATGTAATGCGGTACCCCGGCCTTTCAATTCATGTGCAACAGTTGAAGTACGGGCTGAAGTTGCCAAGTACCTCAGTGGTACTTACACAGTACTCCGTACAGCTGAGCATCAAATCACAGCGGCACATTTTCTTATAAATCAGACAGATCTGCGTGAATCGTGCCATGGTGACAGGTAAGACCAACCAATCATAAATTATGATCACCGGCTGGAACTCGGGGAGTCGGAAACTTCAGGTACCCTGTCGGATATATCGCGAAACCATTCTCGGAAACATAGGGTATTGCAGTTGCACAACGCTTGTCCCGTTGCATAAATCTTCAACACAAGAGCATGAACCACATCCGAAGACCGGCACTTTACTCCGTACCACGCCAGAGGCCCCAGTCACTGTTGGGATCATCCACAGATCCATTCCTTTAGTAGCTCCATGGATACTGCCTAGGAATTGATTCCTCTCACATCGGAAAATCGGCACATTGCTAAGGATATCAGCGGGGTCCCAGAAGATGACCCGCACCTCGCGCTACTGTGTAGGAGCTAACTGGTGTTCCAATACTCAGCAGTCAGCACTGAGTCAGTGGCTCTGCTGACTTTTGAGTTCATCCTGCGGAAGGAACTAAAAAATAATATCTACCCCAGATATGATGCAGGTAATCCCGCGCCCTGAATGCGAACGAATGTCGGATTGTCATACGAGTCCTCGGCTACTCTTCCCAGGGGTAACTCACCATGAGTCTTGAGACCATTCACCATTGTAACCATCAGTCCTCGCCTGCATGGAGTTACAGCCTGTACACCTCTTGGGATCAAGACCCAAAAGAAAGCGCGCACTCCAATAACATATCAGGACGTTCTCATTCATTGTCCACCTCTGGCGGAAAAAGACACCCTGTTGGTCGCGCACACAACCGTAAGACTAGACAAGCTGTGACCGCAGCTGAAGTGAACAGAAAACAGCTTTTCGAACGCAGCGCGAGGACGATCAAAATGCAGAACATTGAGATTCGGTCTATGTGGTGGTTCTGTTGTTGTAATCCCGTAATCCGTCAATGTCCAGCTTTGCATACGTTGACAAATATGCTTTGAGAGTTGCGAGTACCTTCCCTCCGCAGGACCGTTGTTCAACAGCCACAAACAGAAACGAAGCTGTCTGTGTGGCACATATCACTGTCGACATGCCATACGCATTCTCAACTTGAGATCGACTTTTACCACAGCCAATAGTGCTTCGCTTGCCGGACTTTCATAAGCTTTTCGATTTATAGACTAAATGCAGGTCAATGATCTAGCACGTGCTAGTGACAATCCACAACGGCGATCATATGGGCTTCCTCCAGGGCGCGCTTTCTCTATGGACGTAGTTGAGCGCGCGGGATTCTCTTCAATCTGAAAGCTTTCCAATGAACGGTATCCACGAGAAGATGTGGCTTGTCCACAATTAGGGATTGACCACCCATCCGCATTGGTTTGAGACTTCGAACTGGCAGTGTTAGGCTAGAAGTAATGTTAACTGTTCTATGTAAACAGATTCAGTGGTATGATTTTCTTTCTTATCGTCGATCGTGTAATAATAAAGAAAGGTAGCTTTAAGCTTATCCTCGAGTTGATGAGCAGATGTGGTCGTTTCTTGCTTCATCCTGATTCAGGCACTGCGGAGAAACAAAACGCCGTGGACTTGGAGCCGAAATAACGAGCTTCAAAATCACATGACCGCAATAGCCTAATGGGTCCCGAAACGGCTTAGCGCTTCTCAAGCGAGATGGTCCGAGCCCGGCAGCGGAACAGAGGCACACAACGCATTTTCAACCTTAATATCTTTTATCCTCAACGCCCAGCGCCAGCGACGACAAATCACCTGCCAAACACCGTCAACTCCCAGGTTTTCCCCGTCTCAGATTCAAGATGACTCACGAGTCCGTTTGGTACAGCCGGCCCCGCAAGTAAGGATATTCTTCTATTCTAGGATGCGTCGATACGATTTGGCTAATTACGCTTTTCCCTCGATAGGTTCGGCAAGGGTTCCCGTGAATGGTGTGTGAACGAAAATCCCCAGGCGATACCAGGAGGATAGGTCGAAATTTCATGGATTGCGAGCAGGAATGGCTAATCAGATATTTGCGTCGAAACAGCCGTGTTTGCGCCCACCGCGCTGGTCTCATCCGCAAGTACGGGGTATGGAAATGAGCCAACTATCGAGAATAACCAGCATTGGATATGCGACTGATTGTGGTTATAGATGGACATCTGTAGACAGTGCTTCCGTGAGAAGGCTCAGGACATCGGTTTCTACAAGGTTGGTTCCCACATACGCCGCAGAGTCGGAACACCATGGCCAGGTTCAACCCGACGACACTCTCGGAGAACTGGTTGGCAGAAGAAGAGCGGATCACTAACAGATCACCTCTACCATCCAGTACCGTTAAATCTGCTTTCTCGATCCATTTCCTGTTTCACGACGAATCGTTACGTGCTCGGCGCTCGGTAGCTACCATGGAGGAAAATCAAAAAGGAATCATATCCGCTTGAATTCCAACGGGGGAAAATAGGAAAGAGGAAGAGGAGATGCCGGTGTGAACAACCCAAAAGGTGTTATGTCGAAACCTTTATCTTTCCAATTCAATTTTTAAATTGAATTCATGAGGATCTTTCTCCCGTCCTTTCAACTTTACTTTGCCTACACCTCGAGCCCGCCATAGCGAAACAATGTGGTGAATGTGACGAATACGACTGCAATTGGGCCAATGCCACCTGTAGACCACCATGTCTAGTAAGGTTACTTATGGACGTAGCGGCCGGTTGCAACAGTTGAATTTTTCCTTTCGTCTAACCCTCCGGTGCGGCATCATTCACTTCACCTTTACACTCTATGACTGGAGAAACATACCCCATCGCGCAGCAAAGATTTTGGGTCTTTACCATGCGGTCGCCAATGTCGCTCTTCGTAGAGACACGGATTGTCTGGTGTCTGCTATTGAAACTCCGCGTTTTGAACACACAACGTAGCATTCCTACTTCGTAGAACGTATGATGAGAAAAACTGCTGGAATTAAATTCTAGCAATCACCGAGCTATGTCTTGCGCGACCACTTTAGCACGGTATTCTAACTACCTGCCTAATGAGAGAGACGCAATCAAATACAGATAACGTTGAGGCCCTCCCGATTGGAATTCAAATAAGACCCGCAAATTGAACTCCGATGCCATGAACTCCTTTCTGCTAGAGCCAGGAGGGGTAAATCAAAGATGGTTGCCTCTCTATTGAAGATAGAAGGGTGCCGAGGCAATGCGACGAGCTACTGCAAAGAAGCAGTAAACAATCGTAGATTGTAAAACAAGAGATACGCATCGGCGTTGAGGACTTCGGCCTCAGTGGCCGCAGTGACCTGATCATCGTTGAACAGTACCCACTGTCAAGAGAAGAATTAGTCATGTCAACAATGTCAAGTTGTTGTCTCCTGAGTGGACACACGAGGCATAAGCCACTAAATAACGGATAGACAAACCTGGTCGCCCTGCTTGCAATACACGTAATAGTGTCCAGCGTCCAATTTGCCTTTGTGGACAACTGCAGAAGAAAGATCATAGATGAATTTGGATTTGTCAAGATCCTCCCTGTGTCGATGTGTCGTATATGGGAGCATGTTGATCGACAAAGGGAAATCGACCCTGCCTTCCACTTTCTCGGACACTGCTGAGCTATGCTCGAAGCGCTGAATATCATGTTAGCCAGGTCCACCGCGGTCGTCAGAGACGAGAGACATACCTTCAACTGCATGCAGAGAATCGCCGGCAATTTCTTGATTCGCAAACGCTTTGTTGCTTTCTGAGGCGTACCGCCACACTCACTGCAATTGTAAACACCTGCCATCAGCCTTTCTAGCGACGTAAAGCTCTCCAGGCAACCATTTAGTGTAGGTGTCGCTGATGGCCCAACACCACCGCCCATGGCCCGTTTCTTCGCCTGTACCTGAACGTCCAGACTCAGGTCGAGCATAGGATCTTCCGTTTTTGTAATGTTGCCGCAATTATCGCACATCACACTGCTTTTAAGCTTGCCATAAAATGTTTGGTGAAAGAAGCAAGGACACCCTTGGTCGTGATCATCCACGTGTCCTTCAGTGCTCGCATGTAGCTTGTCGACGAGGAATTGGTAGTACTCGTGTGCGTCCTGCTGGTGGTAACCTGCCAGAGTCTACCAAGCGTCAGTAACTTTTAATGTTCTTAGAGCCGGTCAAGAAACCACCTACAGGACTCGCACGCCATGATGCTAGAAGGAGATTCAATGCTGCAAAGCCTTCTGCTTTGTCGCTGCTGTTGAAATCGGCAAACGCCTCTGCAACTGCGCAGCCTACGCAATCTGGGACAGAACAATCGTGTGACTGATGGCCATTCCCCAAGAAATAGGCATTCAAGATGGGATCATGCAGTAAGGTCTGCAGGATGACGTTGAGATAACATGTTTGTCCGAGATTGTACAGACCTCTGACACCTTGCTTTGCACAAGCGCGCTTGTTGGCGTTGTTCCTGACAAACTGTTCATCAGAAGAACTTGCGCTTGATCTCCGTCTCCTAGATGCTGCTGGACTTTAGCAGGTTGAATGAAACCAACATAGACAGGATGCGAACCTTGGTGATTTCCATAAGGTAACGATCGAAGACGTTCTAAGTCATGGTCATAGACGAGGTCACCGCAACCTTGGCAGAACAGAGTACGTCCCCTTGACTCCATGTCTGGTGGTGTCAGCTACCTTCTACTGTAGAGTCGCATTAGATTGACTTACAGAACTGATGCCCAGTGGCTTTCGTATGAGCTTGTCTATCGGCAGGAGAGCACACTTCAGAGCAAGTCAAACACGTGTATTTTGGCCTTAGCAAAGAAGCAATACGCAGGCCTCCCTTTTGCTTCGGGAAATCATCCACCGTTAAAGGCTTAGGAAACAAAGGTAAAGGCCTAGGAGCCAGAGCATTGTGAGTTCTAAGGAATGAGCTCTTGAACTGATCGGCAGTGTTTCCACTCTGAGTCAATATTGCGGCGAGATGCTCTTACTACAAGTCAGTTTGAAGATCTATAGAGAGGACGGTATCGTGATGATGCCTGCTTACCGCAACCGAATTCAGCCTCCGAGAGAATGGACGCAGAAGTAATGCTGGCCATGGTGACGACGGTGACAGCACAAGAACAAGCTGCTCCAAGGATGTTGTATAAAGGAAAGATCAGGATGACAGGGTATTAGAAGAATTAAAGAAGATTTGAGAGTCTGAAAGGAAAAGCTTCAGAATATATAAGACGACTGGGAAAGGCGTCTAGCAACAGATACCTTGGCTCTTGAAGCCGAGGAAGGACAATAAGCTCACGTCAAGTGCGGACTAAAGCATTCATGAATAGAGTCGTCAAAGACCTTGTATGGGTTCACAATCGCATTGTGAAGCTTTCAGAGGCCAGCCTCTCAATCAACAATAGAAATCTTCAGCGTTGTGTTGCCCAAGCTCGAGTCTATTGACGGCTGTGGTGAACCTCACTCTCCCCTGCTACCGCTAAGTGTTCCGTGCGGGTCGGATTGCACTGAAGCGACCTGAGGAGCGAATGATACTCCAGCAGCAACACTTGATAAAAAGTGAAGCTTGAACTGCAGATGACTAAATTCGTTAAAATGATAGGTGTTTCCTCAAGATTATTGAGCGGAAACTATGTGACGCCACAGAAGCTTTGTGGACGGCTCGATGTTGGTCAAGAGATCTTTTTCTCCTCAGGGTCCGCCGCTCGGAGCGATAAGGAACCGGGCTACTGCTGGGAGGATACGCCGCCTTTTGGGAGATATCTAAAAGTAAAGGTGTACTTGTAATGTCTCATATTGTGCTCGTGAAACGAAATCTAAGAATTGCGTAGGCCATTATTTCTAAAGATAGTTTTATTTCGCATTGTCATGACACTAATTTGGCTTCAGTGGCAATGGCAAGTTAGAGATCCGTCTCAACAAAAGTAGCCCTTGAAAAGAGAAGGGCTACGGTTCGAATGGAGGCAGGCGTATGCTAATGAAGCAGCCCAGGCACTTTGTAGCGCTCTGGTTGATCTGGTATAGCTGTGCCTCCACCATTGGGCCGGACCAGCGCTTCTCCGTCAGAGCTCCGCTTCTCGGTCTCCAGTTCTCGACAGTGCTGTCTATCTTCCTTATCTTGATTTATGGGGAAAGTCCGCACGAGCACAGTTGTGCACTAGGATATCCAGTTGTAAAATTACTGTCCCAGAACAGCGCTCATCGAACACCTCTACCTCGAGGCAATGCGCTGGGCCGGGCCCGATTACTCCCTCTAGTTGTATAGCGACCGCGTGTCGAAGACCCCCGAGTAGCTCCTCGAGAAGGGATGGAGGGTTTGGATGTGGGCTTTGAGGAAATCGTGCTAGGAGGATTCTCAACGAACGAAGTATCTGTCGTCCTGTGGCCCCGGGTCGTGGTCAGAATAACCTCCAATGTGCAATGCTGCTATGACTTAGTAGTAACTCACATAAATGTTGCCTCAGCGTCAACAGCTCGTCGAACTTCTTCAGCTTCAGCCTCTGCAATCTTAGTGAGTATAATTCGTCTTGTTAATTCTGTCGAATGTGCTTTATAATACCTTTTTGAGCTTCAGCTTGTTTAGCTCTCCGAAATGAATCTGCTATTGGTGCCTAATTCTTAGTGAGCAAGAGTCTAATTGGGAGGTAAGGCTCATTCTGACATACCTCCGGAAAATCCACACAGAACGCATTCATGTTTAAACCATAGAGGAAGCTGGCAAAGCTCTCGCTGAAACGTGTTAAACTCTCGTGCATCAACTGAAGGTGCATGAAATTCGCCTCAAGGTCTGCCATAGAATCTGCAAGTTCTGCAAATTGCGGCTCGAGAGCATTGATTGCAGGTTGGGTGTAGCCAGCATTGCTGATACTCGTCCCATAACCATGGGCTTCACGGATTGACGATCGAGAATTGGGCCTCAGAGGAGTGGTGGGCCTGGACGAAGGTCGCGGGCGCGAGGATGACCGGGAGAGAGCAGTTTCCATCATAGATTCTCGCAAGTTCCCAGCGTTCGAGGAAACCTGACCAGAAACCTGACTACGAAGCCTTTGTTGTTCCGGGGCCAACGATAAACAACCACAACGCGTGATGGGTTGGGCCTAGCCAGCAAGATAGTTGGGCAGCTCAGCAAAGAATATCAATCATGGGTTGTAAATGATCGCTATAGAAATGAATTTGTTGGAGACCTAAACACAGATCGGTAGTATTTAGATATCGAGTGTTTCTGGCTTTGCCTCGTTAATTAAACAGTGGGTGCCGCATTGTTGATCCCCCGCTTTCCAATTTGCGATTGGATCGGAAATTGAGGCGCCCCGAGGGTCCGATGCGGCATTCATTATCCACAAAGCAATGATGATATAAACCGTTCGGGGTTGCCAAGGTAGAACACTGCTATTTAGTACTACTAATAATAATTATCAAATTTCCCATCCTCGTGTGCCCTTGCCCCGTCTGGCATGAAATGAGGATAGGAACAACCAACAACATCACAGTCTTCAGAACGGACCCCACCCTGGACCCTCGTTATTAATCTCTCAGCACATGCATGCTTGTTCGTCTATTCGACGCCGTCTACTCCTTTCTTCGGCCGACTCCGTCCATTTCCGCTCATACTCCCTGCCATTATTACCGGTTGGAGGCGCATCGAAGCCTTGTTCAGCTTCAGGCTCCTTAGCTAGACGGTCGAGCTTCACTGTACCATTATCGCGGAACAACCCTCCGAGGAAGGCTTCATCATTTTGGACAGTTACATTCGCTCTTGCTGTCATTTGCGGAGGAGTTTGGTTACAGGATAAACGCTTTCATCCCAAGAACGACTCGCCTTCTCCATCAATCTCGCAAAATATCCAGCCTGAACAGGAACTATTTCTCGGCGTCATTGATACTCTTAAAACAATGCCTACCGATTTGCCTCCCGGAACCGTGGGGAATCTCACGGCAGAGCAGGAAGCGAAACTGCAGGAATTCTGGGTGCTGCTCCTGAAGGTCTTTGGGGTTAACCTTGATGCGCTGGAGTCAGCTAAGGAAGCGCCGGCCGGCACGCCGCAGGAGAACAAGAAAGAGCCCAAGCGACGATTCGGACTGTTCGGCAGAGGCAAGGACAGTGAAGATGGCGCCGCGAGCGAGAAACCGGCGGAAGGAATCACAGCCAACCTCGCGTCTATCAATATTTCTGATGGAGACGATAAGTATGGACAGTCGAAGGAGTTCAAGCAAACTCTGGTTGACATGTCGCCGGAGGAGATTCGGGCAACATTCTGGACTATGGTTAAACAAGATAATCCCGATTCTCTGCTTTTACGCTTTCTACGGGCGCGTAAGTGGGATGTCAAAAATGCTCTCGTCATGTTTATTTCCACTATCCGCTGGAGGTTGATGGATGTGAAGGTGGATGACGATATCATGAAGAATGGCGAGCAGCATGCTCTCAAACAGTCGCAGAGTACCGACCCTACTGAAAAGAAAGCTGGTGAAGATTTCTTGATGCAAATGCGTCGGGGAAAGAGTTTCCTCCACGGTGTCGACAAATCAGGCCGGCCAATTTGCGTCGTCAGGGTGCGCCTGCATAAGGCTGGTGATCAAAGTCAAGAGGTCTTGGATCGCTTCACTGTTTACACAATTGAATCGGCGCGCATGATGCTTGCGCCTCCCGTCGAAACTGCTGTGAGTCTCAAATCTCAGGCAAAAGCCGCCGAGATGCACCTGACACATTCTTAGTGTATCATTTTCGATATGACCGACTTCTCATTGGCGAATATGGTATGCCCATGATCTTCAATCTGCCATGGACGTTCACTTACCTCGGCAGGACTACTCTCCGGTCAAGTTCATGATCAAATGCTTCGAGGCCAACTATCCTGAATCGTTAGGAGTGGTGCTCATTCACAAGGCGCCTTGGATCTTCTCAGGTTTGTCTTCGTTCCTAAATTGGAAGCCGTATGTACTGAAATTATTCTGCACAGGCATCTGGAACATCATCAAAGGATGGCTTGATCCGGTCGTTGCTGCCAAGGTCCATTTCACTAAGAATGTCAAGGATCTGGAGGAGTTCATTCCTCGAGATCGCATCATGAAGGAGCTTGAGGGTGATGAGAATTGGGAGTACAAGTACGCGGAATGCGAACCGGACGAAAATAGGCCGATGGAAGATTCTGCCGCACGAGACCAGCTGTTAGCAGAGCGACGTGAACTCGGGAAAGAAATCCAAGATGCCACCATTTCATGGATCTCGGCCAGCTCCAAAGGAGACAAGGACGTCGTGGCAACAGCTAAGGACAGGAGAAAGGAGCTTATTGAGCGGTTGAGGGTGCAATACTGGCAGCTTGACCCTTACGTACGTGCCAGGTCCCTGTACGATCGCTTGAATGTGATCCAAGGTAATGGTAAAATCGACTTCTATTCAGCGGAGAGCATGTCGAAGGGAAACGCGGCCAGCAGCCAATAATCAGGAATGTTAAGAGTTGATGAGACTGAGTACTATAGACCTGACTTATCATTACCTTTTGGACATCGACGGGCTCAGAAAATGAGTCATGATCTGTACTGGACGACAGTTTGTATATATAGAGCATCACAGTCTGTACTAATGCATCAATTCCGCATACACTGTCTTGACTTTCTTACTGAACGATGTAAGAGATGAATTTCAAATAAGCCTTGGTAATGACACAGTAAATGCTCGACAGGAACTGAACGACCACGCTAACTTCGTGTTGAGCCAAGGACTGCGACTTTTGGAGTAGAAGTGTCGGTTTACATCTTGGACTTGATTTCCTCATGCAGAGCCTTGAGTTTATCCATGTCGGTAGCCTGGGCAGGCCATCCAATACCAAGACCCTCTTTCTCATTTGGCTTGGGAATCTGTTAATCTGCGTGTTAGCACCATTGCTACATACACCAGGAGGAATGCTAAGACGTACCATGTGGAAGTGGACCTAATCAAATAGAACAGTAAGAGTTAGCGCCGTGTTTCCATTTTTCCACGTCCATGATCAGTCTCTTACATGGTCAACAACTTGGTGAGCAATGCGGCCGTTGTTCTGCAGAATGTTGTAATCTTCTGCACCGCTTGCTTTGGCAATCTGCTTGGCCACGGGCTATTGGAGATAACATCTGTCAGCCTTCTCCTAATGAGAATAGGATTGGGTAGGGACTCTGTGACCTGCGGGGGACAAAGTTCAAAGTTCGTGGACCTTATCCCCCAAGGTCCTCAGGGATGTGCAAAGGGTATAGAAGGGCGGGTGACACGAAATTCAGCTTGTGTCTTCTTTTCTTTCTTCACGTACCAGCACTTCTCTGAGGTCTTCGTCAGGGATGTCGGTGAGCTTCGCACCGTGGAACTTGGGGATCACGAGCTATTACAGACGATTCAGCACTACTGTTAGCGGACTAATGCTTTTCTCAACATTAATAGCGTGAGACCCGCCGAGATGTGTACAAAGCGGCTGCATGGAATATCCTATGCCTGGGTATAGGACGGATATCTCGGGTAGGTTATGCTGCAGTTCAACGTAAAGGCGCCAGAACCTACCGCATGGCCACGGCTGAGAGGCTGGATGTCAAGAAAAGCGAAGACCTTGTCGCTCTCGAAGAGCTTGAGAGAGGGGATATCACCTATGTTTCACAAAGAAGCTTAGCGCCATCAAGCAGGAGTGCGTACGGCGTCATCGCAAGCTTCTCTGGCGAAAGTTGGAGACGCAAAAGCTCACTAGCTCGGCGGCAGGAGATAGGACTCACCCTTGATGATTTTGCAGAATATACACGCAGCAGCGGAAGACATTATGTAGACGAAGTGTGGATCAATTAGATGACTATACACGTAAAATGAAGTACCGATTTAGAACAGACAATAATCAATCGTGAAGTCTGAACTGTTCAAGATGCGGGCAGGTGGGTTGAATGCGGGGTACGCGACGTCAAGAGAACCGAAAAGAAAAGAAAAGGGCGAAGAGAGCAGGATTCGAACGGAGAACCTTTCTGGAGCCGGAGGTGGGTTATATTTTAAATTAGGGAGACTTCCCCGAGGAGTGGGACAAGCTAGCTCAGAACCCATTTCTTGCCTTTTACCAGAGATGGCCGTGGCTTGCCCAACATACTCCTCTTCTCAATCTTTGGACCTTTCCATCGACATAGCTGTCGATTTTGTTACTTTTATTTTTGTCTAGATTTTGGATTAATGCCTTCTTAAATTGCCGTGTCCCTTTTTTACGGAATTCTAGCCCAGAGTATACCTCAAATGTTGCAGGAACGGTACAAAGTGCGTGTCCTTTTACTGGTAAGCCCCGTGGCTATAGTGCCACTGCGAGCGCTCCCACTCCGCCTTTGTCAATGAGTGCTACGTGCAACTCTTGACGCTTTCAAGATCATCGTGACTTGGCATTTCGATAAGCTGCACCGAAGCAAAAGACATGAGTATATGCTTGTGCTCAAGCCAGTCTGTTCGTACTTTATCAAAGCATCTAGAGGGTATCTCTCTACTCCGTCCGAGGCAGGTTCTCGGTCCCCTCCGTAGTGCGAAGCTACCCCAAATCTTCCGAGTTGGAGAACCAGCCTACCCTGATGAACGGGCAAAAGTCCGCTTCTAACGGCTTGAAACGACCCAATTGACGACTATTGAACTCGATGAGATCCCCGAGACCCGCGTTGATAGGCCTTACCCCACCCTGAGGAGTCATCTTATCTCTGCTTTCTCCGCAGGGGTTCCCTATCAAGCGGCCGCTCTTCATAGCAAGGACTCGTAGATAAATTGTCGTCGTTCCTTCGTTGAAAGGCGCCATGGCACTTGCATGGAGTTCTAGGTTTGCAGCTTCACCAGCTGTCCGACTTCCTTTCAGGGGAAGAGTACCATCACATCCCGTTAAATCTGCGTTCATACGATCTCAACGGTCTTTCTCGATCTCAAGGAGCCAAGCCATGTTATCCACGGAACTGAGCGAAGCTCAAGTCGCGGCTTTACGCGCGAACAAGGACCGTCTTGCGAAAGATCTTCATCACAGTTGTCAATGGGGCTACGGTATCCGATGGGGAGAGTAAGCATGGCATCCTGCATTCTTTCTTAAGCTGGGCCGGTGCTGTTCGTAATCTTGGCGAGCAAACAATGAAGCTCCGCCAGGACAGACTGGTCCCACGTGTAGTTCAACTGGGGCAGTGCTGACGATGTCTGGCTTAGTGGACCGACAGATACCGGTATGCAGCGTCTCGCCCTGTCTGAGGAGGACAAGAGAGTGAGGGATTGGTTCATCGAAACTGCAAAGGCACTGAAGTGCAATATCACCATTGACGAGATGGGGAATATCTTCGCTGTACGCCCGGGGCGTCGAAAGGATGTGCCTGCCACGTTCATCGGCAGCCATCTGGACACTCAGCCGACTGGTGGTCGATATGACGGAATTCTCGGAGTTCTTGCGGGCATTGAAGCTTTGAAGGTCGTTGACGAGATGGGAATCGAGACAGAGGGAGGCATAGGAGTTGTCAACTGGACAAAGTAAGAACCGTTCTCCAGATGACGTGCGCAGATTCCTGCCGCAGACAGTATAGTGACATTTTTCACAGCGAGGAGGGTGCTCGATTCCCAGTTAGCATGATTTCTTCCGGCGTGTGGGCGGAGTGCATACCTCTTTCGAGGGCCCATGACCTCAAGGAAGTTCCTACGGTGGCTTCACTACCTACCGCAGCCTCCTCTCCAGACTCGATGAAATCCGCCCTGGAAAAGATCAACTACCTTGGGAGTGTCCCATGCTCGTACAAAGAGACGCCAATGGCAGCACACTTTGAACTTCACATCGAACAGGGACCCCATCTCGAATCTGCCAACCAGCGTGTCGGTGTAGTCACTGCCGTCCAGGCATACCGCTGGTACCGCCTGAACATCATCGGTAGAGACACTCATACGGGTACTACAGCCTTCCAGCACCGGGCAGATGCCCTATACGCGTTTGCCCGCATGATGGTTCGCGCTAGGGAGGTTGCGTCATCTCACGGTTGTTTGGCAAGTGTTGGTATTATCGAAGCGAAGCCTGGTAGTGTCAACACCGTGCCAGGGCTTGTAAGCTTCTCCCTCGACATTCGCGGGCCAGAGACCGAATTAGTCGCCGTTGTGGAAGCAGAATTGAGAAAGGACTTCGATACAATTGCTGCCGAGGAAGGTAAGGGTATTGGGAAGCCATGTCGAGTGGAGTGGACCATGGATTTCGACTCCCCAGCGGTGAAATTTCACCCTGACTGCATTGAATGTGTTCAACAATCAGCAGAAGCCGTCGTTGCCGACGCCGGTATCTCTGATCCCAAGTCTCTTGTGCGGACTATCATGAGCGGTGCAGGTCATGACAGTGTTTTCACCTCCAAACGAGTTCCCACAAGTATGATTTTTGTGCCGTGCAAGGACGGTTTGAGCCATCATCCCGAGGAGTTTTGCTCTGCGGACGACTGTGCCACAGGCGCATCAGTCATTCTGCAGACAGTAATCCGGTATGACAGGAGGAGATTCTCTGCATAGGAATCGTGCTTGTCATAACATATCAAGAAATCAAACAGTTTACATTGTTCTCTCCGATCAGGTGTCATATCGACGAAAGCAAGGCAGGCTCCATTTAGCGCTTCCCGTGCGCCGCAAATTCAAGTGTTGGCATCTTACCATCAGAAACCAACAAATCTACGAGTAGCACAGACTGATCGGACTGAGTCATGATGATTTTGCCATTAATCCTAGCTAGTTCGTAACAAGAGGCATTGGCAGTACATGATCCTCATTCCCCAGATAGAAAGAGTAGTTCTACTTTATCACAGGATGTGGAGGGGTGCAGCTTTTTCTGGCCTTTAGAGCCTACTCAAGCCACACTTGCAGCATCCGTCAACCCCTTGGATGACCGAGAGACGAACAACCTTCCTTTAAGAAGCGGGGGCACCACGGCCACGGCCGAAGCCACCGCGGAAGCTGGGGGCGAACTCGCCGGGGGCACCACCCTCCTTGGACTCCTGCTCACGGCGACGGTAGCCACCCTCACGGGGAGCACGGGGGCGACGCTCGCGCTCTTCACCACCCATCATGCCGCGAGGGGGAGCGTGAGAACGCTGCTGCTTGATGTGGGTAGCAGGAACAACCTCGGCGGGAAGGTGGAGCCACTCGCGGAGGTAGTCAAGACCCTAGATGAAAGAGAATCAGATGCGGTTCAACTTATCCGCGGTCGGAAGTAAACCTACCTCAGGGGTGAGGGTGTAGTAGTAGTACTGCCACGAGAACTGGGTCTTGACATAGCCGCGGGAGTTCAGGGACTGGCAGGCCTTGATCACCTATAGTAGCAGCAACACACATGTCAGACGCAATTGTTCATCTCCGACTTTTCTCAAGCGGTTTATGGGGTCGACTCACGTAGAGGTTCTTGGTGTCAATGTCGCCATGCTTGGGAAGGTTGAAGTCCTTCTTGGCCACGAGCACACCCTCTGTTCAACAAGTAGCACCAAGTTAGTGAGAGTTCATTGTCAATTGAGCGAACCAATCTGCGCTGCGAAAGCTGCACGATTGGGAGTCGACGGTAACATACCGCGGAAGAGGTACTCGTGGATCTTCTTGCGGTCTTCCTTGGGGATAAGCCTGCAGTAACATTTAGTACAATGCGAAATCAATGTATGAAAGCCATGAAGTTAAACAAGCACTTACATTGTCGCGAGTTCCAGGCGCTATTCGGGGAATCGCTCTGACAACGCGAGGAGAACGGTTTATATGATGGAAGTGATCAAGTGGAGCGGCAGCCCAGGTTAAAAGTGCGACGCTTCCTCTTCGGGAACGCCTGTTAGGGTTGTGACCCTGATCAGCGCTAGCCTGATATGTAGATGATCACATGATTATATGGCCTGAGCTTCTTGAGCCTCAGGCATCAGCCACCATATCTTAGTCATCCTCCCTATCTTCAACTCCGCTTTTGACAACCTTCAACGCCTCCTCTACGTCAACTCACACTTTACATCTCGAACACTTGACCGCGCACTCTCGTCTCTAACGGCATTGACTAGCCGCATAAAATATTGAATACACTAATTTCAGTGGCAGTCAGATACCCCACGATCAGTATGGCAGCACAAACAGTGAACGTGCTCCTTTCATCCTTCCCAGGCCTCTCCCTACCTTCGACAGTCTCATTTTCTCTCCCATCCACGTCGACAATCGCTGATCTTACCGATAAAGTCTCCGCATACTTACCGTCGTCGATACCGCTTCAGTCCCTTGTCTTGACCACAACGAGTAACAAGCAACTTGTTCCATCATGCGAACGTTTACTTTCTCTCTTTGGCGCCTCCAATGGCGAAGTTGCAACAACGTCGAATCTCCTCCCTCTCCGGCTGACTGTTCCCCTGCGCGGAGGCAAAGGTGGTTTTGGTTCCCAGCTTCGTGCGGCTGGTGGACGTATGTCGAGCAAGCGGAAGCGCAATCAGGGCGATGACAATGGCTCCAGTCGCAACCTTGACGGCCGCCGTATTCGCACGGTCAACGAAGCCAAGGCTCTGGCCGAATACCTCGCAGTCAAACCGGAGATGGATCGAAAAGAAAAGGAAGAGCGTCGGCGCCGTTGGCAGGCTGTTGTGGAGGCCGCAGAAAAGCGCCAGGAGGAATTGAAGAACGGTGGCGGAAAGCAGAAAATCGATGGACAGTGGATGGAGGACAAGGAGGAAATGAACGAAAAGGCCAGAGAGGCTGTGTTGGCAGCAATGAGGGACGGAGTTTGGACGGACAACTTACGCGACGCGATCCTGGGCGGATCTAGCACGAGTGCCAGTGCTAGTGAGGGTAGTGGACAGGACACTCCGAACAGCTCAGAGGAAGACAGCGATGAGGAACAAGACGCGGGCGATGTCTCCATGCCGTCAGAACGGGCTGTCAAGTCAGTGCCAACCAGGAAGTTCATTGGATTTGATGACGAGGACGAGTTCATGAGTGATTCTGAAGACGAAGGAACCGAGCAAATTGACGATCCGAAGGGCAAAGGAAAAGCGAAGGCTTGATTTTACAACGTTCAGTTGCGACTGTTTCTTCGAATTTATCTTGTACATTACGATCAGGGATTTGCAAGCGTGTTTGCCTTTGGAGTGTTTGTAGTCTTCGCTGAACTTCAGAATTCAGATTAACGGAATAGTATGCTCGTAATCCTCTTCTTATCATAGTTTTGGTGCTATACCTGCGCTTGTACTGTAGTTCTACGTCTAAACAATCTGTTTGCCACAATAAACTTTTTTCCGGAGATCTGGGCGGCCGCCGACGCTTATCTATTTATCGCATACGGAGATCGTCTCCTGCATTTTTGCAACATGTGCTCTTAGACAATTATCACCATAATGTCGCGCTGTCTAAAGTGCACTTACTCCAGAGCCGTCGGATTCCGTCAGATACCGTCAAAGCGACCAGCTCAGACCCTTCGCCTGTCTCTATTATCACCGCCGCGGAAACTTTTCGCGCATGCGAAGCTCTTTGGAAATCGTCAACCGAGCCGGCTTTTAAACACAAGCCAGTTACGCAATCTATCAACCACTACTCAGTCATACCCGGAGTCACCCAGATCTGTTGAAGATATATTGCCCGTCTGTTGCCCGGGATGTGGCGCCTATGCGCAAACCGTCGAGCCGAACGAGCCCGGATACTATGGCAAAACTAGGAAACATGTGCGGAAGCTCGTATCAGAGTCACAGCGAGCGGCAAACGACAAGCCTGGAGGTGCTGAAGAAGAGACTGACTTGAGGAGTGAAGCGGAGAAAGCAGCGAGCACAATACTCAAGCTAGTCGATTCCGAAGTACCTACTCCGAAAGCGAAGCGTACGTTGTGATTTCCCTCGGTTGACCAAGGCGGCACTGATGAACTTCTTTAATACAGATGGAGCGATGCTCGAGGAAGCGACGACAACTGCCAGCCATTTTTCAGAGAAATCCAGAGCGCCCGCGCAGGTGTGCGACAGATGTCACGACCTAATTCACCACAATAAAGCTGTTTCCGTACCTACGCCTACCATTTATTCAATCCAGGAATATTTGAAAGAGTCGCCTCACAGGGATAATCGCATTTACCACGTCATTGACGCAGCGGATTTTCCCATGTCCCTTGTCGACAATATTTACGATGCCTTGTCTATTCAAGAACCACGCTCACGAAATCGAAGAGCCTCGACTGAGAAATACCGATGGGGGAGGAAGTTACCGACCATATCGTTTGTCATAACGCGCTCCGATCTATTAGCCGCGACTAAGACACAAGTTGACTCGAAGATGGAGTACGTGCGATCGGTTCTCCGAGATGCCTTGAAACTGTCCTCGGAACAATTCCGGTTGGGCAATGTACATATGATTAGTGCTCATCGAGGCTGGTGGACTAAACAGGTGAAGGAGGATATCAGAGAGCATGGGGGAGGTATTTGGGTAGTTGGCAAGGCCAATGTCGGAAAAAGCAGCTTTATCGAAGCCTGTTTCCCCAAGGATTCTAGGAACCTGGAGAAGATTGCAGAACTGGTTGAAAGCCGGGCCGCGGAGTCGGATATTAACCAATTCAACGATGTCTCATTGGGTTCCGACAGCCTACTGCCCCCGGCGCCGCGAGAAGACCTCTACCCTGTCCTCCCCGTCGTCTCGTCTGTGCCAGGTACCACTGTCTCGCCGATCCGCATCCCCTTCGGCCACGGTAAAGGTGAAATGATTGACCTGCCTGGACTCGACCGCGGTCAACTACTAAACCACGTTCGTGACGAGCATAAACGCGATCTCACCATGACCAAACGGAAAAAGCCTGAGCGCCTCACGGTTAAACCCGGGCAATCGCTGCTTCTCGGAGGAGGTCTCGTCCGAATAACGGCTGAAAACCCCGACCATGTCCTGATGGCGGCTTGTTTCGTTCCTATCGAAGCCCATGTTACCAAAACAGAGAAGGCCGTGGAGATGCAGGTAGGTCAGCGTCCTTATCCCGGCGAGCAGATTATGAGAGAGGAAGCCACTGCTTCGATTTCCTCTGCCGGGATTTTCGAGTTGAAGTGGGATGTGACTCGCTCGCACCTGCCGACCTCCATCGCCAAGGCGGTAGAAGACCATGGTATACCAGTACCTCGACTTCCGTACAAAGTGATGTCGACAGACATCCTGATTGAAGGTTGCGGATGGGTGGAGCTTACCGTGCAGATTCGAGCCAGTTCAAACTCGGAGGAATTGGAGTCCCCGAGTTCCATGCCTCGAGTTGAGGTCTTCAGTCCCAACGGACAGCACATCGGATCGCGGCCTCCGATCGAATGTTGGAATTTCATCGCCGAGAAGCGCGCTGCCGATAAGCGCAAGAGGCCTTCCCGCGGACGACAGAACGTTGGTCTGAAAAGGCGAGCGCAGCAGTCCCAATAATTAGTATGGTATGTGTCTGTTCAACCCGTGTCTGGCTTTGTGGATGATACGAAGCCAGCTTGGCGGTTTTGTATAGTATAGCATAGCGATTGGTGTTCATGGGCATAGAGGGCATCGTCTAAATTCATTGCTCTCCATTCTGTACGATATCGGCCGATATACTAAAACTCGATGTATATAGACTACCTAAGTTCAAGTTAGGCCCTACATGCTGTTGCAGCAAATCATTGGTTGGAGGCGTACTGGTACGCTTTTGTTGACTTCGTTCCTTTCTTGTCTTATACAGGTTGGTGGTCTAGATTTTATCGCTCTGTAAAGAATGTAATGATTTTGAACTCGCAAGAGAATCGTCAATATTTGTATTTTGATCGTGAAACCGCCTATAGAAGCTCGGCCTATGTCTAATCGAAGGCAAATATAACAGTAGAAGGATAATGCACCCATGTCTACTCAGCGATATTGGTAAAGCCGAAGGTGGGCTGACCAGGAACCGCGTTTTCAGCCGACAGACCTTCTCTCTTCTCACCAGTGCCCAGCACCTCACCGGTCTTGCCACCTTCATCAACAGCAATGACCTCAATCTCCTTGCAGCCAGTCGTCCGCTTCAGGTTACCAAGCATCTCCTTCAGAACAGCAAATTCATCGAAGGGAAGCTTCCGCGAGAAAACGTTCTCAGGAGCTTCCTTCGCCTTGATCAAGCGGGTCTTCAGGGTCTGAACGAAAGGCATAGCCTTCTTCATCTCACCGAGCTTGCCAACCTTGGCGTTCAGCTCCTTGTCGTCAATAGAGAGGCTGACAGCATCGAATGCTTCCCGCACAAGGTCGATATACTTCTCCTGCCAGGCAGGGTACTTCTTCGCGGCGTAGATGGTAAGCTTCTTGGGCTTGCGAGGGTCGAAAAAGATCGTCTTGCCCTTGGAAAGCTTCTTAACGAATCCAGCCTCAGCCGATGTGATGCTCGAAGAGGTGGAACGAACATAGTTCAGGGCAGCCGAAAGCTCAACGGACGGCTCGGGGACCTCTGGGAAGCGAGCATAATGGATTGTCTCAGGCTAAGAGGTACAAAATTAGTCACGACACCGTAAGGTCTTTTGACTCTCAGAGGTACAAACCTTGTTCAGAACCTCGAGCCAGATGTATTCAGCCCAATGAGGCGCAATGGGAGCGATCATCAGAGCCTGGAGCTCAACATAGCGCAGGACCACGTCACGGTGCATTCCGACACCAGCCGAAACTGCGGCCTCACGGTAGACGTCACGAGCGTTAGTCAAGTCAAAGAGAGCGGATTTCAGGGCGAGCTTGAAATCGGTACTGAGATGGGTTTAGCCATTGGAAGTGCAACATATAGGATTATCAGAAACTCACTTTTTGTAGTGCTTGATGGCCTCGCGAACCAGGCTGTTCATCTCATTATCGAACAGCTTGTCCCAGAACGAGTATTCTGGATCTGTGCGCAGGGAGTTGTCCTTGACAGTCTCCTCAATCCACTCCTTGAGCGTGAAGAGTCTGAGAATATTGCTGTTTGCGACATTTTCGTCGAAGTTGGCATCTTCGATTCCATCACCAGCATCGGCGAATGCAATACGAGAGGCGTCAGCACCGAACTTGTCGACAGCATCTTTAAGTGTAAGGAAGTTGCCCGTGCTCTTGCTCATCTTCTCCCCATTCAGGAGTAGGTGCCCGTTTGTACGGACGCCGCGGGGCCAGTATTCCCGTGGGAAGAGCGCGATGTGAATGTAAAGGAAGAAAGTCAAATGGTTTTGAATGAGGTCCTTGCCAGAGATATTCACATCCAGAGGGTACCAGTACTCGAACTCTCTACGCATCTTCAGCAGTGCATCCTTGCTGATACCGCTCTTTGCGATGAGCTCGTCGCTAAGCTCACGTCTCGTGAAGATGTAGTCCCAGACCTCATCAGTCATCCGCTCCGGCTTGAGGTTTAGCGGACCGGGCGTGTTACCATAGCGGTCGCCATGCAGGTAGTGAGCAACGGTATAGTAGGCCATGTAGACGGTACTGTCACTCAAACTCTCAACGAGGAATTTAGGGTCCCATGGGAGCTTGGATCCCAGACCATAGGTTCTCGCACAGGCCCATCGATTCAGCCACGTTAGGTTCTTCTCGAAACCGTGCTTGGTCTCGGGCAGGTACGTGTTGAGGTCGTTGGCGACATATTTCAAGGTTTCCTGCTGCCACTCCGCGTCATTCTCTCCGTAGTTCAAGAACCACTGACCAAGGTAGGCAACGACACAGTCATCTCCACTTCTGCTAACAACCTTGCCCATAGGATCAGCAAAGGGGAAGGCGTCGCCGCTGTCGTAGAGGGACTTGCGGATTTTCTCTTTGGCGGCGCTCACTGGCTCGCCCTTGAATTCACCAACCAACATAGTACCCTTGTAGTAGGCTTCGCCGTACGCCAGCTCCTTGGCCTGTGCAAGTTGGTTGACATCCTTGGGAGAGTTGATCTTGAGCTTCTTGACAAGGGCAGGGGCGGTGAGGTTACCGTATGTCGGGGTCTCAATAAGAGGGAAGATCTCCAGCTCGGCCCATTCCTTCTTGATGCCATAGTATTCTGGCTTCTTTGCAAGATCGATTAAAGTAGCGTAGTCGTCAGGGCTGTCCGAGGGGACTGATGTGACGACGCCGGTACCCTTGGTGGCAGAGACACCCTCCATAGGCAGAATGCGCACACCCTCGGTGTGGAACGACAGTGGGGCGTTAATAAGGGTACCCACAAAGGCGGAACCAGGCGCTTCTAGGACGAGTGGCAGCTGGTCCTGCGTCTTGGGGAAGTGTTCGCTGTCGAAGAAAATTCCCTGGAAGGCCATATTCCAGGCCGCTCTCTTGGTCGCGACGTAGTATTCCTTCTCCTTGACCTTGAAAATTCCGTACTTGATCTTGGGACCAAGGAAGCAGCAAGTCTGTCCGTACATTGTCTCTGGACGCAGAGTGGCAGGCACGAAGTAAACCTTGGCATCATCCTCAATCTTTCCCTTGACCAGATCAGAAATTTCTGGGGCCCACTCCTTCACCTGCAACTTCATCGCGGTGTATTCCTGCGGACCAATTCCCTCCCCCTCCGTGCGGTCATGGTCCATGCAAGGCTGGCCATCCTTCGGCGAATAGATAGTATAGCGGTTGCCGTACAGGATCTTGCCAAGCTCGTGGAGGCGGTTCATCTGCCAGCGCACGAAAGAGTCGTAGTAAGGATTGGCGTCGGTCGTGACCAACTCTCTGCGCCAATCTATTCTAGCACCGAGGCTGTCGAGGTCGCGAATGGCAAGGGGTGGGAAGTGGTGGAGCCAATGGTTAGCATCGGCGAACTTGTGGATCTCCTCGAGAGGCAAGCCGATGGCCAACATAATCTGAAACTGATACTTCATCTTCACGGTCTTCGCAGCGGCCTTACTCTTCTTTCCGGAGAACTTCTCTTGCTCGGCCTTGACTTCCTGCGTAGGGGCTGCAACTGCAGTGGGGTCCTGCTCCTCGCTCTCTTCGCTGTAGCGCTCAAAGTTCTTGCCGAACTTCTGGACTTCGTCGGCAAGCTTGTCTGCGCAGGCCTTGATAGGCATACCCGTGCAGTGGAATCCCAGAGGGAAAAGAGCCCTCTTACCCTCCATGCGGGCAACGCCGGTCATGAATTCGACTTTACTGGCCGTGAAACTGTGACCGGCGTGAAGAGTACCGTTCATGTAGGGATATGCCATGGTTCCGAAGAACTTTGGGTACTTCTCCCGAAGCTCTGCGGCTGACATGGTGCTGGCAGGGACCTCCGACAGAGACGGGGCATCGACCTCGAACACCTTCTTCTCTTTCCATTGTGCCTGGTATTTCTTCTCGATGGCGATAAGAGAGTCTCTCTTCTCGGTCTAGATCGACAAGAAGCAATTAGCTGTAAATGCACACGGAAATGCTCAATGAGGGGGAGGGGTAATAGATTGTACGAACATTTTCGAGTTTAAGAGTATTCTTGGTGCTGTTGCCCGGGTCGAGCGCAGCAGCAGATGCAGCAGCGGCTGCCATGGCTCTCAATATTGAAGTGATGCAAACAGAAAATGGGAGAGCCCTGAGGCGTGGTTGTGGAGGTCAATCACTACCTATATATCCACCGCGGGGTTTGGCTCTATCAAACGAAATTCTTGCCGGCCATTTGTGAGTCAAAACGGCGTATGTAATGGCGGTGACAGTAGTTGTATTTATTGCGCACGTGCCATCTGTCTGCTTTTGGTGGAGTCCGGAGGGCAGACCATCAGCTCAGATTGATGCTGGCTATACAGGTAACAGTGGTGTAGTCATATGAATCAAATAGATGTTCTTCTGCAGTCTACTTGAAAAAATTGTAATGCAATTTACGAATATGGTTGGAAAAGCTGTAGTTTCCGCGTTGAGTCACATGCATAACTTCCCTGTGAACGAGGGTGAGTTCAAAGCAGAGAGGCCTCGAGGATAGCAAGGAGCAAGCATGAATTGATATGTGTCATTGAGATCTACAAGTGGAAAACTTTTCTACTACGTGAGAGTTTCTTGACATTGACTACCATGCTTAACAAGACAGCATCAAGCATGAAGGTAGGCTATCTATAAAAGTCACGTGAGTATATATCAGAGCGTTTTCTTTCCGCCGTGTTTCCAGAAATTGAAGTTAAGCTTTAAGCCAGAACTGCCCTACTGTCCCCGCTGGTACGGAGTAGTCATTGAGAGTTGATTGTTAATTCATCATTGGTCTTGTCAATTTCTCTATTCATCCCACCTGTCACAAGGACCTGGTCCTTGTGCGCTCCGACAACTCTCAAGATGGTGAACCTGTTCAAGCGGATGCGGAAGTTGAAGACTGTACGTTGTCCGGCCACCTCACACTGTCTGCTCATTGAACCATTTTACTGACCTAGAATCTCTAGAGGGTATGATCCGCTACATTTCTCTAAATGCACACATTCCGCTGTCCTTCGTATCGCGAGCTGGTTTCAATTCTAGCCTCAGCTGCGTCCCCTTCAATACAACAAACCCAACCTTGGATCGAATATACCATTCGCTAACTCAATTCAATCGTACAGATCCTCAACGTCCGCGTTGGGACAGGTGCTGCAATCCTCCCAGCTGCCTCAAAAGCAACCGCAGAATTCCCAGCCATCACCCGACTGCACCTCACATACGCCCGCAAGATCTACGGCGGCCACCAAGGCGCACGACATTTCTGGCGCAATTGCCTGCCTCGACTCAAGTTCTATAACCCGGGTGTCCGGATGACCGTCAAGCAAACCGATGAGCAGGAAGGACCCGCCGCGTTAACGATATACTTCGCCGAACAAGCCAGCAAAGCCGCGGCACTGAATGCCTCCCAGGTCCAGGACAAGTACGCCCCTGCGCCATCAGAGACAGAGAAGACGGCCGTCGTTGACCTCAAAAACCTCGACCACAAGGAGATCTGGAATAAGGTTAAGATGATGACGGGGGCGGAGGAGCTGCAGGCGACTGCCGACGAGGAGGCCGAGCTGAAGAAGCTTGAGAAGATGCGTCAGCAGTCGGATAAGGACCGCGCGCGGGTGAGTGCTATCCGGCAGGCGAAGAAGGACCAAGAGCGAATGTTACAGGAGGCGAGAGGCGAGGTGGAGAAATTGAGGCAGTTGTAAGATATCGTTCTTTGGGGTTTTGGTTTGGAGAATGTTTTCTTCGCATTCTGAGGTCTCTGGGTACATAGCTCTGTTTTTGAGATGGGTTTTGACTGTGGAAACGACATCGGCATGATCAATTGTAACATAGCCTTTATTTTTATTTCTGATCCTGTAGTTTTGGGAAAACTCTTTTACAAGATTGTCTTGGGAATACTTGGGGATATTTGGATATGCGGATGAGAGAGATTTCACGACTCTGACTCATAAACTACCTTACTTTGCATATCGACTTCACGCCATATACATCATATCATCTGACCAGATTCCACCACCACAAGTGACAACATAAACAAGAACATAGTACGGGAGGTCCCAGTAGCTTCGAAGAAAGCAGTTTAGTTCCTCCCGTGAAAATCTGCCTTCACTACATAGGGGAAACTGCAGAAGCCAGCGTTTGTGACGGTGTAGGCGGTTGAGAATAATAAAATCTCATTTGTCCCCAATTTGAGTTATCAATATCTCATGGGAGATTGCAATCTCCAGAGTGGTCATGCAAAACGACGAATGTATGGCTCATGCATGATCAGGCGTGTAGCTCGTTTCCCCCAGCATACTCTGTCCCGTCGAGACAGTCGGGGTCGCAGCGTGAGCGTGGCTGGGACCGGCCTGATTCAATGTAGACGACTGGGGTTGAGCTCTTCCTGCGGCGGCGGCGGCTTGGAGTCTCTGGTCCAACGCTTTGAGTGCCAGCGCCCGTCTTCGTTCAACCTCTTCACGTTTTCCTATACCACGCATTCCTCCGCCTCTTTGGTTGCTGAGCAGGCTGGGCAGACCGGCCTCACCTCTGGCGAGGACTTGCTGGTTCCCGGATGCAATGTCTTCCTCCGAGAATGGCGTGCAAATTTTGAGTGCCACGAGGAGCATATAGATCTGATCAGAGACAAATGCAATCGGCGGCTGCATAACGTCTGGAAAGAGGCAAGCGAACGCGAAAGTCTCGCTTGCATCACCCTTGATTCCTTGTCCGTCTGTCGATGTGCCCATGAGGTCTGGCTGCCGCTTGTAGAATCGCAGGTAGGACCAGCTCGCCAACAGGCCTAGCCACGCGAGGAGCGCTGCGACTTGCGTTCCGAAAACCAACCCGCTAATTGTATTGAGCAACAGAAACAGGGCGGGGAAATGTTTCACGCGCATCTTGACCAGGCCTTTGAAGATCGTGACCGTATGCTCGGGAACAAGTTGTTTGAAGGCGACGAGGAAGGACGACTGAATCGAAATGCCACCACATATTTGCGTTAGGCTTAGAGATGGGAGTCAGCAGATAGAGCGCCAGAGGTTATGCGGTCGTGCTGGGAGAAGATTTCTTACCCGCTCACTGAACTCGCCCCTATGGCGGCGCATAGTAGGTATACCAGGGCTACCACCAGGTTGGGAACAACTGCGATAATGACAATAAATTTCGCGAACTCTCTGGAACCCCAAGCGCGCTCCAAGTATTTCCCACCATAGAACAGAGTAGCGGCGTTAAGGAGTACCGTAAAGATATTCTGCTCCACGAATGTGGCCGTAAGTAGGGTCCATGGGTAAAAGAAGAACTGCGATGGGACAAGGGTCAAGTAGGGAACAATAGGTGTCGCTGTAGGTGTTTTCCCCGTCGGGCCAATTTGTCGCCATCGGGCGATGTTGTACAGCAAGGAGAGCGTGACGAGGCTGACGAGACAAGTTCGGGTCGCAGGAGGAATGTTAATTCGGTGAGGCATCTTGACGAGGAGAGCACTCACGGCTGCTCATTTAGACCGCAGACCGCAGGCTGTTGACGAGAGCCTAAGGAATTTAGAGATGTAGGAGTTGTCGTACTGTAGGCAGGACTTTACAAGAAAGGCGGCCGATCAGACAAGTGCACGTCGGACAGGAAGGATCGAGCGCCTTTGGACCTTTTGGATCGCGTCTGATGATTGGATAGAGTCGATTTAGCTTGAGTAAACCTGACTTCTCTGAGAATTGGCGGACAGTTGCTCTTAATAACAATAATTGTGAAATTTAGAATAATGATCTATGACGAGGAGTGGATAGGAAATAGATGCACCTGGTCTGCAAGGTGGTCATAATCGTCGTACCCGCACAATGAGATACAACCGACGAAAGTATTCGACTCATGTCAACTTGCATGTAGGAAAACAGTCTAGCGAATACAGTAGCTTGAATGAACTGCCGTTATCCTTATTGTTCCGTCTTTGTCGAGACTTTCATCGAATCCTCGTAAACCAGTGGACGGAGCAAGATGGATGTTGTCCACGATGACATCTTTTGCGATCATAGAGATATATTAGGAACGAAAACTCATTGTCGTCTACTTCTTGTCGAATGGAACAGCCCATCGATTACCGTTCGCAGCTAGCCGCCTTTCCTTATGATGAGTACTATTGATGTGATGCTTTTCCTTCATGGCTCGGGAAACTGTGAGCATGTCCCGCACATTGCCCGTGTCGGAACTGACTGCACGGCTGGCTGCGCCTTACAATCTATTGAGCAGGCTCATCAAGCGGAGTCCCAGAGGAGGTTTTTCCAGAGCTTAAACAGGAGCACCGAAATGAGGCTGAGCAGCTCTGGAAGGGCACTCCACTGGAAATGGATCATTCTCAGTACCTTGTCTATGACTTGTAGTACTCCGTAGTATATATCTACACAATATCCAGCACAAGCAGCAACATCGAGGAGATATATTACGGGCAGCGAATCTTACATAGATAGCCGTATCTAGATGAAGAAAAGGTTTAGGCTGGAAGCGCTGACCCTAGACCCCAATAGACAAACCAACAGAATCAGAAAAAATAAAAAAAAATAAAGAGACGCCCTAGACGATCATTCGGCCGTCAGAAGTTTACCTACCTTAGTTACCTTAGCTAGATAAAATACCCAAAAGCGTAAAGTCCCAAGGGGGCTGGTGGGTTTTCTGACTGCACGCTATGCGCTAGTCTAATCCTAGCCTAAGCCAGATGGTGGAATTGTGGGCTAAACGCCACAACGAGACACAAGCCCATCATGTCTCCATGCCTTTTGGATTCTTGACTTTCGACTTCGAATTTTGGATATCTTGTCGTTAACTGGACACGGTTAGCCTAACCAGTGACCTTACCACTGGAGTCTGGCTGGAAGGTGAAACTTTAAGCACCAAGGCCCCAGACTTAGAGCCGCCTAGGTAGGCAAAATACCTACCCAATCTTCCTTTTCCTCCTCTTCTTCTTCACAAAGACGTTTACCCTTTTGCAGTTTTGCAGTCTTTGTCTTAGTGGACAGTCAGCAACAATCTGGGATCTGGATCCAACTTCTTTCTCGACTCCCAACCTCTGCAGTTCACTACTAGTGGGCCTGCAATCCTTGAGCCACACATTGCTCTCAATTCGGTTCCGTCTCATGACTTCCATTATTATTCATTATTATTTTCATTAATCATTATTACTTCCTACTGTTCTTCAACGGAAGAAATAATCTTTCCTACACAAGCACAGGACTAGTTTCACTTACCTTCATCTCTGCTCTTTGCCAACACTCGCATTAGCTTGTCTAGGTACAAGTTGAGGAAGAACCTACAGCTAGTACCTATTACTTACTATTGGTTCCTTACATCTTCATTCACGAGCCCCTTCCTCGTCACTTCTATTGGCGTTGTTCCTGAAACTCATTCTTATTTCCCTTCATCTTCTTCCTCATTATTATTTCTCCCTTGTCACAGTCTTGGCTGCATCTGTCCCAATAGAGCCTCCCCTCTTGACCCCAAAAAAGGACTCCGCGTCTCCCACCTAAGTTCGACAGGGTAGGAAAATCGGCGAAGGAACCTTCTTTTTGTTTTACTGGCCCACCCAGTCAATCCCTCGGATCTTGAATCTCGCAAGCCCATTATACCGCGCCATCTTTTCGATCTTCGCCTTCTTCTCCAGTTGAGGACCTTTTTATTCTGAATATCCTCAATCCTGGCATGCGAGCGGATTCTGCATCTAGTTGCTTCGCATGTCACAATGGCACATCCCGACCTCACGTCACATCATGTTAATTACCTGATATGGAGGTATGTGCTGATCACCCTTGCCGGCCTTGGATTCTTATTCTCTACGGCCACACAATCCTACCATGATGGTGGATTTCTCACATTGCCAGGACACTGACCACGCATTAGGTATCTTCAAGAATCAGGTTGGTGTTCACAGCTTTTAGTCTTTGCTCTCTCGCCAATAAATCAGATATCTCGCAAAGGCGAATCCATATCCAAATATCTTGATCTAACTTCGTATCCAGGCCATGGTGAAGCTGCAGTGACGCTGCAGCGCGCATGGAATCATGATCCGCAGAGCTTGCCGTTTGCTCCCTACATTCGAACGCACGCACTGGTATCTCTAGTTCAAAAGGGACTCCAATATTACGAACTGGAGCAGTCCATTGACAAGGCATGTTTCTATTGTTGAAAGCATCACACCCCTTTTTAAATTTCTTTTTTTGGTCTTCCTCAAAAATCTATTGTCGGAGATCTCTAATCTTGCTTACAGGATGGGAATCCGACACCATTCACACCTTCAAAATATTTCTTCGGACCGGTGTCGCTAGAGCTAGAAACACAAAAAGGCCAAGCTGGTCCAGAAGAGGCGGGTACCGGCACTGACCAAGCGGCTGACTCGTCTACAAGCAAAGCTGCGCGAGAGGGCGGCGTGAGTAATGGTCACCCGACGGCCGAGGCTGGTGGTCCCCAACTACCGCCCGCTACTGTCAAAAAAGCTCGGAAAAGCGATCGCGGAGAAGTCAACGGTGATGAAGTCCCTATGGATGTAGACACTAATGGCGTGGGAACAGAAAAAAAACCAACTGTCGCCGCGTCGCCATCGCCTGCCGAAATGAACGTGGATGGCGATGGTGACGTGAACATGGATGTACGACCAGACCTGCAGGAGCAGGAAGAAGCCGCGGCGCCAACCTTCACACTGACAACGGGCCAAAGCGTGGGTGTCCAGATCAGTCCCGCCAAGGCTGCTGACCTCAGCCCGAACACCACCATCCTGAATGTGGCTGGAGGCGATCACGTGACGCGCACCTTGTGGCGGCCCAATGATCCCACCACTGTCCTTGCAGCTGGAGATACGTTCTGCAGTTTGTGGAGGTTACAATCTACCTCTTCCGGTCCGGTGCAGGAGAAGTTGGTCGAGAGCAGAGGGGACGGCAATTGCGTCTCGGCCGTTGCGTGGCACCCCAAGGGCCACAAGTTTGCTGTAGCCACCTATAACGACATGAGAGGCTCCATTACCATGTACGATGTGGCTGGAAACGCTGTTGACCTCCTTCCAGAGGTACCACGCATGATCACTGGTCTTCACTGGGCCGACAATAGCTCCCACTTGATTGTAGTGGCATCCGATAGCAAGATTTCCGAGCTGGCAATCTGGGATGACTCGTTGCGACCAGATGAGTTTCCTTCTCCTCAAGTGGTTGATGGTTCAATCTATGACCTTAGCTGGCTCGGGCACAAACAGGCCTATGCCAGCGGCCACGGCGTAGTTTACCAGTGCGATGTGGACTCCAGCATTCGTATTGCCAGGACTTTCTCGTGGGGTGGATCAGATAGAGTTTGGTCCTTCGTTCGCTGTGCGAACGCCGGCTCCTCCGCTGTGGCAGTGGCTGCATCCTCTGATACTGCTGCATTTTGGGTGCCAACGCATGATATGCATCTCGACGACGCGCACCAAGGAGATATTACGTCCATTGAGATGCGTCCTCATCCCGAGTCATTTGAAAAGACCCAGCTTGGTCATTCTGTCGTTCTTGCCTCCGCATCCACCGACGATACAGTCAAGATCTGGCAAATTGACCTAGAAGCAAAACGGTTTATCTGTCTGCATCGCCTGGTCCTCGGACAGTCAATGCCAGCTCTGGCCGCCTGTTTCTCACCTGACGGTTACGCCGTTGCTGCTGCCAGCCGCGACAGATTGTTTATCTGGAATGCAGAGAGAGGAGGTACCGCCATGGCTACTTGGGCCGTACCCGGCTCCGATAAAGCAAGGTCAGAAGGAGAAGCTGATCATGCTGTCAACGGACAAAACGGGGGCGTAGAGTCGCTACCAGATCGCTCCCTTTCGTGGGATACCGATGGTAAGAAGCTTGCATTCGGTTTCGCAAAACAGGTGTGTCTCTTATCTCCGGTCAATTGCTTAACCACATACTGAAGATGTCAAAACAGTTGGCACTAATCAATCTGCAACGTTGAATTGACCGTCCTTTGTCAACGAGCGAAGAGACTTCGTGGCGCGACGCCCGCAAGGCTTTTTCAACCCGAACATACAACTCAAGATAGCATATCTTGTGTGCAATGGTGACGTTTGCAGGTTGACGAGCTTGCTTGCCACATCCGGCAATCAGTGAGCATAGGTGGTCTCCCACTGGGTACGCCCGCTTTGTTTACGGCCCTTCTGAAAGTCCACGACCACGCAGTTCGCTGCATAACCATGTCTGGCTACCATAATTTCAAGCTTGACCGCTGGCGACAATTTACGATTATCTACTTCACCCTTCGTGAATCATCTACTTTACACTTATACTTTACACTTATACCCTATAGCATGAACTACATGGTGCATGGTGGCTCAGCGTTTTCCTTCGGATCATGTGGCAAGATTAAGGTGATTGGCACACTTGGCGCGGCTTATTCTTTTCCTCCTTCAACACAGGTAAATTTGTCTTCGCAAACCTCCGATCTCAGAGGGTTCCAGAGGTGCTGTGCTCTTGGATGTCTTCGAGCTGCTGTCTTTGTCTACCTTTCATTCTCAACCTGCGTTCTCTTTCTCGTATGCCATATGCTTCTTCGACATCTCTCCATCCACGCGTCCAAGCGCGTATACCCTCGAGAAGTGCCCCGACGGTCTCCTCGTTGCATTTTTCCGTCTTACGTCGTGTCCATTGCCTTCGCCCACTTTTATGCGACCTGGACGCGGTTACGTGATCATGCTGTTCCTGCCAAGCTTCAACCCAGCCGACCAACCCATTAACTGTACCTCGAAGCCCTTCACGCTCCGCCGTCTCTTCCCAGAGTTCCTTCTGCCTGCAAGGAAATCAGAATGGTCAATTCGTGGCGTACGACAAAATTTTCCAGTCAAGGTACTGCTCACAATTCATGCACGTCGTGTTCCAGTACAGATATGCTCCGTGTCATTCTTCGAATTTCCCGGTTACAAAGATCATAAATTTGCAGCGACTCTTTTCTGCGTTTCTTGAACTCTTCACTGAATTCGGTGATTTCACTGAGGACGCTTGTCAGCTCCTCGATAGATGCCTCTCTGGTGCCGGAAGTTCCAACATCGGTATTAACATGACGAATGCTTGGAACATCGGAAGTAACGACTTTCGCGCATTCCGTGCAGACACTTTTGGGACGGCATTGGGCAATTTCTTGGGTCAGTCCTGCGCGTGGATCGAAAATGGATTCAATGCTGTCGAGGCAGCCGCTCAGAATAATGATTTGCTCTCCTGACAAGTGCGCATTTTCCGATAAGAAAGCCAATCTTGCCAGGCGGTTTGAAACCGGCGTTATTCCTTCCGCTGGGAACTTTCCCGCAAGCTTGGGACTAAGGGTGTGATTCACTGTCAAATACGCATCACACTCGTGGGGATCGGGAATCGGGTGTGATGTCTCCATGGCATTATGATTCGCTGTTTGTATGCATGTACTTTTTGTCTAGACGTACATAGGGGAACACGTATTTGCCGTCGGTCCAATCCAATTGCTAGATCTCTCGTACGAAAACGCAAGGGGAATACAAGAACATTTGAAGCCGATCGATGCCCTGAATCAAGCCCGCTGACCTAGACAGAAAGGCGCCTGCGATGCTTGAGATGGTATGCGGTATGACGGCAAAGAGACTCGACTAGTTATTGACAAAAATCGAACTTGGATAAATTCAGTCGTAGTTGAGCTCATCGGAGACGAAAGAAGTTCGCAGTAAGGGGGAGGGAATTAGAGATATGGCGGATCAGCTGAATTGCAGTAAGAAAATAGACGGTCAGTATCTGAATCGTCAGTGGTCCCAGTTAGCTACCATCTATTAGTCTACTCCGTATTGCCATGCAAAAACACATGGCTCCATAATTCTATCTATCAGACCAGTGCGTCAACGCTAGACCACTCTGGGCCACCAAGCACCTTTTTGTCTATCGACCAGTTTTCGAGGCTGCTGAGAAGTTGTATGTAAGCAAGGATAGGCCTATTTAGTCTTTGAAAGGTTTCAGTTCATCTTTTCTTACCTCTCTGACCCTCTGATAATCTGTGTCACCTGTCGAAAAGTGCTGTTGCTGGCATACGTCGTGTTAACCACCACCACTTACTATCGGCGGAACCGTGATTAACTCCGTGCGCATTATTTTCCCCATCGCCGGCACCTTCAAACCCCCCGCAGAGAGCTTTTTCCTTCCGGCACGCAAACCCATCAGAATTATCTCCGAGAGGATGGCGCCCTCAGTGAGTATATACTGTTCAGACTAGCTTTCTTGAACTTGTCTTCTTTTCTGCCAATTTGCGATCCCGCTCGGGGCCAATTGCTAACGACTTTCCGATGACTCAGACTACCATTGTGCCGTCGCTTGAGACAGCCAGAGATGTGATCAACAACTCGAGAACTACAAAATACCCCCCAAATCTGCTCCCGTTGACTGCTAGTATACCAGCCGATCTGTTGACGCCCACGTTGGCTTACCTGAAGATTGCCGAAAAGTGAGTCGCGGATTGTCTGGGCCGTTTGGTGTAACGGAGAGCGCTGACAGGGTGGTTCTATCAATGAGTAGATCGAAATTATCATTTATCTATGAGAGTGCTGCTACTACTGAGACAATTGGAAGATATAGTTTCGTCGGCGCAGGTACGGTGTTATTTCCCTTGAGACCTTCCAAGTGCCTGGGCCGTTTCGCTGACTGGTCTTCGTGCCGTTCCTTCACAGAACCGTACAAAGTTCTCAAGACCGGGCCAGGTCATGGCCCCGAGTGCGATCCTCTTCCCATCCTTGAAAAAGAGCTTTCGCAGTTTCGTGTTGCGACAGTCCCCGGGTTGATACTCCCACCGCTCACCGGAGGAGCCATCGGATATGTGGGGTATGACTGTGTTCGATACTTTGAGCCCAAGACGGCTCGGCCACTCAAGGACGTGCTGGGGATTCCCGAGTCGCTTTTTATGATGTTCAAGACCATTGTCGCCTTCGACCATTTCTTTCAGGTCATCAAGGTCGTAACATACATTCCTATTCCGAGCACCGATTCGGACCTTGAAGCGGAATACGGTAAAGGCCAAGAGACACTCCAGCAGACCATCGACTTGTTGCTGAGGCCAGAATGTCCACTCCCACCTCAGGGCCCGATCGTTCCGAACCAAGAATACACATCCAACATAGGTAGGGAAGGATATGAGCGGCATGTGACCAGACTGAAGGAACATATCTCCAAGGGAGACATCTTCCAGACCGTGCCGTCGCAGCGCCTGTCACGACCCACTTCCTTGCATCCCTTCAACCTCTTCCGTCATTTGCGCACCGTCAATCCATCCCCTTATCTTTTCTATATCGACTGCGAAGAATTCCAGCTTGTCGGAGCGAGTCCGGAGCTCCTCGCAAAGGAGGAGAAAGGCAGGATCATCACCCACCCCATTGCGGGAACGGTAAAACGCGGCAAGTCTCCCGAGGAGGACGATGCTCTGGCCGCCGAGTTGAGGGGCAGTCTGAAGGACCGCGCCGAGCACGTCATGCTGGTTGATTTGGCGCGCAACGATGTCAACCGGGTCTGTGATCCTACGACAACTCAGGTCGACCGGCTGATGGTGGTGGAGAAATTCTCGCATGTTCAGCATCTTGTGTCGCAAGTGTCGGGGATTCTACGGCCGGACAAGACGCGCTTCGATGCGTTCCGATCCATCTTCCCTGCGGGGACTGTGTCTGGTGCCCCCAAGGTTCGAGCGATGCAGTTGATCGCTGAGCTTGAAGGCGAGAAGCGGGGGGTCTACGCGGGCGCGGTGGGCTACTTCGGATTCGATAGCTCGAGTGCTGACGGGGCGAACCTGGTGCCTGGTGCAATGGACACGTGCATCGCACTTCGGACGATGCTTCTCAAGGATGGAGTTGCCTATTTGCAAGCCGGCGGTGGCATTGTCTTTGACTCGGACCCGTATGATGAGTACGTCGAGACGCTGAACAAGCTGGGTGCCAACATCCAGTGCATCAAGGGTGCCGAGGACAAATATTTGAGCATGGAGCAGCCGTAGGAAGAGAGGTCTTATAGGGTTATTCAAAAGTGAGATGATTAGACGGATATGATAAATTGATAGATACAATAGGTCACGATCCTCATCACACTTTCAAGCATGTTAGTGCATATTCTGGTATCTCTTCGCTTCCGGCTCAAGATTGCCCTAGAGATGTAAACAGATCTACGTTTCAGGAAGTGTTCCAGAATCCAGGGACTTAACCGGCTCGGCCTACGATGACGTACATGGCGATCCTTGGGTATCTTCACTTTCATTTCACAATCATGGACGATGTGAAGCACCGCCACAAAGTAGATATAGTAAACAAAACTGTTCGTCGAGGATCCTTTGGACCAAGGTAGAGACACTGCGTCAGCTATGGTTCGTGGTGCTTCATTGATGATGCCAAGTCCAAGGCGTACGCGGCCGTTTTGCCACGAGAAGTATAGCAGTCTCGGAGATGGGGTCTGCGGTGTGGCTGGGTAACAGCCCTGTGAGGAATTAGGTATCCATGCTGGAATAATGAATTGTGACCTAAATACAACAGTTGGACTGAGCACAGGATAGAAAGTTGTTATGGAGTGGGTGTGACAGATGATATTGACCAGCCACTACTACTGCTTGTATATGACCATACGGGATTCACCAATAATAGTTATGAACGCAGAGAGACGAGAGAATCGAGTAGATATAGAGAAAGTTATCAAGGTCAATCTCACTGCCTTTACCTCTTCTATGTGACTAGCAATGATATTAATCAGTCTGCCACCCGCCTCCCAATTCGTCATCAGAATCTTGCCGGAACCAAACCCAAAAAAGGCCCAAACTTGCTGACCCGTCCTGCTCCCCTCTCTCTCTCCTCTTCCTCCACGTTCATCTTTCTGCTTCGTCCGGAGGCGCTGGAGGTCAAATAATAATAATATATCCACCCGACGAACTTCATCTACCACCCGATCGCTTCCTGCTTCTTGACCCTCTACCTTCGTCTCCAGCGCCGACACTCCGCCTCGCCATAATAAATTGCGGCGCATTCATTGACTGGAATCCCGCACGCGGCTTACATACACCACCGCCTTTCCTGCTTGGGCCGTGCGATAACGACTAAGGAGAAGCCTACGACGACCACGCCATCTGCCTCTACGAGCTATCCAAGAACAACTACTTGGTCTCGCTCCAAAACACTCCAATATCGTCTTAATTTTCACCATACGACATCAAATCGTTCCCATTCCCCGACCAACAGAAAGGCGAACAATTCGCGATCCCGGCGCCTCGTTTCCCCGCAAGAATCGAGACCGCGCTCGTGTTGAATATCTAGAACCAAACTCACCCTCATACATAGTCACCATTCAAGATGTCGAAAGTTGTCCGCAGCGTGAAGAACGTAACAAAGGGTTACTCTTCAGTACAAGTCAAAGTTCGAAATGGTACGTCCTTGATATACTCCTTTTCCTTGCTTTTCCTCTCTTCGCCTCTTCTCCTCCATCGGGTCTGGAGTGGTCGTAATGAGGCTGCATTCCTCCTTTCGTCATGACATGTCTGTGCGTTTTCATATATGCTACTCGTACTGACCTGATTCAGCGACGAGCAATGACCCTTGGGGCCCGACGGGCACCGAAATGGCCGAGATTGCTGCGATGACCTTCAGCAGGTATGATTCCGTTTTCTTTCGGCATATCCCGGATTCAGGCTGACAGATGCGACTAGTCCCACAGATTTCTACGAGATTATGGACATGCTCGATAAGCGACTGAACGACAAGGGCAAAAATTGGCGCCATGTTCTCAAGTCGTTGAAGGTATTAGATTATTGCCTTCATGAAGGATCCGAGCTAGTTGTTACGTGGGCCCGAAAGAATGTCTACATCATCAAGACGCTGCGCGAGTTCCAATACGTCGATGAGGACGGGAGGGATGTAGGCCAGAATGGTAGGTGGTACTGCGATGAGTGTTTGCGCGACCAGGTAACCCATTTGCTAACGATTGGTACCTCCTGACCCATACAGTTCGTGTTGCGGCCAAGGAACTTACCACTCTCATCCTCGATGAGGACCGATTGCGCAGTGAACGATCCGACCGCAAGCTCTGGAAATCTCGGGTGAATGGACTGGACGAATACCAGAGCCATGGGCCCGAGCCTTCGCGCCGATCTGACCGACGGGAGCGTCGCCGACCGGCCGATGAGGAAGACGTAGAGTATCGCCTGGCTATCGAGGCGAGCAAGGCAGAAGCCGAGGAAGAGCGGAGACGACGGGAAAAGCAATCCATGATGGGAGAAGAAGATGAGGATCTGGCCAAGGCGATCAAGTTGAGCAAGGAAGAAGAGGAACTGCGGAAGCGGGAGCTGGAAGAGAGCAACGCCCAATCGCTTTTTGACGATACTCCCGTGGCCCAAGCCCAGCCCACCGGGTATAACCAAGGGTACCAGCAACAAAGCGCCGTCGACTGGTTTGGCAACCCCATTAATGCCCAACAGCCTCTGTCTACCGGTTACTTGAACAACCAATACGCACAACCAACCGGGTTTCAGAACCAGGTCACTGGGATGCCCAATGGGTACACCAATGGATTCCAAAATCAGCCAGCTGCATTCGATCAGAATCCATACGGCCAGCTTCAGAACAACTTCTTGCAGCCCCAGGCGACACTTCAGCCTCAGCAAACAGCTTTTACCACGAACAACCCGTACGGCACCGACGTATTCTCCCAGCAGCAGCAGCAGCAGTACCAGCCGCAGTACCAGCAGCAACAGCAAGCACAGGAGAATATTTCGCCGGCAGGTAGCAACAACCCATGGGCCCAGAGCGGTGGCCAGACAGCGAATGCCTTGCAACCCATGCCTACCGGGTCCAACAATCCGTTTGCTGCCCGCACTCAATTCCAGACTCGGCCCCAAACGTCGACGGGTCCTCCATCGCTTAACACGCTCGCGGAAGAAAGAGCAACCAATCAGTTTACTTCCTCTACTAACCCTATCGCCAATTTCCAGGTCCCAGCACCCCCCAAGAGCACACCGCCACAAACGAACAATCCTCACCACGCCCGCCTCAACGCTCTTCTAGCCACCGGCGAGGGGCAGGACACGTTCGGCAACGTTGGCGATCTACGTATCCCGGCCCAGCATACTGCTCCAGGCACTTTCGTCAACTCTGCCGGTCAGGGTTTGGATCGTCTGCGAGCCACTCACACCGGCAACAACCCCTTCTATAACCAGCAGCAATTTGTCCCACAGTCGACAGGCTTTGCTCAATCTTCGAACAACCCTTGGGCGACTCAGCGGCCTTACCAGCAGCAGTCTCAGACCGGTGGCAGCCTGATTGACTTGTAAAGAGCGCACAGTTGACAGCTGTTTATTTCTTTCCATCAACTCTGGGTGTGAGGAAATGTTCATTGATTGGGATACCACGGTTGTTTTTCTCCCTTCATCTTTAGCATCCTTCGCTGCGTACTGATCTTCTTTTCTTCGGCCGGGTTGTTGAATGTTCGTACTTGATGGCATGTGAATATACAAGAGAATGCGTACTTCTCACTCCCTCTTGGCCCCATTTTGCTCGTCGCTCACCGACGAGATACACGACTTATTGTCTTGTCAACTCCGTGATTACTCGACCTGGCCCACCCTGTTCTCTATTGTCCGTCTCTGGCCTACCATTTCCCTTTTGTGATGTACTTGTCTTTATCGCCATACCTACTACCGCTTACATACCTACTACTTCCTATTATCAATGAGATGATATCTCCACTGAGATGACTTGCCTAAGATTGCTTTGAACCTAGGTTGGGTGGAAGATCGTTTTATATCTACCTTTAGTAAGTATAAGTAAGTAGTACCTTGTGCCGTCAAGGTCTCAGAGAATCGCTAGATATCGATGATTGAACATAGAAAGCTGCAAAGTTCAATGTAACGACGAGCACTGAGACTCCGATCCTACCTTATCCATGCTCCTAACATCGAGATCACCAAGTTGAACCATGGACGCCAAGGATACTATAAAGTCATCTCAAAAAAAGCGCCCGCTCATCCGGTGCCACCAATACCATGTATGTACCTATACACCTGAAACCCCTTCAACCGAACTCGACGAACACCCAACCAACCGACCATAACATGAATGCAAACCACCCGAGTAAGACCGCGCCGAAACAAGCTGTGCGAAAACACCAAAGACCGAGGAACATGTACGATGGACTCGAGGCTTCAAATATGCCTACGACGACTTGCAACAGAGAACGTAGATGAAGTGTGAAGTGCAAGAAAGGAGAAAATCAGCCGCCGCGTTCGCCGAATTTCCTGGCCCACTCCTCATATTCGCGTAATCCGTCGCGGCTGACGCTGGGTCTGATGGATTTGAGACTGGCTTCGAAGTCTTGGAAGCGGATGGGACGGATTTGGTCCATGGGGGTGTGGAGGAGGGCCTCGCCGAGGTTGCGGAGGGGACCCATGGCGGCGTCTTTGGCAAGGGCGGTGATGTCGGAGCCGGAGAAGCCTGTGATTTTTTGTTGATCTTGTGAGCATGGTAGACAAGGAAATGGGGGCGGTGGAATGATGATGGAGTTACCCTCTGTGACATGGACGAGGACTTCAATGTCCTCGTCGTCCAGTTCGTGCACCTGATGGCTCAGGAGCTTGCGGAGCTGTTGGTCGCGGACATGGTGCTCGGGGAGGGGGATGTACTGTCTGCGGACGAACCGTCGGCGAGCTGCTTCGTCTATATCCCAAGGCAGGTTGGTCGCTGCCAGGACGAGCACCCGACTAGGGTCTCCCCTGCTTCTCTTTGTTGATGGCTCACGACCGGCTGCTGCTCGTTGTAGGTCCGACCACTGGATGAGGAACTCCGTCTTTGATCGCCGCGAGGCTTCGTGTTCTGTTCCGGAGGAGCGCGACGAAAGGAGCGAGTCGATCTCGTCGACGAAGATGATGGATGGAGCCAACGCTTTGGCGAGTCCAAATAGCGCCCGAACGAGCTTCTCGCTCTCGCCGTGCCACTTGGATGTTAATGTGGACGCGGAGACAGAGAAGAAGGTCGACTTCGATTCCGTGGCTACCGCTCGAGCGAGCATCGTCTTACCTGTTCCCGGTGGGCCGAACAAGAGCATCCCTCGAGCGGGTTCGCGAAGCCCAGAGAAGAGATCCGGGCGAAGGAACGGGTAGACAACGGCTTCTTTGAGCGCTTTCTTGGCGCCATCCAGTCCAGCAATGTCATCCCAGTGGACTTCGTCCCCTCGAACGACGATATCATTGAGGATCTGCCGGGCCGCATTAGGGTCAATGCCCTTGGGCAGTTTGTTCATGATGTCCGTAATAGATCTGTCCTCGTCTTCGTCTTCTTCCTCTAGTTCCTCGTCAGCGTCTATCGACTTCGGGCCCATCGATTCTTGATCGCTTGAGGGCGGTGTAACTGTATGCGCTGGCTGTGGTTTGCGTCGAGTAGAACTGTTTGCTACCTCTAATTGACTCATAGCAGGGCTCAAACCCTCAGCTTGAGCTCGGGAGACAGGCTTTCCTGCCGATGTGGAGTTGATCCGAGACCTTGATGTGGCTTTGCTTTGTGGTTCGTCCGACATGCTCGTTGTGGCCTCGGGTCTCGTTTTTCTGACAGGCGATGAGGTCGGGCCAATATCGCTCGATTGTGGACCCTGAGGTGAAGCTCTGAGCGCAGCGGGTTTGGGTCTCATGGAGGGCCTAGGACTACTCCGAGGATTGTCAACAGGCTCCGACGATGGCTGGGCGAGCGTCTTGCTCCGACTGCCAGACGGCTGCCGGACCTCCCCAGCCGGGGAGTGATGAGTTGGTTTTAGCGTCGGCACCGGTGTTGTGTTACTGTTTGTCCGTCGCGCAGAGCGGACAGGTCGAGGCTCCCGGCCATCTGAGTCGTCTGCCACACTTTTCTTCGATACAAGCTCATCCCCGGAGTGGGATCTCAACTGACCGGAATCTTTCCGGAACCCTGAGTCACTGGAGATGCTTTGCCGCGAGGATGTTATTGCGGCGTCACTTGCTAGATTGCCAGATGTGGAGGGGAGCCGATAGATGCTCCCCCAGGCTAAACCCGCAGCCTGAGACGCAGCCGGCCGCAATTCCTTCCGCCGGAGAATATCCTTGTTCTTGCCGTGCTTCTTGTGGCCGTCCGACTTGCGCAGAGTGGTAGGCATCGTCTTCCGTTTCTCGGGGCTCGAGTTGCGAGACTGGTTTTTGCCGGAGGAATGCGATGGAATACGTAATGCCGGTAAGCTAGTCGCAGACGCAACGCTGCTGTCCTGGATGACTGACTCTGAGCTCGCCTGCGTCACCGGCGCTGGACGTCCTGGGATCGGCGGCGGTCGAGATAAGTCCGTATAATCCACCGGAGGTACCGTCCCGTCTCCGATCCAACCGGCTGTGTTCGAAGTAGGTGCCTTGGAGGCCGATTTGCCTTTGAAGAATCGGTGGCTGACACCGCTCGTGGTGGGACTGTCCTTCTCCTGTGCTTCCTTCCTGCTTTCACGCAGAGCTTCCAAGAGATTGACTCGCTCTCGGCACTGGAGTTCTAGCTGGCGGATCGAATCTTGGAGCGCTTTTTCCGTTTCGTTCTTGGGTGTATAAGTCGACGACAGTCGGTAGGCGTTGTGATAAGAGATTGTGTCTAGAGCAGAGCGCCATGCTCTCAAAGCTTCATCTTCATTGTTCTAGAGATATCAGAGCGAATTAGTACTCAGACAAAAGGAAAATATCAATTGACATAGAGCGAATAAATCCGAGATGGGAAGGGAGGGGACGACAAACCTGCCCCTCAAAGTATACAGCCGTAGAACACGAGAGATAGCACTCATCGTACGTCTTCTGCAGCGAAGACGCAGCAGGCTTGGAGCGCATCATTCACGCCGGCGGAAATGCAGGACCCGCCCGCACCAGCCATGCGATCTACCACAATTGGGGTGCGGAGGCGAAATTGTAGGGTTGTCGGGAACCGAGGGGAGCGATGTCGGAACGTCCAGAGGTGGTACGGGTGGCGTAGTAGAGTAGGGACTGAATAGTTGAAGAATTGGATTGACAGATGGCAGGGAAAGATGGAATCGATGGCCAGTGAGTCTGAGGAGGAACAGACGAACAGGAAGGTTGCTGGAAGTTGATGGGATTGCTGATTTGATTTTTCGTCTCGTTTCCATCAGAACGCTCCTCGCGTGACGTCGTTGGTCCGCCGGATCGAGAAGACACTACCCCACGGTGATACTACGACTGTCATCGTAATAACGTCTTAGTTACTGGACAGATATCTGCTAGCTTCTCGATCTTCTTCTATCAATTTTATAGTAAGTAGTCTTTGAGGCTAGGCCAATCGTTCCGTCTATTGAGTACATATTCAGCCAGGTGCTGGGATCAATGAGTGTCCCAAATCATAACCGCAAGGAAAGCTTCCCTGCATGCCCAACGCCAGCACAATATATAGGATACATCGGTCAAGCCGTGAAGCAGTCTAAATTAGGAGCTCACATTTCCGCCTTGGAAATTTCATCGGAGGAGCCGCCTCAAGTATGTTCCCAATGAAGAAAGAAGCCCTTCTATATCAAACCCACAACACCCGTCCAAAGAGAACTTATGCACACATTATCTGAACGGATAAACATAAATCGGAGAAATGTATCCTCCACGAAGTGGTCCAAACATCATGGGTACCTGAGATMCAGAACCGCCGCGGCAGCGGGTGCGCAAAGCGAAGCGGTAGATGAGGTGGGTAACCAGGGTCGGAGGAAGACGAAAAGACAAGTCAGGGGAAGGAGGAATATGGAGGAAATATAGAAACACATCGCAAAGAAGTCTGTGGCAGGCTAGGACAGAGTATTCCCAACCTGTGGGTTTGCTCTCTCCCTGTTCTTCCGGTATCCCTTCTCTTACGCAATATGCATTGAAATATAGCTTTTGATTTTTTTCGCTTTTTCAATCCGAACCCCTATTAACTTTTCACGCTCGCCGATGGGAATAGTCGGAGGAATGTTAGGTATAGTTGAAATCTATGTGACAGGGCCGTTACGGGCAGGGAGCTCGAAAGTCTCACTCCTGGCCTTTGAAGTAGGCCTTGGCCATCTCGTACGATGTCCTGTATGCCGATGTCAGTTCTGAATCCCTGCTCATGCGCGGATAACAACGTACCAGCAAATCGCCGTGCTGGGCATCGTAGAGATAATACGGGGACGAGCGCCACGTAGAAAGCCTCTCCAGCCAAACTGGCGCTTGATGATGGCCGCCGCATTGAAAAGGCCCTTTGCCGATCGAATCTCCTCGTTCTGCGCCAACCCACGTGTCTGAAGAAGCGTCTTCACAACGTCCAAAGGAGTAGTAAGACCTGCTGCGAAGGCACCAGCGAGACCACCAGCGATGCAGTGGGTGAAGGGATCATATTCTTGGGACGGGTTCATCACTTTCGAGATCGACTCGTACGCCACGAATTGAGTAGCCGTGAAGGGCACCGTCATGCAGAGTGTAGTGGGATATGAGACGTAGAATGCATGCAGACCCTCAGCACGGTAAACGGACGTGGCGCATTGTAAAAGGCTCTTATGTACAGAGCCATGTACTTGCATCCGCTGCTTGATGACTATTTCCGAGCGTTAAAGGAGTCAAATGGGTCAGTCCATCGACGACGACTTACCATCGAATGGATTCATCAAAGCATCGCTGGCAATGGTCGCCGCTGCTCCACTAGCGGCTTGGAAATATTAGTACGTTTCCTGCGTCGACAGAATCATGATTGAGAGCACTTACCGGCAGCCAGCGGATGGTGGCCCTCGTCGACATTTCCACCGGCCATCTCCTTGACAACCTCGTAAGTACCAAAGTACACGGCATGCGCCGGACCTGCCGAACCAGGATTGTAAGCCTTTCCTCATCCCCCAAATATGTTAAGGATATGTGCATCCTTACCAGCACCGACAATCACACTCGAGACTCCCTTCCATAATGTCCGCCACCCCTCGATCCGATAAATTGTGGAGACCGCATTGGTCAAGCCTGTGTAGAGACCTCCGGTTGTAGGATGTATAACTTGCATGCGCGTCTGTCCGTAGCCACCCCCGATATTAGTTACGCGTCCGAACGTGATGCAGGTGAATGGTTGTCTTCGAACCCAACATACCTTCAATAAGTCTACTGGGTACATGACAGCGTGTTCCTTTCCTTCCAGTCAATATCGCCTCGCAGAAATCGCAAAAGTCCCAGTTTTCAACGGCGACATACCATTATCCCTGCAAAGGCACCAGCCAACATGTTCCGGCCTAGGCCATAGTTGGAGGGAAGGGCTTCGTATCTATCGTCGAATAGAGGTTAGCAGTGCGTCGTTGGAACAGGCAGTGTGATTGAAGGTGAGGAAGTCGACTCGCGAGAAGTAAGCTTTAGAACGCCTTCTCCTCGCGATACCGACAATGTTGCAGGTATGGAGTGGTGGAATCCGTGCTGAATATAGCAACATACTCATATTCCTGCCCTGGGATCTGCTCGGGGATTGCCATTGAGCTCTAAATAGCTCCGGACGCAGCCGGAGCCGCACGAAATTGGAAGAGGTTGAGAGGAGGAGAGGAGAGGCCAGGAAGACGGGTGTCCCAAGCTTGTCCGAAGGTCCGTTTCAATATGCCGGGCTTTGGCAGTAGCGACGATTCTCGGTCGGATTGAGCCTGCGGCGAACAGGAACGAGTTGGGCGCAAAAAGAGTCGACGACGATAGGAGAAACGGATATGGACCTCAAGTAGAATTCAATCAACGAGAGCAATAAGAGACGAATTCCAATGCGTGAGGCAAAGGAGAAGACTAGAGTATGTAGGACCAGATCGATCGGGAGGCTGACAATGTTTCTGGAAAATCCAGGTTGGGGAAATTATTATTCTTTTTCGTTTGCTGCGCTAAAGTCGAATGCCGCGGAGCTAAAGTCGCTACGGAGTTTCCACCGGTGGATTGGATACAAGAGAACTCGGACCAAATCAATCGAGCGACGAGACGTTACTGACCTACTTAAAGGTTGAAGATGGTAAGACCAAATGTCTGACATTTTACTCTAGATCTAGCACACACAGCTCTGACACGATATACTACTGTCGCCAGGCGCACCATCGTGATTAGTTGCTAATAATGAGGTCGTGGCTCCGCTGCTTAATCATCCACCGAGCCCAGACTACACCGAGGTTCCGATGACGGAGTTTTTCTTCAGTACGTAGTATAGAGAAGTAGATACTCAAACAAACCTCGAATATCCTATCCAAGAAGCACGGCCAAGAAAGATACAATGGCAACAGCAGCAGCTGATTCTTTCATGCAGTCAGCGCATATTTCTCTCCCGGAAAGCCCTGTCAACTTCTCCCTGTCCAGCATCCCATAACCCTTTTCTAGTCCGCCACCCCGAAGCAGATACGGGAGTATCTTATCAATATCAGCACTGGACCCTCCGAGTCCCGGAGGAAACCGAATAACCAATGTTTAATGTTACTAAATATTAATACCAAGTCCTTGGTTAGCTTCAGGTCCTTATCTGATCCCATTAATCAGATTTTGGACCTCCAGTCAAGTGGTCAGTAACCATGATAACATTGCCTTGAAAGAACCATTACTCTTGTTAAGGGAATATCAGCACTAGCTAGCATCGACCCCTTTAGAATGGTTTTCTTGATATTTCCGAGAGCCAGAAGTAGCATGCAATCTACAAACTATTGCTCATAATTGCTATACCCTTCTACTTCCTCGTATATATTGACTCTGTCCTCCTGCATACAGGAGCTGTAGATTTAAACTCTTAGTTAACTCCTCCCTACCCATTGTCCAACTGATCACATGAAGAGAAATGAAAATAATGCATTGCTAACTGATACAATAAAATAGTGAGTCACTGCCTCGCTAACTCCAGTAAAGACAGTCACACCGGGTGTAAACAGATAAATGTAATGATCTTGTATGAATCAGAAATAGAAATCATATGCGCTGTCATCATTCACGTCATGAAAATCCCATTCGCATCTGGCCGGTTTGCCAGCTTTTGACTGAAATATCAACATCTGGAACAGCTGGGTGTCTGTTGGCTCTATATAGTCTACCATTCAACATTGAATGACCATACCCCTGAAGAGATACAGATGTCAGCATCATATCATGTATCAAACATTGTGTAATGAATGAGAGCTTACCTTGTTTCAATTTCTGGGCAGTGTCGCTAAGAAGGATCACTCGGCGTTTGTTGCAATAAGCCGTTTTGTCCAAGATATCAACTTTCAGATTGGCCAATTCAGGCACCGGCTTCTCGAACATTTCACTAAGGCTCTCCACCGCAAGCTCTAGATCTTTCTGGTTGTCCTCGAAGATTTCCGTCAGGTTGTTTCGAGCAAGATAATATGCAAAGGCATAAGTCCACTTCAAAGTCTGTCGGCACTGCTGAAGTGCCTGAGATGCAGTATCAAGGAACTGAACTTCGATCCATGATAGACCAGACTGAGATTGTAGGCTTGTCATCTTCTTTTCTGTCTTGAGGTAGAGATCTTTATCGAGCTTCGCCGACTGCTCGTGGTTAGCGTATCTGTTGTAGTAATGCAAGTATCTTTCAAGAGATGCTCGAGATTTCGCCTGCGCTGAACGAGCTTCCGACCCTGACTTCTCTTCGTAGCGATTACAGTTGTACCAGCTGGTGCCGTGTTCAGACCACAGGCCCATGCACATCCAGCAGAACTCGTGCTTGCATTTGCGGCACGTCATATGGTTGCAACCCCCGTTCTTCTCGATCGTCGAATGGCACTTAGGACACTCCTTCGTGTTGGCCGAGATCCAGTTGGCGGTCTCTGAGTCGTCTTCACACTTCTTAAGCCACATCTTGACCAATGTGCAGGGAGACGGTAAATGATCGTTCAGCGTGCAGCCGAAGCAAAAGAAATGCTTACAGGCACATTGCACGGTGGGTACGATCCGATTGAGGTCGCGCTGCTTGACGGGACAGTCGACCGCGTACTCGCAGTTTGGGGCCGGGCACCACTTAAGGTTCTCTTTGTCATCAACATAAGTCCGCATCAACAGCGTTTGGTATCTGCAAGGCCAACGTCAATAACGGATTCCGACATGGCGATCCTTGGGCTGAAGACTTACCTCTCTTTGAGATCATCGGTGACGAGAAGACTCAGGGACTTTGAATCTACAATCATATGGCAGCCATCCCCGGGACATTCTATCCTCGCAGCTTCGCCCTCCTCGCGGATTTTCTGCGCGAGATAATGTCGGTAGCAGTCAACGCAGAAGCGATGTCCGCAGCGCATAGCATATGTCTCCAAATCGTCGCCATCCTCACAGCAAATGTCACACATGAACCCTGGTACAACCTCTGTCTTCGGTGTCCCATGAAAGTTCGTCCCAAGACCAGCTTCCTCGAGTGTCTCCTCCGGATGATCCATGTAGGACTCTATGAGCTTCTCCCGGTTCCATCTCCCAAACCGTAGTAGAATAGAGGACGACTCTGGTGGAAGGCCTAAAATCTGCGAGACCTCGTTGACCTGCTGACTCTGCTCCCGATCGATATCCTCTGGGCTCAGAACTCTGAAGTCGACTTCATATGGCTTCTTTGTGTTCCCTAGTAGATCCTTATCTTGAGAAAATCCGCCGTCGAACTCGTCACCGAACTCTAGCGACCGAAGAAAAGGCCGCGTCAGCAAAGTACGAAACGGAAGATTACTGCAACATACCTTCTCCTAGACTCTCATCATCACTACCCTGTGTATCCAAGAAGTCATCCGCACTGGACGCATCCGTCATAAAATCATCGTCTGAATCCATGCTGGTGGAAGCCGGCGTGACGAGATCGGTTGCCTTTTGCTTGTCCTGAACAGGGACGCTTGCAGACGCCACCGATACCGAATCTGTGTCAGGATCTTGGTCCGCGAGCTTGTCCTTTCTGCGAGTAGTCCTCTTGTTTGACGAGATTATCCCGGTGGCGGTTCGCGAATCAGCGACGGAAACCTTGGTGGCGGTTATGGATGGTTCCTGGTCTGTAATCGCCGCCTCGGCCGCCTTCCTTTTTCTCGTTAGAGGAGGCGTGGTGAAGATCTATTCCTCTGGCAAGACGATATGTGCTGACTAGAAAAAAAGTAGGCCTCGATGTTGTACCTCGAGGCCTTCTTCTTTTCCGGGACAACACAAGTCGCAGCTTACCAACAAAAAGTGGATAACTATTTTCAGTCCAGGGAACTGAAGATGGTGTCGACAGCGATGGAGGGATAAACGGAACTATGCAGCACTAGCACCAAACGGGGTCGTTGCGTCGCTTATCGAGTTCAGCGTCAAGGAAGAGAGCGAGGGGTGACTGTGATTAGTTATCACATATGATCGCTGGACGTCACGGGAGTGGGGCGTCTAAAACGTTTAGAAGCAAGCGTGCACTGTTACCCAAGACATCAATCACTAATTGTTTCAACCGACTGACAGTGTCAAGGGGAAGCCTGCAGAGGCATGTGGAGTAGTATGAGTGAATTAAAGGGTTGGAAACAAGTGAGATTCTTGGGGATGGCTCAGAGGCTTAGAGTACGATCCGACAGATCGCAAGCCTCCCAGTCATAAGGGAGGAAATCTTGTTCGGATGACTCCGCTGGCAATTGCGGGAAGACCACACCCACTGTGGGGAGAAATCAGAAGTACGCCTCAATAGGCTCAACAATTAACTAGCCTACCGTTTGATATCCTTCGAGGTCTTCATCTGCTTTCCTTGGATCTTCTGGGGCTCTTTGGGTATTCTCAGTATATCTTGCAGCGCCTGCTTAAATATCGATGCCCAGCTGACTGGGTCCACGGGGAATGGGAGAAGCAATGATGTCAGTGCATCAGTGAAAAGGCTCAATACAGACAGCTTCAAGTATGGGTTAGAACTAATGAAAGATAGAAGTTATGAGTCACAGCGTGAAGAGAGTGACTGCTAGAGATTCAATGCAAAAGAAATGTATGTTGCAGGTTCTTCGGCTCAGGCTAAATAATTTGGTACTTAAATAGACACCTTGGAGCCATTTTCAGGCTACTAGTCTTAGGCAGCCAGGCAACGATGCTCAATTCGAAATCAACTCTGTCCGTAGATAGAAGATTGGTACATAACAACGCATCGGATCTTGATCATGAAATTATATATGGCCCATCAATGGATATCATAACTTGCTCGTCTATGTTGATACTGCCTGATAACGCAAAACTCGTTCCTGCTTGCCCCCTCTTTTCCAAGGGCATCGCTACGTAGTGCTTGACCTCGGCTTCAGTCCTCATCGCTCTCTTCCTCGCTCTCCTCTTCCTCAGCATTTGCGAGCCAGTCAACAAACTGTTGTGTCTGACTCCGCACCTGCCTCATCTCTTCGCTGGCACTGGACCGCTCATCGGCCCACCATTGCTCATAGGCTTCCTCCTCGAAGAGCTCCAAATCGTACAGCTCCTTAGCAGCGAACAGTAGGACTGTCTCGCCGCGAGGCCGATGTACAAGATCCTGTTGGAGCAGGAGTAAGAAGTCGACCTGGTCGGTTTTCTCGTCGCTGTCTCGATCGAACATACACCGCTCAACAACCTCGCGATATGTGCCGAAAATGTCCCGAACGCCTTCACCAGCACCTTTTCCTCCTTCGATCAGTTGCTGGGTTCGCTTCATGAAGGCCGTGACAACAGCTCGTCGGAGCTGGTGGTCGGAGGCATTCGCAGTCATCCGCAAACTGACCAATTCCAACTGCACAACGTCAGATGTGACACCGTCTTTCAAGCTGTCATAGACACTGGCTGCAGCGTCATGGACGAAATGGTCCGCATCCTCATCTTCAGAGTACGAAGTACCAAAGCTCTCGGATCGAGATCCGCCGAAATGAGAAATCTCAGACGACAGGGTAGAGATAGACTCCGTAGAAAGAGAGAGCTGCGCCATGTTGTACACTGAAGAGATATTAGTACTCGACACTCATTCAAAGGTGGTGATGAGGAGGAGCCTGTAGAGTATAAGGGAAGGTGCGTACCAAGTCCTGACGAAGCATTGGATACAGTGTCGTCTTCGTCCTCGTCTTCCTCTTCCTCATGGAAATATTCGTAACCTTCGCCTCCTTCACCGACCACATCCGGATCATTCGCTGGTAGTCCCCCGGATTCCTCTCTCGAGGCCTTTGTGATCCTTCTGCCTTCGCTCACAGTCACACCATCAGCGATTTTGACTTCATATGAGAGAAGGGCGCCAGGCTCAACACTGCAATTATTGCCGACCACAACCTTATCGGCAATAATAGCCTGCCGAACCGTTGTGCCGTCGCCAATCACCACACCATCCCAAATATAGGCGCCGTCCAGTGTAACGTTTTTTCCAATCTTGCAGTCCCTTCCAAGAACTGTGTTCTTGACTGTCGTCTTGTCACCTATGCTTGTGCCTTTCCCGATGACAGTTCGCCGCCCAACGACACATGAACGCGCCAAAGTAACGCCCTGTTCTGCGTACAGATTGCCCTTGCGGAGATCGTAGGTGTGTCCCGGGAGCAAGTTTGTGTCCGGGCACAGTGGATACGTCCATCTGGAGATAATATCCTTGCTCACTGCGTCATATGCTTTCAGATTCCTCACTCGAGCTGCGTAGTGATCCTTGATGATGTGCGTGTGGATGGTTTTGCCGTTAAGCTCATAGTCTTTGAGCACACCGAACAAGAAATGCTTTCGCGGAGACTGATAATCGAAACTATCGGACCACAAACTCAACACGTCAGGCGTACAGATATCAATGTTGCAGTCAATCAGATCTTGTCGAATATCGATCTCCGCATGAGATGAAATAAGCTCGGTGTCGATAGTCAGGCGAGATGATTCGTCGGAATGATGCTCAATTTCCTCATAGTGCAAACAACGATCTTTGGTGGGATCAAGGACGAATACAGGGGACACGGAGGACGACTTTGTGCGATGGTTTCGACCAGCCTCGCGCAGAATCATAGTCATGATTGCATTCTTGTCTGCTTGGCGGCGGGCACGGTGAGTCGCCAGTGCACCCTCAATAGGCAGGTTACTGATCACATCACCGCTGACAACAATGAAGTCGCCAGTTATGAGGTGTTTGCCATCAAGATCGCGCATAACATCTCCAACTGAAGTCGACGTTGACTTGAGGAAAGTCAATTGCTTGAAAGGCGACGAGTTGCTTCTCCATTTCGATGCACTTCAGCAGATTCCGACGGTCAGCCAACATCCTTTAAGCAAAGCCGATATCAACATACTTGATGTATCTCTCTAATTGATCTGAATGAGCCCCTCCGTAAAGAAAAACCTCCTCGACGCCGGCATTAGCCAAAAACTCGAAAGTGTACTCAATCAACGGCGTATTCGCAAGCGGCAAGAGGCACTATTGTACTCCACGTCAGCTACCGAGAAAAGATCCCTCTGGCAAGGCAAGTTTCCGAATCGCATCCTCCTTCACGAGATGGTTCAATGACGGACAACATACACGAGGCTTCTCAAGGGTAAAGGGCTCGAATCTGGTTTCGAAAGTATCGGCAAGAACCTAGAGAGCACCGAAGCACACTATCAGCCATCGTCGTCCCATCATCTAGCGAACGGCAGTGCCAGTGCGCTGGCTGCTCCGCATACAATGAACATACCACAGCCTGCAATGTCTCCTCAACCTCCTCAGTCGCATTGCCCCTCTGCTTCGCTTGGCCACCGCCGCCTTTTTTGGGACCCATCTGGCAGAAGAAAGCGGTTAGAGCCAGCTGCGTGTAATCTGAAGCATTCCGCACTCACATTGATAATTTAGCTCAATTTGCACCCCGCTTCCAGAATGATGAAAACGCCAAATAGTCCAGGCTTTGAATTGCCGAGACTAGAGCCAGTGTGCGAAGCAGCTAGTCAATATGCAGATCAAGTTAACGGTTCTCAAGTTTCTCTGTCAGCGACGGCGCCCAAAGCTCGCAAGTACCGCCCACTAAGCTTTCGTCCACAAAAATTGTGCCAAGCCCGATGCGAGGAGTCATCCCATCCCACTTCCACTCAGGGCGGTCAGGGACAATGTTTGTACTGTTTGTATTCACGTGACTTCCCTTCTTGATCGCGCAAGCCACATCTTCTGTGTCTCCAGCCTCGAAAAGTCCAGAACTTCATCCAAAAGGCCTGGGCCCTCCTGGACTCAGGGAGATTCCCCCGTCAAGGGGTCAGCGGTCTAGAACCATGTTAATTGATTTGCGTCAACGTGGAGATTGCAAGAGATCAGTCTAGATAAGGTAGGGAAGGGGGGGTTGACGAACTCTCGATCTTTTGAAGCGGACGTAGCCGTCTTTACCGTTGACTGTCTCCGAGATTTGGACTTAGCGGGAATCTCAACCACTGAAAGCACCATTACTTTTAAATGAAATGACCAGAGTCAGAGCGTACTGAAATAATTTTAATATGTGCGTATCTTCTAATAAGCTGTTCCCAATGTAAATGACATGATGAAGGAATGTTGCCAGACACACTCAATACCCGAGCAAAAGCCCTAGGATTATCCTAGAGCATCACTGGCCAGAAAATCGCACCTCACTCACCCTTCCATGCAAAACAAGAGTTTATAATAAAGAAAGACATTACAGAACCAAGTATCAACAGGTGAAGGTAAAAGTAATGCACCGATGATGGGAGAACAGCCGATGCTACACAGCGCCCCCTCATCTTCCACCTCCGTAAGAGCTCCGACAGTGATTTGATGCATCGCTTGCAAAAGCCCATTCCACTCCCTTTCGTCGAATCACTACGCAATGGTGAATGGATGCGCCTATTATAGTGTTTGCAATCAATGCAAAGGACCTAAACACCGCAAACGCCGTAGTCGCCAATTGACAAAGGACGCAAAAAAAAAGCAGAAATACCGAGGTAATGATCGTCAATACAAGAGCAACTTTCACAATATATTGCGCAGAAAGTGGCCAAAAATCCGTTGTATGATGGAGGCAGAGGTGGGAGGAGCGGGGGTTGAGATAAAGTTGGCATAGACCGAGAAGCGTTCGTTTAAAGTGACGGATTGTTCTCAGCTTAGCCAGTTCGGGTAGCCTGAGCCGGGTTGACCATCGGCTGTGATGGTTGAGCGTACATGCGCGGTCGCTTCGCAAAATTTGAATTATCCGCGGCGCTAGACAGTTCGGATATCTGCCGTCGATGAGGCGGCCGCGCAGCCGCAGCAGCGGCAGTGAGTGCCACTGGAGGCGCCGGGTATTGCACTCCATTCTGGTCCACGGCGTAGGCGGCTGGGGCCGCGGTCGCAGGGACATATTGGGGTTGAACATGTTGAAGGAGGCCTTGGAACTGGCCAGGAGACTGCCAATTATTCATTGACGTGGCTGGTGATTGGCCAGGGGAGCTGTCTTCCTTGACAGAGTGGGTTGCCGAAGTTTGAGCAGCCATTGCGACTGTTGCCGTGGGTTGCGAAGTCTCCATGCCTTGCGGAATGGTCTTCAAATGAACCAAATGCTTCTCAAGCATGTCCAAGAGGCTCTTCCGTGTGAAAGGCTTCGGTAGCACATCGTCCATGCCTACTGCGCGTTAGTAACAAAACGTCAGTCTTTGGGATTGAAGGACTACGTACCATGTTGGAAGTAGAGCTGAATATCATCGCTTCTAATGTTGGAGGTCATAGCGATGATAGGAGTTCGGTCAAATTGGCGGATAAGGTGACATGCAGAAACCCCATCAAGATTTGGCATGATGATATCCATCAGAATCAGATCGTATTTCGATCCATCCTGAATCTTGTTCACCGCTTCCAGTCCGTCAAACTGCAAGACTGTCAGTTGCCTTGCATCCATACGGGAAGAGAGGAGAACCGACCGCAGTGTCAATAACACAAGAAAAAGAATAGAGAAATTTACCACCAATTTGGCGACATGTTGCATCATCTTCCACCAGTAGAATGTGTGGGCTGCGTACCCATCCAGGATCGACATTTGTGCTCTTCTTTCGATTGTCGGGAACTTGTCGGCGAGTGTCGTCCACTTCCTGTTTTGGAGGCATAGGATACGGCAAATTGTTCACATGCTCACTGTACATTGGATCAATTCCATTGGTAGCACCAACAGGATAGACAACTGGCTCAATGTCGCTGTTCATCTTTTGATATAAAAGGTTGGTGGGATTTGCACCTGCCGCTGTAGGCGGGCGCACTACCCCATTTCGCGGCCCAGCCTCTAGTGCAGGGGTGGAAACAACAGGGGCGGATTTCGAGGGTTCGCCCACCGACTCAATGCCAGCCAAATTGAATTGGACCTCGGCGTTCATGTTACTCAGTAGCTTCGATGCATGCTGCAAGGGAGAGGAAGGCACATCGTCTACCTGTCCCCCATTCACGTTTGAACCGCCTTGCCCTTGAGCTTGGAAGGTTGCTGCCGTTTTGTTATCGCGCCTTTGGCGAGCATCTACTGATAGCAAATAATTCATCACCTGGTGAATGACATTTTCATGGTTCAGAACTGTCTTCTGAACTCTCATCAGCTCCTGCAACATGAGCTGATGATCAACAGTCAACTGCGCGTATCTATCGGAAAGGTGCTGGATCTGCTGCTGCTGCGCTACGATCTGCTGGTTCAGAAGATCGATCTGTTGTGTGGGAACTGATTCGTCGGTGTTCTGAGTCTGCTTTCGAGGCGCCGGCGCCTTTCGTCGGATATTATCAAGTGATTCCTTGCTGTTCGCTCTGAATTCCGGGTGTTTGAACTCCCATGCCTATCTGTTGTCAGAATTTGTTCCGCTTGAATCGAGCGAAGAAGCCTTACGTTTTGTCCATAAGGCGATTGTCCATTTTCTTCGTTGTTTTGTCGGACCTTATGGAAGTCGTATTTATTCAACTGCCGCACAAAACTGGCAAAGTTGCTGTGTTTGAAGTGTTTGGGAAGGATGGTCTTGGTGAATTTCTCGCACTGCGATAAGGCAACACGGTCAGCTTGGAAGTTTCGACAGCGGACACACCGACGGACTGTACGGGAACAGGCGGAAGAAGCTACCGACCTCGAGAACAACGAAACTATCCCCTTCGTCGCCCCAGCGAACGATTTCCGAGTACGAAGGGTCTTCCAACATTCTTGTGCAACAAATGAACCAGTTAGAAACATTCCACAAGGTATGCGATCCATCCTGGCGATTAACCGGTCGAAGTCGAGACAAAGGGAGGGGGACGACGAAGCCAAGGCAGAGCACTAGATTTTCCCCCGGAAGAATCGAAAAAGGAGAACTCACTTGTACAGTTTCCGCACCTGTTGTACATCTTGTTAGCCTCGGAACAGCAGAGATAATTATCATGCAGCTCAATATCTCCTAAAAAGAAAATCTTCATCTTCCAGGGTCAACACTTACAAAATCGCTGGAGTTACCAGCGGGGGCGGTGTTGGTCGTGGTCTGGCCACCCTCCATCGTGGGCTAGATGGGTCGCGACCGATCGAACAAGCAACAAGCTCACCAAGTCGCAGCTCTTTGAGAAGAACGGGCGGGAGATAATGAAGATCGCGCTATAATGTGCGCCGAGATGCGGATAGAAAAGGTGCCGCTGTGGAATAATAGAGAAGAGAAAGAAAAAGGAATTGTTCAGGAAATTGGTAGAGGTCAAGGTAGTTGAATAGTAGGTAGTTTAGTAGTTGAAAAAGGTGGTGGTGTTAGCATTTAGCAACGGCAGTAGTTTTAGGTAGGAATAAATTGATTAGTTGGTTCGTGGTGATAAGTGGGACGATTAGCTGTTGTTGGAGTTGAATAACTGTTCTTCCGCGGTTCGTGCACAAAGAGCTGTGGGAACCACTTTTCCACGGTCTTTCGTTCTAACTAGTAGACTAATAAGACCTGATTATATTATCTTTACTTCTGATTAATAGGTAGAACGCAACATGATCAGTGAACTGTCTGTTTAGACTTCCCTTTTCCCTAAAACTAATAAATGCAAGGAGAGACAGAAATGAGGGGATAAGAACGAGAGGGCAATGAAATATCATACTACCGGTCCTTGGGAATAACAGTGGGGACCCAAGAGGTAATCTACTACCTTAGGTATTGAGGAAGGGGGGGAAATGACAAAATCAGGTATGAAAAATCCAAAAAAAAAAAAAATCCACAGTGAAGGAAAAAATAGCACACATGCTTATGCAAAGCAACATAACATTTTCAATTATAAAGCCTGTGAGTTGCTAACTTGATATTATTTATTAGATACTGTGTCTCTTGCGCAGTATTATTATGAAACCCAACGTGACTACCTCTCTACAGTATGCAAGCATCATGGAAGTTAGTAATGTCAGTGCGCATTTAGATGCAGACAGAAAGCAACAACAATGGAGGGGAAGACGTTATGACCCTGGAGTATTGATGAGGATAGGCGGATGATGATGGTGGAGGGGAAACCTAATGCATTATGATCGTCCTAGCTCTTGGGTCCTGACGCTCTTCCACAATATGAGGAAACGGTCAATCACATATTAGATAGTTTTGCCCTTATTCAGTCATCAAAGGTATTGATTGCAACTTGATGCAGATATTTTTCCTGTGGTCTACGAAAGTATGTAGGCGAAAGACCCCAGAAGTTATGTAGAGTTCCACAGGGTATCATAAGGCAGGTGGATTAATACTCCAGTCAAACTGTCGAGGATTAGACACATAGCGGATATTCTACCCGCACCAATATTTGTTCACCTTTAATGAATTAATGAATAGGTTTGGGGATTGCTGGTTTCATGCAGATCCCTCGCGGAACGTGGGTGGGAACAACCGACATGGAGGTAGCTTTGGGGGCAAGAGAGATGAAATGTCCAAGAACCCTTGGAATGTTCGACTTTATTTTGGTTTAGGAGTACTCCTATGATTCTTACATATCCTTTATTGTGGACACATACATATGACTGATGAGGTTCGGTCAGACCTGGGTTTCAGGGAGCAGTGCGCCACATCAGCAGATCACCCTAATCCTAAGGTAGTTGGCATTCGGGAGAACAATTTGAAGAAGCAGATAGTGAGTATGGTCAGGGGTCTGAATCCCTTTCATTCAAAAAGCTGCCACACTGACTGTTGTTGAAGATCTGACTTAATTGAATGGAAAATACAAGCCAAGATGTCAGTTCCTCCTCAGCAGTCAATTCTTAAGACTAAGTTACTAAGTACCCCGTTCACCAACCATTCAGTTCAGAGTATCAATTATTATTGAAGTTTACTTAACTGTCTGTGCCTAGATAGAAATTAGATCAGGTTATGCCATAATGGAATGTATTGCAGATCTAGGCTCGTCTTGACTGTACATTAACCAAGACCCTGGAACCGCCGGAATCTCCTCATGACTTGACTATACCTTACAGTAGTAGGAAAAGGCAAGCAGATGCACTGGAATATCTATGACAGTCATCAATTACATTTTGTATCGAATAAAGTGCTGATGGGAAAATTACATGGCTCCCCATGCTGCCATACCAGCAGAGAGGAGTCCATGACGAAATACGTCCAAGCAGTGAAGCGCCTCGGCCATGCTCTCTAGCCCCAACGACGCGCCAGGTACACAAACCTTCCTACGCATCCATCGCTTCATCCTCTATCTCAAGGACCATTATCTGTCAATTAAATTGGCATATTTACATATTTCATAGCCGCTGCTAAGCACATTTTGAGCTCAACAGTTCGTCTTCTCATAAAGATGTTCGCTGCCCGTCGCCTCGCTACCAGCGCCCCTCGCGCCGTGCCCCGGAGGGCGCTGTTTCACAGCACCGCTCCAGCCTTCGTCCAAAAGGGAGACGCCGTGCCAGATCTTGACGTGCTGGTCGAGAGTTCACCTGGAAACAAAGTCAATCTTGCGAAGGAGCTCAAGGGAAAGGGGATCATTATCGGTGTCCCTGCTGCTTTCAGTACGTTTGCGGCCCCCAGCCTTGAAGCCCTCCGTCTCATAAGCATCCAATCCGACGCGACATCAGTGACAGAAAAAGACAAATGCTAATTCACTCGAATGAAAGGCCCCGCTTGCTCTAGCTCTCACGTGCCTGGATATATCAACCACCCCAAGCTCAAGGAAGCCGGCCAGGTCTTCGTGGTGTCGGTCAATGACCCCTTTGTGTAAGTCGCCGATGGTTGATCGTTAAGGAGCCTCCATGCCTGGGGTTTTCAGTGACCGCAGCTTACCGAGTCATAATAGGATGAAGGCCTGGGGCGTTTCCCTTGATGCCACCGGCAAGAGTGGTGTAAGTCTTCCCCATGACACTGCGAATCTACAAATCAATGGACGCTAAAGAGGAGGATAGATCCGCTTTCTGGGCGACCCGACCGGCAAGTTCTCGGAGGCGCTCGACGTCACCTTCGACAGCAGCTCAATCTTTGGGAACCACAGAAGCAAGCGCTATGCGCTTGTCGTTGAGGATGGAAAGGTTAAGGAGGCTTATATTGAGCCCGATAACACCGGTGTCAACGGTATGCATAGTTCCTACTATTTTCTTGGCTGCCAGAAAATCTACTAACACATGGAATGTAGTCTCGGCGGCAGAGAAGGTGTTGGGCTAAACGTAGGTATCAAAATTCATACTGTGATTTTGGGGTTATCCTGTTGATGGTACGATGGTGATCCCCATCATGTAGTCTATAGTCAGAGGCGATGTATCCCAGATATCCTCCTAGCGCCTGATTGTTCGATACCCAAATGCGATAAGGGCATCTGGAATATACAACGTTTCAATCGACCTAACTCGCCCCTAGTCCAAGCGACATAGTCATAATCTTAGTATATTGCCGATTCAAGCGCTTCCTTGCTGCAGGGCCTGCCATTGCTCGGGGGTGTAACACTTGGGTGTCCAGGCGTGGATAGCAGCAATCTCCGACTTCAAGACCGAGTTCACCAACCGATGGCGCGCAAGCATGTTCTTCTTCTCAAACTGCGGAGAAACAATAATCGCCTGGAAAGCCTGTCCGCAGCCACCTATGGCAGAGGAAAAAAGAAGTTAGACACCCCTCAGTCAAGTATATCCGTACTACAGGCCAGCGTCGCAGACTTTACACACCAGACAAATCCTCAATCTCCACAACCTGCGCCTGAAGTTGTTCAACCAGTTTACTCTTCAGTAGCTCCGGCGTCACACTCGACGTTGCGTCCGCCATTGCTGCGTTGATAGCCGCGAAGGAGCGTGCAGTAATCGAAAAGGGCGAGTTTTGGTGAATGGGGGTGCGGAGAAGGTACCGGCAGCTTCTGCTTAACAAAGTGGTGGTGCGGGAGTACATCAAGCGCGGCTATCAGGCTTTAAGTAATAGAGGGGTCAGCGGGGGTCTTCCTCTGATGCCCAAGCCAAGGCGTTGATGTGTAACTAATAGATTTAGCAAACAGCTTAGAAAACTGATAAGTGATACTGAAGCAGTTGATCAGATATTATCAATCCGCGGAAGATGAATGACGGAATCCGGGCGGGAATGTGTGACGGCGTAAATTACAGTATGTGGCTTGACTAGTTTGCACGCTGGGTTTTAGGTATCTAATCACCTGCATGGTGTGGCTGGTGTGTATCTATCGGCGTGGCGCAAGCTATCCCCTCTCTTATCGTTTGGGGTTTACCTTCTGCTATGATTTTCTTTCAAAGACATACATATGCTGTTGAGCAACATTACTTGCTGAATATTATTGCAACCTTTCATGAGTTCTCTCTCCCGAGTAGCACTGCGCCGACTCTCAACAATGTCGACCACCTCGTCACCTTTCACTCGGGCGGTTGTGAGCTCCATGAAGAAGCTGTATGCTTGCACCTTCATCCTACCGTCACTGGCGGTTTCTTCTCAATTGCTTTTTTGCTAACTCTGCTACAGCTATCCGGAGTCATTAGCAGACAAGAGCTTTGACAACACTGGCTGTGAGATAAGATTGCCTGTATTATGTCATAGTGTTCCAACTGCTCATACAATTCTCACCCAGTGCTTCTTGAAGCTCCCTTCCATCCCGCTCGGCGGCAGAAGAATTCTGTGCTTCTGACCATTGACCTCACAAAGGCTGTGGCAGATGAAGCTATCAAGCGGAAGGATTCAGTGGTTGTGGCCTACCGTATGCATTGTACCGACATCCTCTACTGGCTACCAGCATATTTGCTAACCAATTTTTTTGCGACGAAGACCCCATCATCTTTCGAGGACTGAAGTCCCTCACTCTCAATGACACACAGCAACAGACGCTGCTGCGGCTCGCCTCGGATGGCATCAGCGTGTACTCGCCGCATACAGCTGTGGACGCTACCCCCGGTGGAATGGCAGACTGGCTTTGCGACGTCGTTACCGGCGCAATTGCCCCATCTACCGACGTTTCTCCCTCTCTCTCTGCGTCCTCCTCTCAGCACTACTCCCAGCCAACCTATCCTCAACCTCGGCCAGCATCCACCTCCCCCTCCTCCGCAGCCCCCCACGTCCGAAGCACGATCCATCCGTCTCCAACCCCAGTGCCTGAAGGTATGGAATCAGCTGGTATGGGCCGTCTCGTCACCTTCGAGACCCCCCAGCCTCTGACCACCATCGTCGACCGCATAGCACAAGGCGTCGGGCACCCAGGCGGTATCCCGATCGCGATCCCACAGACTGTCCCGGTCGATCTAATTAAGATCCGCACCATTGGTATCTGTCCGGGATCTGGATCTAGTATCCTTATGAGTTCCAGCAGCCTGCCAGATCTTTTGTTCACAGGCGAGTTGAGTCACCATGAAGCGCTGTCGGCCATTGAGCGTGGCTCAGTTGTCATTGCGCTCGCCCATTCTAATACAGAAAGGGGGTACTTGCATGCCGTCATGCGTCAGAAGCTAGCCGCTACCCTCAAGGAGGAATGGGAGGCCCAGCGCGAAGAAGGGCTAAAGGCTTTAGAGGAGATTTTTAAGGAAGGAGGGCCAAGCGTGATTGGGAGTTATGAGGAGGTCTACAGAGACTCTAGTTGTGCTGTTGACGTAAGTGAACGCGATCGGGACCCTTATGGTATTATGATCCGACGGGCGTAATCCCTTCAACATCGCAATGAAGTATATACATGCCGCGGTGTAATGTGCCCTTAGCACTAGTAGAGCGCAAAGCAAATTTCATCAAGAACTAGGTTCGACCAGATAAATATCTAGATGAAGCACCTATATACACAACTCTACCCCGTAAGTCATGAGGAAACAGTCTCATAGCGATCAGCTGAGTAACACCCGGATCTCGCCCGTAGTACGAGGGAAGAGCGTCCTAAGCCCAGATTCCTGTTCGTCATCATCAGGTCCATTTCCACTCTCAGAGACAACCTCATCCTCAGCACCAGCGTCACTTCCATCCTCCGTCCGTTTAATATGGACTCGACCTCTAGCTTCGTCCGCGCCGATAATCATGCCCTCCACAAATTCAAAGTCGCGGCAGAAAGCCTCGACCGCTTCTTCCGTGACACTCTGAACAAAACTGGCGCTCTGCAGGTGCTTCAAATTATCCGTTGCATCCATCAGGGCCGAGGGAAGGAAGTCATCAAGTTGTTGGCTGACGGCGATGAGGGCTTCTGGCTGGAAGGCGGGATGGTCAGCTATCTCGGCGATGTCTGTGGGTTGCTTATCAGCCTGCGGCGGTGCCTGGCCATCCTTTTCTTTGGATTCTGGTTTTTGAGTTGTTGAGGATGGCGAGAAAGGCTCGAGGGCAGCCAACAAGATGCCCAGGCCTGAAGTATCGAGTAGATAGCGGTGTTGGATTTCAAGCATTTCCATCCGCAGGCTAGATAGTGCTGTAGAGATAGGATTCAGATGTGTTGCACTTGCGAATGGGAAGGCAGAGATCGTTGAACGTGCCGTTAGGAGAACGTTGGTGGTGTAGATAGCTCGGGCTGTTGCGTCGGGGAGCTCGGCCGCTGAAGATTTGGCCAGTTCCAGGAAAGGGTCAAACGCGACACGGAGGACGGGGGTAAATTTATTATCCGCTGTGCTTTCGGTTTTCGCATCTTCTGCCCCGAGTGAAGCGTCATGGGTCTTCATGAGGGAGGTCAGTTCTTCCAAGGCATCAAGGAAGAACTCGGGTGCGGAAAGGTCGTCCGGTGGAGTCAAGGCAGAATGATCGTTAGAGAGTATATTGACTTGCTCGTGCATGATACTTTCGAAGCGGGCGAATGTGAAGTTCTCTAGTGTCTGCATCATGTCCGCCAAATTGGATTTCGTTCCCAGCAGTCGGGAAAATGTTGCTCGATAGAATGAAAGCAAGTGAACAACCCTATAGCAAGTGACAGGCTCATCGTGGCCCTGAATCACCAATTCAACCCGCTGCCGTAAAGCTCGAGACACTCCGACTAGATCACGATTCACGAGGTCGCTAAGGGCTTTCTGACCATCAAAGGAGACCTCTTCTCCCTCATCAATACGAGACCAGGGTTCGCTGCTCAGGCCAGCCTGGATTCCTTTGGCGATTTCCTCCCCATCTGCCACGAACAAAGCTTCCAAAGCCTCTTTCTCGGATACAGTCGTAGAGTGGACCCATGCCAGCATATCGCCGACGTACCGCAAAGGGTCATGAGCAGAGAACTCGATCGGTTTCACGTTTCGGTCACCCCCATTGCCGGAGACGGCGTCGGTTAGGGCATAATGAAAGGCGTCGGACAGGACATAATCCCGTGCGTCGGCGAAGAAGTCCAAGCAGCTATGAAATAGGCTCGGTCGCTCGGCCAGGACGCGCAAAGCGCGCCTGATTGAACTGCTGATTCGCGGGTCCTCGAGGTTTAAGGACTTAAACTCCTTCTGTATCCATCTGAAGAGTTTCTGGTATGCGGAATTCAGATTTCTGGAGCTCTTCTCCATCAATTCCAGGCCCAGCCTTTGGCTCTCCCCTCCCAGTAGGACTTCGCAATCATGGTGCACCTGTTTTACCCGATCCAGAACATCGAAAAAGCGGTCGTCAATTGGTTCCTCTGCCGATGTGAGAACAAGTAGGTCATCGTCTGAGACGACGAAGTGCTTCACAAATGCATCGAGAAGTTGTTGTTTTGTCTCCGATTCCTTCTTCTGGTTCATCAGTGCAGATGCTTCCTCGATGACTGGTGCCGTGTCCTGTTTGGCTCGGACAATGTGCTGCCGCATTTCTTCACACGTTTGATTCAGGCTTGATATCACGGTCCCGATCCTTTGCAATTGCTACCAATTTGGACTATGTTAGCTACCCGTCTCAAATGTCGCTCTTGTGCCGCCCAAGATGCGAAACGGCTCACCTCTGCGACCTTGCCGAAATCCCGCACGATTTCTGCATTGCATTCCACCACTTCTTTTTGCACATCTAAGCGCAGCTGCCTTCGCGTCTCTGCAGTGTTGTGTACACCCCGAAGACTGAGTGTCTCCAGCGCATCGCGTATATCGGAGTCCGCATAGGAGGCCGACAGTACACTTGTCAGTCGGTTTGACAAGGCATTCGATCGTTGTGTAGGCGGCGATAACGGAGTGGAGGCTGGGGAAGGAGCACGTATGGACGAGTGGTTAGCTAGAGCTCCCGGAGGAAAGTAGCTTTCCATGGTGGGCTATCCGACTAATGGTCAGACGGGCGAGCTGTCGGAGGATGATGTATCCAGGAGGTCACTACAGCGAAGGCGGGAAGTCGGAATCACAACAATCCCCGGTCCCCGATTTCAGTTCAACATCAACAATCGCATAGTCGTCTCGAGCCGATCCTATGGAAACGCCGGTGGCACAATTGATAAAGCTCGATTACCCGCGGGAATTGATCGGTGCAGTCCGGTTTACAATTTTACTTCTCTGCTTCTCTTCATACCAGTCAGGAGTTTAGTAGGACCGCACTCGCGATGGACAGCCCGCTCCTTTCCCCCGCAAAGGCGCGTCAAGCAGCCATTCAGGCCAAAGACTGGGCATATGTGAATTCCTGGCTAAGTCGCCAATACTCACCGAATCCGGTACCGAATTTTGAACGGAATGAAGACACTTTGCGTACACTTTTAGCTCTTGCTGCTGCTAACGACGCAGCGGACGAAGAGGCCGCCTTGCTCCACCGTGCGCGTGAGGAAGCGATTCGGGAATTCAAAGCACGTGAGGAAGCTGGGGATAAACAGAAGAAAGAACTGCTGGATGAGCTGGAGCTTTGTCTCGGTGAGATTGGAAAACGAGACCTCGACGACTTGGCGGAGACGACTGCTGTCCTGGGGGCTCTACGCACAGGTACCAAAGACCTTGGTCAGTCGATCATTGAGCTCACGGTAGAGGAATTTGATGCTCAGGAGGAAATCTCTAAGATTGACATGCTACAAAAACATCTGGAAAGAGAACTGGCCGCTCTACAGGGACGACTTGATCAACTCAAGTCCGATCCTGCATTCGAAGTACCTGCAGACCTCCCAGCTCAGACCGCTGAGTGGTTGAGGAGTACCAAAATGCTCACTGCAAAACTTAGTGAATACCAAGATAGGTTAGCAACTCTGGGAAGAAACAGCAGCAAAGGTCCTACGATTGAAGACTTGGTCACAGGAGAGAAGCAAATAAGCCAACTCAAAGACATTATCCAGAGTTTGGACCACCGATTAAAAATGTTTCATGATCTGCCGAAGGACATTCAGGGCGCTCGGGCACAATACAGGCAGCTCGAGCGAGAATTGAACCAGCTCATTGAGCGACGAGACTCGATGTTTGAGAGTTTACTGGAGAAGATATGAACTACGGATAGAGGCGCGGCATGTGAGCGACTTTCCATCATGGAGACATATCATTCGTAACTAATAATGACAAAGGGTATGAAGACATGGTTTCCGAAGTGGTATCGTGAACTCATAATGGAATCATGATATCAAGCTGCTGCAAGCTATCCGTTCGCTTCCAACAGCATATCTAGTGGTTTCCAAGGCCGACGGCGTGCTTGACCTTGTCACCACTACACGAAGACAAGTCAGAACTAGCTGCGATATCAGGTCTGTTCGCGAAGAATACTCACATGGATCCGGTAGCACCACCGTGGGCGTGGTTGTCATGGGAACGCTGAGTCTTGTCGAAAGCCTCCTGAGTGCCGGACTTGCTCCCGTCGGTCTGCAGACCACGAGCGACACGGTCGCCGGTGTCAGTAACACCCTCCTTGACCTTCTGCTGGGTGGACTTGGTGGAGTCAGGAGTGATCTCCTCCTTGGCCTCTGCACGTCTGTTAGTGTACGGTACCAATAGTTGCAAGAGTATGGAGTGCATATCACATACTGGTAGAGAAATCCTTGCGACCGGCGTCAGACATTTTGAAGATGGTTTGATAAGGAGAAAGTAAGATTGTTTGAAATTCGAAAAGTGTTTGCCTGCTTGTGGATTATTTGGAATGTTGTGATTGTTGTTGATGATGAAGGAGCTCTACACTGGTCGAACGAGACCTTTATATCTTTCTCTGCCTGCCATTTCTGGACTCCTGAAACTTGATAGCTTCAATGACGTCGTTTGAGCAACCTGTATCTTGCGATATCCGTAACCAGAATTGCGACTAGCCCAGGTACCATACTCTGTCATGATTCACAAGTGCTTGCAAGGAGCCATACCCCGCAACTGGCCATCACCGAGCCCTGTGCCTCGGACATGACATACCTATGATCCACCCAACGTCACAATTACGAAACTTGTACCTGACTCTCATGAGGCTTGAAGCTCTGACGTTGAAGTTTAAGCCACAACCATCAGAGCAGGTAATATGGTTGAACCAGATCTATGACGTCCGGATGATTAACAGCTAGCCATATGTGGTTAGCATTATTCTTGGCAGTTTTGCAGCAATGTTTGCATCGGGTTATCTGTCATTCCGGGCTCCGGAAAGGCTATACCGTTTATGGAAAAGAGCTTTTGATTCAGGCGATAGAGAAGGCGGTGGGAACTGACAGAATAATCGCCACCCATCGAGTCATCTGCAAAGGTCATCATGGGTGTATGCCCGATCTGCCCTTCTCTATCATCTACGTTTCCTTCATGCTTCTGGCAGCAACGTTGTGTTGTGCGATTGTATCGACGACCATGGTGACCTGTTCCACCTTTACATCCTGTTTTTGTTTATCATCTTGTCGTCTCTAGTCATTTCTATTGTCGCTCCAGTTTAGTTTACCGTTCTTTGTGATTCTTTCGTGACCCCGCATTATCTGAGAAGAGCCTTGACACTTCCACAACTCTTAAGCATACATATCAACTCAAAACATCGTGTTAGTTGTCAATGCCATCGCCTGCTGAGACAGCTTCGAACTGGGACTTCACTCCGGTGTTGAATCTGCTACGTTCGCCTGTGTACAACGGGCGTGAGCAAGCCCATGTGGCTGGCCACACCAATTTGTCTGCTACCTTCGAGAAAGACGACACCAAGAAAACTGCCAACGATTCGAGCGGTAGTTATCCGAGGCTAGGTGATTTTGGCCCTCTCTGGGATCTCCTTGGCCACGGTAGTTCACCAGGCGTGAAGACAGAACAGTCTCAGCCTACTTGTGCTGAACAGCCTCAGAAATGCAAGCCGATTCAGATCCTCAAGAGACCTATAGCCACAGTAAAATTTGCCGAACATACTATCGAACAGACATCTCGGGCTGCCCCTAGACCGATCCTTAGTTCAAATGCCTCTGAAGCTCAACTCCCCAAAAAGAAAGCTGTAGCAGAAAACAGCACAGCTTGTCAGAACCCTCAATCGAAAGTTTCTGATGTCAGCTCGTCGGAGAGTAGTGCGGAGGCAGAGTCCGACGGCAACTTCAGTGTCTTTGACCCACCCTTGTTGAAAAAACGGGGTGCCGTGTCCTTCATTCCCTCTCAAGTCTGCACACCGGCGTCCAATGCTGAGCCATGCGAGACTCCGCCATCCTCTTTTGACGAGTTGGAAGGGTCCCTGACAGCTGAAACTCTCAAGAGCTTGCCTGGTCCTATTCGCGTGCGGCCCATTGCGTATAAATCGGCAGCAGACCGAAGAGTTGGTCTTCTTACCAAACTCCTGAAGAGATTTCCCGAGTACGCGGAAGCCGTGGCTCAAGTTGGCCGGTCTCCGAGCACTAAACCGAACGATCAGGCTTCTCGTCCCATCCATGTCTTTGTCGATATGTCCAACGTGAGTATTCGGTACACTGTAATTTCATGATCGTGACTAACTTCGCATATGGCAGATTATGGTTGGCTTTCATGACTCTGCGAAGCTAGCTCGCAATATACCTGTGAAGACTCGCATTCGGCGTCTACCCCTTTCGTTTCAGAACTTCTCTTTGATTCTCGAACGTGGTCGCCCCGCTGCCAAGAGAGTCTTGGTTGGCTCTGATCGATTTGCAGCCATTGACGAAAGTCAAAAGCTGGGCTACGAGGCCAATATATTGGATCGGGTTCACAAGGTAAAACATGTGACTCGTCGTCAGTTGAAGTATCGGAAGAATCCCCGAGTCAGCGCTCAGGAAGGAGGCAGCGGTTCTGAAACGAACGATGCGCCGGAGGAGCGATGGGTTGAACAGGGAGTGGACGAAATTCTGCACCTGAAGATCCTAGAGAGTCTGGTGGATACCGATGAACCGGCGACTATTGTTCTAGCCACAGGAGACGCAGCGGAAGCTGAGTTTTCAGGAGGCTTCATGAAGATGGTGGAGCGAGCACTGCAGCGAGGATGGAACGTCGAGCTTGTGAGTTTCTCGCAAGTGACGAGCTTCGCCTATCGTCGGAAGGAATTTCGCGCGAAATGGGGGAGGCAATTTAGATTCATCGCATTGGATGAGTTCAGTGAGGAGCTGTTAGACATGTGAAGAATAATGATATATGTATGGGTTATCCCGTGCACTTTGCTTCTATCTTGTAGAGACCTGCCCTCAGCGCCAAGCAATCCGCGAGCTGAGGCAGCAACCGGAGCACCGACAACCGTCTTTCTACAGTTGGTCTTGCGCACAATAGTAAAATAGGCATCTATCTACCACTGTAGGCTCCAGCTGTGCTTTAGACTAAGCATATGTAAACATTGATCCCCAACCAAGCACTCGTAGAAGTCAAATCCGACCAATCAGACGGAAGGGAACCCCTCCAGTCTCGACCAAAGGCGGACGTCATTTCTGCAGCGGAAGACCGTCGACCGCAGTCAACAGCATCGAAACAACAGAAACACTGAGAAATGGGATGATAAATAGCTCTGAGATAGCTTCCCATACGCTTATCCTGGCTAACTCAGCTCACCCAGATCACTTTCCCCTCGCCATTTGAATATTTCTTGGCCCCCGAGCTTCGATTATCTCCGACAGCTTCCCCGCGTTAAAGAAATCATTGCGTGCAACAAGACGATATGGCTACCCTTACTGAGCAGCCCTTCTACGGCGGCGCGATACAGGGCATCATCCCCGAAGGCTGGGTAGACGGAAGGTCAGTATATCACACATTCCTGCTTTTCAATAAAAACCCAAGCTAACATTTCATGCACCCAGCTCCCTCCGCGAGATCCCAGATCACCAAGAACTCTTCCTCTCCCCGACCACCCTCTCCAGCCTCATCGTCGAAGTCAACCAGCGTGTCACGCAAGAGCAGGCCCTATCAACGCTGGACGCGCAGGCCGCCGTCCGCGGCGGCATCCCCGCCACCCACGAGACAATCGACAAAGCAGCCGTCATGTACCACCTCCGCGACTTGTACGATGAAGACGACACGATGCAGGTGATTATCCCCGCGACAGCGGTAACCCCAGCCAAGATCCCTGCCTCTGCGCGCGCGCATGCGTACAAGGGTGTAGTGCAGATGACGACGCCCAAGCGGCAGCGGAGGGATACCAATACGGGGAGGATTCCTGTTTCGGTTGGGGGTGCGGCGGCGGGATCTAGTGCAGATGGGCCGCAGACGTCGCGTGTGACGGTGCATTATCTGCTTGTGCGGCTGGAGGCGCAGGAATCGGATCTGCTTGTTTTCTTTAATGTGCCGCATGATGAGTTCGATTTGTCCGGGGATCCGCGGGGTTTGTCGAAGGAGGAGGAGGTAGCTACTGAGGCTATTGATCGGCTGGTGCAGACTTTGGAGGTTAAGGACTGGGGATTGTTTGCTTAGGGACTTGAATGGGATGAGTAGGGACTGGCCTATTGTGCAGAAGAGCTGGGAAACGCTTACAGTCTGGAAACTGGTGTCATTACCTACACTCTTTGATTGCTTCAGGTACCCTATTACTAAAAACAATTAGTCTACAGCAAGAATGGTTATAGAATATCAATATAATTTAATTTACGGGCAGATCTTTCCTCTTTCTTAATGCTGGTTCAGGACTCAGCCTTGTACCTTTTGTTTAGCTTTCCTACGAATCAAAGGTACTCCAACTCTGTTCCAGAGCAGGTATTCCCCAGCCCTTCATCCATTCTGAGTGCAATACCTGTTGTGCTGTTGCCCTTTCCTCTGGCCGAAAGGCCAACATCGACCGAAGCATCCCCTCAAACGCTCTCCTTTCTTCCTCCGTCACGATCTCCAGGCCCGCCTCATCCCGAGGCTCCTGTATGCAGTAGTCGAACCTCTTGTCCAAGGTCCTGCGCACGCCATCGTGGCCCCCAGACGTCTCTGGCTTCAGATCCATTTCACCATCTTCGTTGAACCATTCCAGTCTTCTGCTCCATTTTCGCCACCATTCCGGAGGCAAGATGCCTAGGATTTCGACTTGCTCCATGGTAACGCGGTCGGCAGTTGGGAAGAAAGCTTCAAACAAAGGTCGCTGGCCAAAAATTTCCCAGATGGTACAGGCAAGTGTCCAGATGTCTGCAGCAAAGGAGAGCGGCTCGTCCGAGAATCTAGCTTCCGGTGGCTGGAGGAGCGGAAGTGTCTTCGAGGAGAATCTGAGCTCTTTGTCTGGGTTGAAAGATTCCCCAAAGTCGCTAAGGATGATCTTCTCGTCACCAAGAACAATCTCGTCGCTGGGGACGCCGAACCAACCGGGAATGAATACGTGGGCGGGTACGCCGTCCAGCAACGGCTTGCCATCGAGACGAACGACGGCTTCTGACTCTGGCTCACCGAATCTCTCATACAGCTCCGATGTGGAGAGGCGATCAATCACTCCAGGAAACTGGATCAGAATGTTGCCAAGATGAAGGTCTTGGAAGTGGTATCAGCCAGGAAATTCAGCCAGACACATCTATACGTATCACATACCGCCATGCACAATGTTCTCATGGTGAAGAAATGCGACTCCACGAATGAGCTGAGCAACAATCGACTGCGCGACCTTGGGCCGAAAGAGCCCGAAGGTAGAAGCCTCTTTGGCGTCAAACAAGCTCATCTGCGCGGGCGAAGTCACGATACATCTGTGCTTCCCATTGGGACCAGCGATCCAGAATACGTCGATCAGCGGTGGGATAATCTCTCTCCCTGGTCCGGATCGCGTGTTTCCAAGAGAACGTAGAAAGCTAGCCTCAGGAGAGCAACCACTGCTATCAGCGGTAATGACCTTCACGGCTACATATCTGACCCTTTGTAGATCACGAGCTAGCCATATGGTCGCGTATCCTCCATACCCAAGCTTGTGAACCAGCCGATAGCGGCCACAATCCAACTCATCCCCGATTTGTAGAGGATGGTACCCTTCGGGGCGGTATCTATCCAGGTCTTCGACGTCTTCAATAAGCCGATACTGAGTCTTGCCAGATCTTGTGCTCGACGTACGAGATTCGCTGGAACCAGCTTTATCCCAGCGCCTCCCATCTGAGCTCAGGGGGGTGAATGTGGACATCGATGATGTCTTTCTGACATGAAATTGATTCGAGACAAATATGCATGCCTGTTTAGAGAATCGCAGGGAGTTGATGCAAGTACGTGTGAACATCTGCAGAGGCCGCATCGCGCAACTAACAGTCGGCGTCCGCGTCGCATCCGGTCAATGGTCTACTATAAAAAGGGCAATGGCGGAGATAATCGATTATAAACAAAACAGGGTACTTCTGGCAAAATGCGGTTGGATCTGTATGATCGGTATCTGCAGTGGGAATGAAAACATATAAACAAGGTTTGAAATATATATGGAATGATGTTTTGCATGTACAGTGTCAGATGCTGCCTCTACATTATCACCATCGAAATAAGGTCGCTTGCTTTTACCGGTTTTCAAGAATTATTAGGTGGATTTCGGGGGGTAAGAAGAAAGAGGGCATCAAGATAGTTTTGAAAGAAAACTGTCATGTCATCATAAGGAGCGCTCATATGTCGGAGAAATGACTAAATCCTCAAACATTCCCAGAGGGATAGACAGCAGGCCAGTCAAAGCTTCACTTCTGTTCTCTAACTATACAAACTGACTTCGCCAAACACTTTCGCCATATCCTCCACTGATTTCTTTTCGCACCGCTCTGACGGAGGAGTTGGTTGCTTCTTCCTGGGTGAGACGTTTCTCGGCTTCGGCTTGATTTGCTGCAAAAGGCCTTTGCACGCACCACAACGAGATTTGGCTGTGTCAATGCTCTTGGAATGCCGGCCATAGTTCTGACCACAGTCAACGCAGCTCCAGACATATTTGTAATCGATCTGGTAGCTGTGCTTCGTCGTCACTTCGACTCTTCCGCCGTACACAGGGTGATCTTTCAAGGCTTCTTTGCATTTGCGACCCCATTGCTTAAAGCTTGCTCCATGGGGATTGTTGTGGACGTTTGAAATCATGTAATTTGCCAGGTGACAGTACTCATGTGCCACTGTGTTGATCAGTCGATCCTCGCTGTCGATGATGCGCTCTGCTAGCTCAATCGTAGCATGCTGCTTGATCAGCGTTGACGGTTCAGATCCGTTTTCTGGTGTTCGAGACTCTTTTCCAATCTTCTCGCGTTTCCAGTTAGCACGTCCGGCGGTAGTCAGCAGGTTTTTGCTCCAGATGATCCGGACACCGCCCGTTTCTTCCGCGAGCTTTTGGATTTGGCCTCCAGAAACGGCGTCGTCTAGGACCTTGAGAAATTCATCTGCGATTTGCTCTTTCTTGTTGTCAAACAGCTTCTTGCGTGCCAGAGCAGCTTTTTTCTTCTCTGTCTCTGCTCTCTTCAACGCCGTCTTGCTTGGAGTTTTGGGCTCTCTATGTCTTTCACGGGGTCTTCGCATGTTTTCAGAGTTGGTATCACCATCCGACTCCTCAAATTCTCGTAGATACTGCTCTAATTTCTTTTCTCCCTTGTGCGGAGAATGTTGGTCGATCCAGTCATTGGTGGCCTCTTGGCTCCAGAAAACATCGACGCTCTCGCGATATGGGGTTGGCGGTATGCAGATCCTGTCCTTCGTTGGTGACTGTAGAGAGCTTTTAGAGGGACTGGGAGGTGGTGTTTCTAGAACAGCCAAAGACGCTTCTGATTTCTTTGTGGGTGAATCAGTATCCGCTGCAGTGCTTGTGGGATGTCAGCAGCGTGCAACAGATAAGTGATATAATGGCCTAAGGATTGCCTGGAATCCACTCACCTGTCCCTTTGAAGCTGGAAGTCAGAATCAGAGTCCTCCAGGTTCGGGATTTCCATGTCTTTGGTGATTTTGGGATTTTTCACGTGTGATTTCTCAGGTTTTGGTTTCAGCTGGGGGAATGGTATCGTCATTGTAGGTGGCAGAGACGGTTCTAAGCAGATGTCATCTTTGTTTGAAGGGTTCATCAAAGCCTCCATGAGCCTTGCTTCTGGGTTTGGTCGTCTACCTCTTAACAACCTTCGCCTTGGTCCGGGGGGAGAAATCTTTTTCGGGATCTCTTCCTCCTCTAGTTCGTCTGCAGATGTCTCATGGTAGCTCAGCTCTTCATTGTCACTGACTATGAAATCATCCAGAGAACTAAAGCTGTTGTCTCCCTCTTCGTCTTCTGAATTAGTCTCTTGTGACTGGCGATAACTCAAAAATCGGAGGTTTCCCTCCTTCTCTTCCATGTCCTGGCGGGCATTCCTCCTCGTTGGCGAATACCGCGAAGAGGCATTGGATGAATGCCTGGATATTGTCGGTGCATTTTCCTCCTCGTCCCCGTCGACGGGGTCGTTCTCCTTCGCATAGTCGTATGTTTCCAGTTTTTGGGTTGGTCGGTTTCGTGGTTGTTGCGACAGTGGGAGCAGGAGTGAGTTGACGTGTGCTTGCTTCAGCGGGACTGTTGTCTTGCTTGTCTCCTCGCGGGCAGAGCTCGTAGAGGATCTATAGTCCTGGTCCACGTCGCTCGACCCGTCACTATCTGGAAGTATGTTGAAGTTTGCTGCTAGAGTCGTCTTCTTTTCCCGTTGCGATCCGCTTCTTCCCAGCGGTGGCCTTCCTCCAAATCCATAAGATCTCTCTTTGGCCCATGCATCGGTTGCTCTTCTCCATTGTTCCTCCCTGTCTTCTTCAGCCTCTGCCGTTGGTGACCACTCTTTGAATATGCGTCGAACGGAACTGTGTGGTTCCTTCTTCTCGGATAATTTCGTCAATTTCCGAGCAGTTGTCTGCTTCGCTGGCGTTGCGTTAAGTCTTGCCATGATTCGTTGCACGTCCCGCGGCTTCCCTCCGGGTGTTGTGCAGCTTGCCCGCGTCTCCGATTGCGACTGCGAGAGCGAAGTACGGCGGCGAAGACTATATAGGTCTTCTATCACTTTGCTTTCTTGGTTGTGGACGAGAATAATGTATATACATTTGTTTGCTGGGCAGAAGGTGTCTCATGTTGATAGTCCGAGTATAAAGTTGGAAGTTGGGTGGTTGACATGGCAACCGCATCCAGGTGACCCGGGCTGTTGTCATGCAGGACGGACGTGATAGTTAATTGTCATTCATTATCTTACAGTCTGCAGCATGTGTGCGTTTACTTGCTTTCTACTGGGGGGCTATATATCCGTCCACCAATCTTGCTGGTGTTTGTGTACAGCAAAATAAACAGATGTTGGTACCATGGTAATAGGGAACTACAACCACAAAAAGAAAAAGAAAAAGAAGGGTCAGGGCCCGACGCGGAGAACGCGGGACCTCTCGCAGGCTTGGGTTAATCCCTGAGAAGCAGTTACAGGCTAGCAGATCACACGTAGTGAATTACCAATGTCATGTGATAATCATGTGACAAAGCATCTGAAGTTGCGGCCTCAGGCAGATTCTATAGCTCAGGCAAATGCTGACTAAGTGTTTTCTGTCCATCCCCGAGTCGGCTCGTGTGTTTCGAGCAGCGCGTTTCGAACCACTACTCCGTAGACCACCCGGGCCTGATTGTTGAAGAGCCTCAGCTAAATAATTTAATGAGCCAAAAAGTCATACGTGCTCCAAAAACCCCTTGTGATCAAAGGATGTCAAGTTAGTTTCTTTTCTTATGTGTTCGTGGCAGCAGCTGCGAATTGCCTATTTATCGGATCTACCTACGAGCCACTTAGCAGCATCTAAGATAATGATATTCAATCCAGCCGGGACGATACTTATGAATTTGTCTAATCATGGTGCCGTTGGTGATATATTTATATCACGATCTCCAATAGCACGAAATTCTATAATTTACCAAACAGTCAACTCCTGGGAGGACTCACGACCCCCCGGATTACACAAAATGCATACGGAGTCTATAAACGCCGCTCACCTACTAAGGATACATGCCTTTGGACAAGACCTGAACCTCTCACTCCTGGCCGAGTTTACATTCAGCGGCAACCACAACTAGAGACCATATCCCTCTAATGTACACCGAGCCGAAAATCTACAGTAGAATCATACCAGCACCGGCAGCAATGGCAGTAACCACGTACAAACCCAACTGCCAGATACCAACCGTGACTCTTCCGGGAGCATTCATGTATGCAGCACCCTTAGAGGTCGACGCCGAAGCGCTGCCGGAGGAGCCAACGGCGGCCGCTCCCGCAACCCCAGTTGGGGAGCTAGTAACAGTGCCTGTACCGGAATTACCAGCCTCCTTCAAAAGCGCAGAGCAAGTGCCACTGGGACTGCTGGAAGTCCGAGTGGATGCAGCGCCGTTGAAATCACAGGCCGACTGGGCCTTGCCTTTGGAGGACTGTTGCTCGTAGTAGAGATTCATGGCATAAGACAGCTGCTGCTTGGGACTGCAGACACTGTACGCGCCGTACTTGCCGGTGGTTGCGTTGGCAGTCACTCCCTCGCAGACATCATAGCCGCAGACGGTCCCAAAGAGCTTCTCGATCTGGTCGTCCGATACAGTGTCCTTCAATGCGCAACTTAAGCTGTCCTCCATGCACGAGCAAAGGTCGCCGTTTGGCGAGGGTGGAAGGGGACTCGCAGTTGCAAGCCAATCGCCGTTGACTGGTGGGCATGACTGAAGAGCACTGTTTGCCGGGGTGTATTCGCTCTTCTTGGTCCCAGAGGGAGTAGCACTAGCCAGCTGCTGGGAAAGATAGCTATAGTCGGCTCTAGTGCTTACCTTGTCGCCATCAATGCTGACCAACCCTGCGGATCGTTAGTCGCAGAACGCAGGACAGATAGAACCACCAAATACATACCGTAATTGTTGGCCTCCTGGAAGTACATATAAACAATACCACCGGACCAGACATCAGCCATCTTCGGTCCATAAAGCGCGGAGACTTCAGTGAACTTGCGAGGCTCAACCGCATTGCAACCATACTCAGCGAAGAAAACAGGGACCGAGTAGTTGCGGAACTCATCAGTACGAGTCGAGTAACCGGACTCCTCGTAGTTAGAGTCTCCACACCAGGAGTAGATGTTGTAGCCCCAGAAATCAATACTCTCCTGCGCATTATCGCAGTTGAAATAGTCGGCCATCTTCTCACGGATTGACGAATCGTCATTGGTAGCATAGCCGATCCCCATCGGTCGGTAGTTCTTTGCTTTGATGTATGCCTTCATGTCTCTCACTGCAGCCTTGACAAAAGCGCTGGCACCAGTTGTCTGCTTCGTATTAGACACTTCGTTTCCAGCAAAGAACCCGATGACGTTGGTATATTTGGCCAAAGCGTCCACCACAGTGACGTATCGGTTAAAAAGGTCGCTGTTCCACTTTGGGTCATTACGAATAATAGATTCCCCCGGGGATGAGAGGTCCGCAATCACATAGATGCCGGCCTGGCTGAGAAGGTCCATGCACGTCGAATGGTCCGCGGTCGGGTCGACAGCATATACACGGATTGTGTTGGTACCAAGCTTCTCGAGGTATGGAACGTCCCGCTTACAAGCGTCGGCATCGGCTAGAGGATCCTTGAAGCTATTCGAGGAAGACTGGGTGCCGGAATAGTCCTGCTGGTAGGCAACGCCCCGGATATAAAACTGGGTGTCATTGCTCTTGTAGAAGAATTTGGACCCCTTGATGACGATAGGGTCTACATCTACGGCGCTAGCACTGCTGGCAAACAGTATAGCGCCTGCGAGGATGCTGCTGATCCTCATGTTGATGCTTCAAGGAGACTGTATTTAGATCACGGAATACTCAGAGATGGATCGAATGCCGTGTACAAAAGAATGGTAATCCCAAAGCGGGATTCAATTAGGAAGAGTTTTTGAAAACGAAGGACTCGGTCGACTGAATGAGCAAACGATTGTAGATGCGACACCCGAAGGATATTTCAAAGAATGACAGTGGTGTTAACAAAGATGAAGGAAAGAAAGAACAAGCACACAAGCCAAAGACAAGCGACACTCTTACGGACGGATGTACGCACGAGAAAAAGAGAAGGTGAGCCACTTGAGCCCTGGAAATTCGTCCTCTTCTATGCGACAGGCGGACCCCTACTCCAAATGCCTGAGGGACTCGAGGATTGAACGCAACGGCCCACCATCATCCCGCTTTGCTGGGTCCCAGGGCATCCTGCATGGGGTGATATTCATGTTATCCACTGTTGATCACAGGTGATAATCGGTGATCTTCCCGTCTCGCGGGCTGTTATTTGCCCCGAGGCAGGTGGTGGTGCCCTTGCCGCGGGAGATGTCGATATCAGAGGGCATCCGGAACACGCAATGCAGGTCCACACCTCAGACGATCAGGGGTCCAAAACCCTTGAAGGCTAGATAGAAGTGAGACAACAATAAAAGCTTATTCGATCGGTCAATCAGCAATGTGCTGCCTACCTAAGAAAGCGAGTTGAGAGGGAAAGATCCGTTTTTATGTGTCGTGTGCCGAGCGTGGGTTGGTAACTTCCCTTTTTAGAGGTTGTTCTGGAGGACGGAGCAGAACTACATCTATGAAGTAGGTGCCATGCCTAACCCTGCCGATAGCCCTGGAGGTATAGTATGGTCTCCCGCCGTTCCTTGTCCCAAAAAGATCAATGGAACGCTGATTTCCCGGGATAGCTATATGCTAGGAAACAAATCAGTAATAGTGCTACTAATACTAGGATAGGTAGGTGTGATTGCTTCACCGTCGGCGGAAAGCAAAGGATGATCAAATAGACTTCCAAGGTGAATAGCGCTCAAACAGATTCGACCTGGCACGTTGCAAAAAGAAATAAACTGTGCAGAGAGCGTGTCTTCCAGACAAGTGCCATACCCAAGCCACTCAACTACCAGAGTAGGGGCCATGTATACTTGGGGGTCTTGGTTCGGTATATCTGGCATAGACCATCAAGGTATTGTTTTCTTGTCCGGCATAGTACCTATGTTGCCTACCTCTGTGGTACTTAACCCACGTAAGCATCCAACAGTATGAAGACTCACGGCCGCGTGGATCTTAGTTGAGAAGCAACGCCAAACCTAAGTATAAATACGGTATGTAATAAGCATCCTTATATATCCTTTCTCCATTCGTATATCATTGCTTTCGGTTCTCGTCATGGTACTCGACCAGCCTCTTAATGGGTACTTGCATGTAGCTCGTGGCCATGATTTTTATCTCATGGTCTTTCCTTCGTGCCCTGGGAGTACGGAGTACTTCAGACAGAGCCGGATCTTTAGATGGTCACAGAGCTGAAGATCGTCAATGCGATAGATTCGAAACCTCCTACTCGCACCCGCCAAAGCCGCCGTTTTCTGCACTTAAGCTTATCCCTTAGCAGAATTCCACCTGCTGTGACACATATAAAGTCGGCCATCGAAAAAAAGGAACCATTATAAGCTTATATCGCCACACACCCTTGTGTCGCGCCTAGCTTGAGCCTTGAACGTATTGGGACTGGACTACTCAGCAGAATAAAGGCAATCACGAGTCAATAAACAGCTAAAGAAGCCGGCGGCTTGACCACGAATCCCTCATGAGAGCTGAATGCTGAGAGTTGAGATGTGAAACACCCCTTTCTGGTCCGCTGTTTAATTAACTTGCCACCGTTGGTCCAAGTTGGGATTGTATTATCTGATTGGTTTTGATGTATCAGCTCCCGCCCCACTACGCCAATTCCGCGATCCATACGGAGGTGTGCACCAAAAGTTTTGACGGCGCTAGTAAGCTTGGCTGTATCCTGCTGACGCAGCCCCCTAGTAATTTGTATGGAAATGTGTCTTGAAGGAATAATCTTTGTTTACATTCTAGTATTTAACTCTTTGATACTATCTAAACTCCCTATTTTCATCAAATCTATTACTTACCATGCCTAAGAATGGTTTCCATCTAATTGAATTGCGCATACAGATACTGGGGCTTGTAGCCTGGGGCATAGAAGCAAAAGATATTGCTGCCAGGCTAGAGGTTCCCCTTTGATCTATCTAGAAGATGATTTAACATGTAAAAGACTGTGGATTCAACCCTACTAGCTGCCAACGCGTTCGAATGGAATATGCTGAGGATGCTAAATAATCTGGCCGGCCTAAGGAGATAACACCTGAGAAGGAGAAAGCTATTATTGAATCTGTATCCAAGGACCGCAATGGAAGGGAGAAATTATCTGAAATTCTAGCTTATGAGGCTGGTATATCATACTCCTCTGTTTTGCGGATTCTTAAATGAAATAGATTTGTCATTGCGAAGCCTTCCTGGAAGCCTGGACTAACTGAAGCTGCTAAGGCTAAACAACTTAAATTCTGCCTGGATCACCAACACTGGACCCTAGATGATTGGAAGAATGTTATCTAGACAGATGAAACTGTGGTAGTTCTAGGCCACTGGTGTGGAGCTATACGTGTATGGTGAACGGTTCAAGATCAATATGACTTAATGTGTGTATGGAGGCGTTGGAAAGGTGCATCTGATTTCATGGTTTGGGCGTGTTTCTCTTATAATAAGAAAGGTCCTATCTATATCTGGGAGCCAGAGACATCACAACAGAAGAAGCAGGCTAAGATAGAAATTAAAGCCTTAAACCAGGAGCTTGAGCCTATCCGCTGTGCTGAATGGGAGATAAATATCTCTATGAATTGCCTTCATCTCCGCGGAATTGGGGGGCGTAAGCCTACCTGGAAGTGGAATCAGAAGAGTGGTAAATATATTTGCAATGCATAGAAAGGTGGAATAGATTGGTGGAGATATTAAAAGGTAAGTTCTCTTCTCTTAGAGGTTCTTCTAATCTTAGTAATTTGCATACTAATCTAGAACTTCTCCTTACTAGGAAGTTCTAATTCCAAAGCTCATTCCTTTTATGAAAGAATGCCAGAAAGATTAACCTAATACTATTGTCCTTGAAGATAAGGCCCCGGCCCATATCCACCATAGTTAACAATGTGTATATGATATCCATATGGTTCAACGGCTCCTAGATTGGCCAGGGAATTCGCCTGATTTGAATGCTATTGAGCCATGCTAGCTATTTCTTAAGAGACTTATAACTGTACGCGGAGCCCCTCGAGATAAGAAGACTGGTAAAGCTATTTAGATAAAGGCATGGAATGAGCTTCCACAGGAGAAGATTCAACAATGGATTTAATGCCTTATTCACTATATCTAAGAGGTTATAAAGCTGCAAGGAGGGAATGAATATCAAGAGGGGCAAGAAGATAGGCCTAATTGTAACTAGTTAGGAAGATGGATTAAGGGACAGCTATCTAGATGTCAAGATCTAGATCCAGACTGGGAAGACATTATTGAATAGCTTCATATAACTATTATGGATAGATTCATTCAAATATTTTTCCTTCTAGACGCTTTACCATACAAATTACTAGGGGGCTGCGTCAGAAGGATACAGCCAAGGCTTACTAGCGCCGTCAAAACTTTTGGTGCACACCTCCGTAACTCACAGCCACTTTAATTTTCAACATTGAAAATTGGCTCAAAGGTACCTATTACGCCAACATACTGAAACGGGCTAATCGAGCCACAGTCGCAGGTGTAAAATTACCTGGCGTACGGACTAGACTAAGAGTCCTCTTCAATTCTAAAAACTCCCGCGGCGTAATATCCACCTGTGGATTAAGGAATTTTCAAGATGGCGTCTTTGAAATGGCAATTCTTCAAAAAGTCGGCCAGGACATCTGACCCTCTTTGAGTAGATAAGAGATGGTGATAATGCACAATATTCTGCAAGGAGAGCACTGCAATGGTTGAGTGGATAATCTAACCTTTTTACTCAACAGCTCCTGGCTCCCCTTCCTCGGTCGCCACAGGATATTTGTGGACTGTGGCCGATGATTGACTGAGCTGTATCTAATACAGTTTAGATACCTGCATCCTGCATGCTTCATTGCCTGGGTGGTACCTGAGATAACACATTATGCACACTTACCTTATCTACCAACCAGCGCCATAGCTAATTTGTGTGGCTAACTCACCTACAGAGTACTTTATGTGACAGACCTTGTGAGATCTGTATACTACATACATCTTGTAAGGTAGTTAAGGAGTTTGTTCAATACATAGCTACACGGACGAGAGTCCCATGGACATGAGGGGAGGAAGATAGTGGTACTGTTAATTAACATTAATGCTCAGTGATTGGTTCCATGGAATCAGGATCAGGGTAACTAAACGATGATTGTCCAATTAAGATTGTGATATATTTGGAAACACTTTCCACTTAACCATACTCAGTGAAGAGGTACCTCGCAATAATAAATTCCTCTTATTGTAAGTGATGAAGTTCAGGAGATGATACTTTGCATAAAAAGGAGGATGACATGGTTGTACACAAATAAATCAGCGTAAGCACGATTACATTGATGGCTGTGTCTAGGCCACCATTAAAAGAACTTGAACCAATAGTGCCATAGTATGTACTCCATAAGAGTGGAATTGCAATATTTTGTACGGAGTACTCTGTGGGTCAACTTATCTCCGATTCTAATTTCAAAATCCTAGGTAAGCACTAGTTTGAGAATCGTTGGCATCGTTGACCGTGTGAATGAGATTGGCCCAAGCTACCATGTTAAATCTCGACTGTTCTATTTTCGAGTGGTTATATCTAATATCTAAAAGTCGTGACAGTTTCTAAGGAAATGAGGCGGAACGCAAGAAGGCAAGATTCTAGAAGCTATGATAGTTTGGTCTGAATTATTAAGTCCTTACTCCGTACGGCGTGGATAAGGTAATTGATTAGCAGTACTCAATAGAGTCGCCGAAAGAAAATATGACTCGGTTGACGGTAGATTTTGATCTACGGGAAGCACAATGTCTGATTACTGGTAGTATGATTGCATCATAATTCTGTTTTCAAGGCTTTGTGTGCTTCGTACCTCTGTACACTATTACTACGGCCTTGGATGGGCTACGATTTAGGAGATCAATCAGTCAGCCAACAGTGGGTGTAACTTTCGAGCTTCGAACCTAGGTACAATATCTGAACTTATACAGTCTACCTTCGGAATCGCCAGAGAGATGTCAGCAAATTTGGTGATGCCTTGTTGATTTTAAATGGAGGACCGCCGTCCTGACACCGGACCATTAAGATCGGCAGACTTATTCTGTGGTACCATACCTCTCTAGGCTTAAGACTTGGTGTTACAGTGTTAATCTTGCTTATTCTGTCTGCCAAGGCTGATAAGGATTATTCGCACTCCATACTTCGTAGACCATACAAATCTACCAAGCATAAAAAATTTAGTACTCTTGAGAGTGGCAAACGAATTGTATTCATGGCTGCATTCAGCTGTCAAAGTGGCTAGCTCCTAGGTTAGGCACTACCGACTGCAATCCATACACGTAAGTTACTACGTATATGAGTTGTAGTTTGTACCTTAGTTTGCATCTTACTATGGAGCAAATACGCCATAGAATTCGCACAGTCTGATGGGACTGATGGGTGGCGGAACCCTGACAAATTCAATGCAGGTACGTATTTCATGTAGCTAGCATAATATAACAATAATTGACTTGTTATTCAGACACGCTACTTCAATATAGTGCAATCCGCTATGTAGCATAAGCTGCAGCAATTTTATGTGAAAGCATAATGCATCCATGGTAAGCAACTGATTTCTAAGAGTCAGTTATAGTATAAGAGCATTAATAATCATAAACAAAGCTCTTTCTTCAAGTCCCTAATCGCAGCTGCATAGCGACGCATTCATGAGGTTGCCACTCCCAAGACCCATTGACAGGAATGGGCGAAGTACATCCCTGCATACCAAAAGTTCAGAAACAAGCTGTCCACCACAAGCGCTTGTAATTTAGTCCCTGCGTACTCCGTAAAATACCAAGGTACGGACCATGTATTTAGTGGGATAATTACGTTTCATTGTTGCGTCTCAAAGAAACGCAGTGGGTCTGGTTTCAGGGGCCGCCCGGCGCCATCAGCTTCCATGGGTTCCGGAGTCCACGGTGGCTGGTCATTTGCTACTGTGAATCCACCACTACACTTTAGCTTGTCTAAACTTCGAATCTCAACCTGCTTGATGTGATTGAAAAGAAGGCGGTGGCTTCAAAACTTGGAAGGCCAACGCGTTATTTGACAATTAAAAGTAGCGGGATTGAGGAAAGATAAACGCAGAATCAAAAATTTACTGACACTGACAGTACAAAGCTGTTTTGGCTCCCTCTCTGATTCTTCCATGAGATAGATGGCTGGCCATAAATGGTTGATTTCTGCCAACCTCTCCAAAATTATAAAGGGATGAGCAACATCTAAGTTGATGTATTTATTGTATTTAGGTCAGGATGGTACCTGATACAGATCCAGGTAACCATACAGCACCCTTCTAAAAATGGTGCAATGCCTGCATTATGTACAGAGCAATCGCTAAAGTTACCATACCATACAGGCCTAGTACCTTCCCCACCTACTTCGTGCTTACCATACATACATTTGTGTACATTTTAGGCCAAAATAGCAGTAAAGGAAGGTAACACCCTCATGTGCTTGATTGTTGCCCGTAAGTTGGCAGATCCAGATCCCAAAATAACCACAATTGCCGTAGCGCCAGCATTTTCCCTGAGTTGGTGGTCAATCCTTTTCCTTTTCCTCACTACTGTCCAACTCAAGTCTTCCCTCCCTACCTTCGTCCATCTCTTGGTCATTTTCCTTCTGTTCTGACCACTTTCGTTTTGACGTTTCCGTTCGCTCTTTAATATTGTTACTGTCAGAGGAAGGAAAGCAGAAGTTTTTCTGGTGACAAACTTCGGCCAACGCTCCCTTCCCTCTTTCTGGCTTTCGTTTGAGGAAAGAAGAGGGAGCCTGTTTTCTGCGGCCTGGGCTGTTGCATCAGACTAAATCTGCAGCATCGATTCTGCAATAGATTACTTCGCTTTTCCCTCAGTATCGACTTTTTCTTTTTTTCGCCATTTCACCCTTTTCGATTTTCTTATCTTCCCTCTCGGTTTCCACATCCGCTCGTTAATCACCTTTGTCGATAACGGTCATCTGGTTCATTGCTTGGGTTGAAGGATAGTCCATCGTTTCATCGTCTACTAAACGGCTGCGCGGTCTGGGACTGGTGAATCGTCAATATACATCACGACGCGTCTGGTTTATTGCGACTCGAGATTCACCCTTGGAAACGGCTGAGCTGTTATCGATCTATGTTCTGATATCGTGGGAACGATTGGTCTTTAACTTCTAATCATTTAATGGGTTGTCCTTGATGTAAGGTTCCCATGCAACTTCCGTCTCTTTTGCGAAAGTACACAAGAAGCTAAGATTCTACCGTCCGCCACAGAGCTGTCCACAGTTTCATTCAGCATGTCGGGATATCAACAAGGGGGAGGCCATTACAATGATGGCTATGGCCATCAGGAACATGGTGACTCCTACTATCAAGATGAACATGGGCAAGCTTACTATGACCATGACTATGGTGATGGTTACTACGACAGATCGTATGTCTCCAACGTTGGGTTTGCAGACACTTACTAACCAGTCGTAGCGGGTACTATGGCGCGGACGCCAACCACAATCAGCATGAAGGAGGATACTACGATGCTGGTCAGCCGCACGATGACTACTACGGTGACCAATACTACGACCAGGGCAATGGCCAGCAGGGCTACGATAATCGGGGAAGACGCCGAGGTGATTCGGAAGAAGACTCGGAGACATTCAGTGATTTCACCATGAGGTCTGAAACCGCTCGTGCGGCCGATATGGACTACTACGGCCGCGGTGACGAACGTTACAACAGCTACGCCGATAGCCAGTATGGTGGACGTGGGTACGGGTACCGCCCACCGTCATCCCAGATCTCATATGGGGCCAACAGGTCCTCCGGAGCATCAACCCCAGTGTACGGCATGGACTACGGCAATGCTCTGCCCGGTGGTCAGCGATCTCGAGAGCCTTACCCTTCGTGGGCGTCAGACGGCCAGGTCCCCGTCTCCAAGGAGGAGATAGAAGACATTTTCCTCGATCTAGTGAATAAGTTCGGTTTCCAACGAGACAGCATGCGCAACATGTATGATCACTTGATGACGATGCTGGATTCGCGCGCTTCCCGGATGACGCCCAACCAGGCGCTTCTTTCCTTGCACGCCGACTACATTGGGGGTGACAATGCCAACTACCGACGTTGGTATTTCGCTGCCCACCTGGACTTGGACGATGCCGTGGGTTTCGCCAACATGAAGCTTGGAAAAGCCGACCGTAAGACAAGGAAAGCGCGGAAAGCAGCCAAGAAAGCCGCCCAGCAGAACCCGGAGAACGTTGAGGAGACATTGGAAGCGCTGGAGGGCGACAATAGCTTGGAGGCTGCCGAGTACAGATGGAAAACTCGGATGAACAAGATGTCCCAGCATGACAGAGTTCGCCAACTGGCACTGTTTTTGCTGTGCTGGGGTGAAGCCAACCAGGTCCGGTTCCTACCCGAATGTCTTTGCTTCATCTTCAAATGTGCCGACGACTACTACAACTCGCCCGAGTGTCAGAACCGAGTTGAGCCTGTTGAAGAATTCACTTATCTTAACGAGATCATCACGCCTCTTTACCAATATTGCCGTGATCAGGGCTATGAAATCGTGGATGGGAAGTACGTACGTCGTGAGCGCGATCATAACCAGATCATTGGTTATGATGATATGAACCAGCTTTTCTGGTACCCAGAAGGTATCGAACGGATTGTCTTCGAGGACAAGACGCGCCTGGTTGACATCCCACCGGCTGAGAGATGGACGAAGCTGAAGGACGTCGTCTGGAAGAAGGCTTTCTTCAAGACCTACAAGGAAACACGATCTTGGTTCCACTTGATCACCAACTTCAACCGTATTTGGGTCATCCACCTGGGCGCTTTCTGGTTCTTTACTGCTTTCAACGCACAATCGCTCTACACCGACAATTATCAACAGCAATTGAACAATAAGCCCCCTGGTTATAGGATTTGGTCCGCCGTTGGTTTCGGAGGTGCCCTGGTCTCTTTCATCCAGATCGCGGCTACTATCTGTGAATGGATGTACGTGCCTAGGCGCTGGGCAGGAGCTCAGCATCTCACCAAGCGATTGATGTTCCTGCTCCTGGTTTTCATCATCAATCTGGGTCCTGGTGTGTTTGTTTTCGCATACAGCAAGAGCATGGGCATCAGCAGCACCATCCCTTTGATTGTTGGTATCGTCCACTTTTTCGTCGCGCTGGCAACTTTCGTCTTCTTCTCTGTTATGCCGCTTGGCGGACTCTTCGGCAGTTACCTGAAGAAGCATGGCCGTCAGTACGTGGCTAGCCAGACATTCACCGCAAGCTTCCCACGTCTGCACGGCAACGATATGTGGATGTCGTACGGCCTGTGGGTCTGCGTTTTCGGTGCTAAATTGGCGGAATCGTACTTCTTCCTGACCCTGTCTTTCAAGGACCCGATTCGAATTCTCTCACCCATGGGCATACATCAGTGTGTGGGTGTGAAATACATTGGGAATGTTCTGTGCCACAAACAGCCCCAGATTCTTCTCGGCTTGATGTTCTTCATGGACTTGACGCTCTTCTTCTTGGACAGTTATCTTTGGTACATTATTTGCAACACTGTCTTCTCTGTTGCAAGGTCGTTCTACCTGGGTGTGTCGATCTGGTCGCCCTGGAGAAACATCTTCTCCCGACTGCCCAAGCGTATTTACTCGAAGGTCCTCGCCACCACCGACATGGAAATCAAGTACAAACCTAAGGTATTGATTTCTCAAGTTTGGAATGCCATCATCATCTCAATGTACCGGGAGCATCTGCTGGCCATAGACCATGTCCAGAAGCTCCTCTACCACCAGGTTCCTTCTGAGCAAGAAGGCAAACGGACCCTGCGTGCGCCCACTTTCTTTGTGTCTCAGGAGGATCAATCTTTCAAGACTGAGTTCTTCCCGCCTGGTAGTGAAGCTGAGCGTCGGATTTCGTTCTTCGCGCAATCACTCTCTACCCCCATGCCCGAGCCCCTTCCTGTGGACAATATGCCTACATTCACCGTTTTGATCCCCCACTATAGCGAGAAAATCCTCCTCTCTCTGCGTGAGATTATTCGTGAGGATGAGCCTTACTCTCGCGTGACGCTGCTGGAATACCTCAAACAACTTCATCCTCACGAGTGGGACTGCTTCGTCAAGGACACCAAGATTTTGGCCGATGAAACCTCCCAGTTTAATGGCGAACCTGAGAAGAGTGAAAAGGATGTTGCTAAGAGCAAGATTGATGACCTTCCTTTCTATTGCATTGGTTTCAAGTCCGCTGCTCCAGAGTACACCCTTCGGACTCGTATTTGGTCCTCATTGCGTTCACAGACACTCTACCGCACTGTTTCTGGGTTCATGAATTACAGCAGGGCGATCAAGCTCCTGTACCGGGTTGAAAATCCAGAGGTCGTGCAGATGTTCGGTGGCAATTCCGAGAAGCTCGAACGAGAGCTTGAGAGGATGGCGCGCCGCAAGTTCAAGATCGTCGTTTCTATGCAACGCTACGCCAAGTTCAATAAGGAAGAGCGTGAGAATACCGAGTTCCTTCTCAGGGCTTACCCAGATCTCCAAATCGCCTACCTGGACGAGGAACCCCCCGTCAATGAAGGTGAAGAGCCCCGTCTGTACTCTGCCCTTATTGACGGACACTGCGAGCTGTTGGAGAACGGTATGCGGAAGCCGAAGTTTAGGATTCAGCTTTCCGGAAACCCAATTTTAGGAGATGGCAAGTCTGACAACCAGAATCACTCAATCATCTTCTACCGTGGCGAGTATATCCAAGTGATCGATGCCAATCAGGACAACTATCTCGAAGAGTGTCTCAAGATCCGTAGTGTCCTCGCTGAGTTCGAGGAATTGACTACTGACAACGTCTCGCCCTACACGCCCGGCATTCCCTCTACGAACACCAACCCCGTGGCCATTCTTGGTGCCCGTGAATACATTTTCTCCGAGAATATCGGCGTGCTCGGTGACGTCGCGGCTGGGAAAGAACAGACTTTCGGTACCCTTTTCGCTCGTACGCTGGCTCAGATCGGTGGTAAGCTTCACTATGGTCACCCCGATTTCCTGAACGGCATCTTCATGACAACTCGTGGCGGTATCTCGAAAGCTCAAAAAGGTCTGCATCTGAACGAGGATATCTATGCCGGTATGAATGCCATGATCCGTGGTGGTCGCATCAAGCACTGCGAGTACTACCAATGTGGTAAAGGTCGTGATCTTGGTTTTGGCTCCATTTTGAACTTCACAACCAAGATCGGTACGGGTATGGGCGAACAGATGTTGTCCAGAGAGTACTACTATCTCGGCACTCAACTGCCTCTCGACCGCTTCCTGTCATTTTACTATGCTCACCCTGGCTTCCACATTAACAACATGTTCATCATGTTGTCGGTGCAGATGTTCATGATTGTCCTAATCAACCTGGGTGCTCTGAAGCACGAGACCATCATTTGCCGTTACAACCCTGACCTGCCGATCACGGATCCTCTTCGACCCACTTACTGTGCCAATCTCACCCCGATCGTCGACTGGGTCAACCGTTGTATCATCTCGATCTTCATCGTCTTCTTCATCTCTTTCGTCCCACTGGCTGTCCAGGAACTGACAGAGAGGGGAGTATGGCGGATGGCCATGCGTCTAGCCAAACACTTCGGTTCCGTCTCCTTCATGTTCGAGGTGTTTGTCTGCCAGATCTATGCCAACGCTGTCCACCAGAACCTTTCTTTCGGCGGTGCGCGATATATCGGTACTGGCCGTGGTTTTGCCACGGCCCGCATTCCTTTTGGTGTCCTATACTCGCGTTTTGCAGGTCCCTCCATCTACGCTGGCGCGCGTTCGCTGCTTATGCTTCTGTTCGCGACGTCCACCGTCTGGACGGCGGCTCTCATTTGGTTCTGGGTCTCTCTGCTTGCCCTCTGCATCTCGCCGTTCTTGTTCAACCCTCACCAGTTCGCCTGGAATGATTTCTTCATTGATTACCGTGATTATCTCAGATGGCTTTCGCGTGGTAATTCGCGCTCGCACGCTTCTTCTTGGATCGGATTCTGTCGTCTGTCTCGTACTCGGATCACTGGTTACAAGCGCAAGCTTCTGGGTGTGCCATCCGAAAAGGGCTCCGGCGATGTTCCTAGGGCTCGTATCACCAACATTTTCTTCAGCGAGATTATTGCACCCCTGGTACTTGTTGCTGTGACACTGGTTCCCTATCTCTACATCAACTCCAGGACAGGAGTACCTGACGTGGAACCTATGGATGCCATCATGCGGATTGCTATTGTTGCCGCTGGACCAATCGCCATCAACGCAGGTGTTGCTGCTGCTTTCTTCGGCATGGCCTGCTGTATGGGGCCCATCTTCAGCATGTGCTGCAAGAAATTCGGTGCTGTTCTCGCTGCCATTGCGCACGCTATAGCTGTCATTATATTCCTCGCCATCTTCGAAGTCATGTTCTTCCTTGAATCATGGTCCTGGCCGAGAATGCTCATGGGCATGATTGCAGCGGCGGCCATTCAGCGTTTCATCTACAAGCTCATCATTGCGCTTGCATTGACTCGCGAGTTCAAGCATGACCAGTCTAATATCGCATGGTGGACCGGCAAGTGGTACAGCATGGGTTGGCACTCCGTATCTCAACCTGGCCGTGAGTTCCTATGCAAGATTACAGAGTTGGGATACTTCTCTGCAGACTTCGTTTTGGGCCATCTGCTCTTGTTCGCTATGCTGCCTGCCCTCTGCGTCCCATTCATTGACAAATTCCACTCGGTCATGCTCTTCTGGCTGCGGCCAAGGTAAGGAACACTCTTCACCACGATATTTGATCGCATCTTGTCTAACACTGCTCTAGTCGCCAAATCCGCCCTCCAATCTACTCACTGAAGCAATCGAAGCTCAGGAAGAGAAGAGTCATCCGCTTCGCTATTCTCTACTTCGCGATGCTCTTTCTGTTCCTTGTCCTTCTCGTTGCTCCACTTGTTGTTCGCTCCCTGGGACTGGTTAAAGTTCCCAATCTTCCCTTCGACTTGCTCCAGCCTCTTGACAAGAACAATAACGACACTACGGTGACGTACACCGGCAACGGTATTCCCGCTGGTTTTGAGCCAGTCGAGAGCGCCTCAAGCGTGGCCACTGCAACGAGCTAGAAAGCGCTGTAATTTTTTTTTTAATTCTCGACCCTCTCTGTTCGCCTGTTTTTTTTTTAATTTTTTGCAGAAATGGCATCATGAACACGAGCTGTATAAAGTATCCAGCGCCTCCAAGTCGCTGCTGAGCCGCATAAAGTCGCTGTTTTTTCACTGTTCAATTTGTTTACTGTCTAGTTGTTTTCGAGGACCCTGAAATCAATACAGAGGATTCATCATAAACTGCATTATCGAGAGTACTCTGACCTTAGGCATCATGTATGGTATTCATTAGGCAATCCACACGACATTCAGATCGTTTCGTTCCCAGGGGTCCAGACATCGCAACTCCGTAATAATGACAGCCTCATGTGGTGATCACCGCGAAAGATAACAACAGAAATATCATAGTCTGGTACTTCAAATGTGTCTAATTCCTGGTCTACGGCACCTGGGTGGAAATAGGGCTTTAGTATACTTCGTAGTGTAATTTGCCTCGTTGTTGCCTGAGAAAGAAACCCTTTTAGGCACGTCACGTGCGCGACGTGTTTCGCCGATCGTCCTGACTCTGGATATCCCAAACCGAAGGCTCATCTTTCGTTGCGTTTCCCCAAATAGTCCCTCGTCTGCCGATAGTATTATTATTGCTCGCTGCAAGTGCCGGTGAATGATTACATCAATCTACGTTTCCTGAAGCTCACACTTTGGCCTTGCGCCCGAAGGCCGCGTTCTTTCCGTTCATTATGGATATCCAGGAGACCCAACGTCTTCTTTCGGAATACCTCCATGAGCTCGCAAACCTATTTCACCGGCTACCAGGATCTGCAATTTTCCTGCGCTACGTGAAATCGAGCTACCAGAATGATCCGATCCGATCCGCCGTCGAATTGTTCCTCTTCCTATTCGCAGTTCGCTATCTGCTTGCACCAAAGTACTCAACGAAACCCGGAGTCGTCAAGCTTTCCGAGGATGAGATTGATGACCTCGTGGACGAATGGATGCCGGAGCCTCTTGTGGGACAGCCCACCGCTCTAGAGGAAATGGAGATCGAGAAGCGGACAGTGATTGTTGGGTATGTTGACTCTCATTTCAATTGTCTCTGCGATGCTGATGTTTGATGGCCTACAGTCCAATCGGGCCCAAGTCCAAACTGTCCAACGGTCGCACGGTGATGAATCTTGGTTCTTTCAACTTCTATAACTTTAATACAAACGAGGGTCTCAAGGAAAAGGCAATCCAGACGCTTCGCAATTATGGAGTCGGCCCATGTGGTCCCCGAGGATTTTACGGCACTCAAGACGTACACATGAAAACCGAAGCAGATGTTGCTGCCTATCTCGGCACAGCGGCTTGCATCATCTACTCACAGGCATTCTCTACCATATCGAGCGTCATCCCGGCATTTTCGAAACGTGGAGATATCATTGTTGCCGACAAGGGTGTCAATTTCGCCATTCGGAAGGGTATTCAGATTTCGCGCAGCATGGTCCGGTGGTATGAGCATAATGATATGGAAGACTTGGAAAGAGTTCTTGCGAAGATCACCAAAGAGCAAGCGAGAAAGCCCCTCACGAGAAGGTTCATAATCACCGAGGGCCTTTTTGAATCGTATGGTGATATGGTTGATCTCCCAAAAATCGTACGTGACTTTTCCCTTTCCAGCTATGAGGGTATATGGCACAGTCTGACATACAGGTGAAGATTGAACTGAAACTAAAGTACAAATTCCGACTCATCCTTGACGAAACTTGGTCATTTGGCGTCCTGGGAAGAACTGGCCGAGGCGTCACCGAGCACCAAAACGTCGATGCGGCAGAAGTTGATATGATTGTGGGCTCGCTGGCCGGCCCACTCGTCGCTGGAGGCGGTTTCTGTGCTGGTTCTGAGGAAATTGTCCATCATCAACGGATCTCTGCTGCCGCATATACATTCTCAGCGGCATTGCCTGCCCTTCTATCGACCACAGCCAGTGCAACGATCAACTTGCTTCAGAATGGCCCTGAACTGGTATCGCAGCTCAGGGAGCATACCAAAGCTATGTGGGCACAGTTGGATCCTCGCAGTGACTGGGTGTATTGTACCAGCGCCCCTGAGAATCCCGTCATGATCCTTGTTCTCAAACCCGAGGTGGTGGCCGCGAAGAGACTTACTGCGGAAGACCAGCAGTTCTTACTGCAGGATGTGGTTGACGAGGTATGCAATCTCTGATCTGAGCGCTTCCAAATTGTCATGGGATTCAATGGGAACTGACTTTCTGCTAGTGCCTTGCGAATGGTGTCCTTATCAGCCGTCTCAAGTCTCTGGATGATAACTTTCAGCCGAAGCAAATTGTCCCTCCAGCGCTCAAGGTGTGTGTCACCATCGGCTTGACGAGAAAGGAAATCGAAAAGGCCGGAACGATAATTCGCCATGCTATCACGAAGGTGGTGAGCAAGAGAAAGTAGATCACTTCTTCGCCCAGGCCTCTTTCTCAACGGGCTCAATCCGAAACGCTTATGCTGTCATGACCTCGTTTGCTTCGTAATTGACCTACATCGCCGTGACTTTTCGGTTGTCTGTCTCCTGACTTGCGACACTCCTACTCTCAACTTTGTGTACAATACACCATCAAATGCGTGCAGCAGCCATCGACTTCATTTTCGTGAAGCAGTTTCGAATAAGTTTGGCCATCTTCCCGTCAACCACATATGAGGGGAAAGGGCATAATGACACTTCTGGTGTATGGGAGACCGCTTTCTCAACTGTTTATAATTAGGCCTTGCTGTGTGTTGACCTCTTAGCATTATTAGATATGTTTTTAATACAAGGGAACAAAATGGTATCCTCAATATGGATAGATCCTGATAGTTCAAGGTAAGGAGAATATGAAGAAGTAGACCGTGTCAAAGATGCTAATTCAGGCAGGATTGATGATTTAAGATGGTGAAAAGAAATTGCCTACAGTAATCCGTGTTCAACTATGATTTTAGGCCGAAGCCTCTATCGATTGCTCTCTTCACGAGCCTATGTGATGGAAAAGGCCATCATCGTTCTCATGTATGATAATCCTCTTAATTGACATCTGAGGGAGTAGAGCACTGTCGACTAACTGTAGGACACATCGATCATAAACAATTAGAAAGTATTCCAATTGTACGTCCAGCAATCTTCAATACCAGCAAGTCTCCTTGATTCCTGAGAAGGCGATGGCAGTCTAATAGGAAACCTGCAGGGGGATACTCTATCAGCTTTTATTCAGAGCCATGGTTCGTAGATTTAGCCTTACCCGAAAACCCTTCCACTGTCCCCAGCTGCCTGCATTGACACATTCGTTTCGGATGTACCATGCTTGGTCACGACAATTATCATCGGTCCAGACTTGAAGGACGCCATCCGCGCCAGCGTCACCTCTGACCGACTTGATCGGAACCAGAAAGTCCAATTTTTCACACTCAGGGTGTCGGTCACCAGAAGCCCAACTGCCCACCTCTTGTCCGCCGCAATTGTCACCGGTGTAAGCCTTCATCCACCAGTCGGCAGCAGTGAAAGGAGCTGCTGAGAGAAAAAGCGGAATGAGAATAGAGAACCGCATTGTGATAGAGGGCCACTATTCGATTTTGAGTTTGAATGCAGGCAAATGGAAGTCAGAAGGAGATGATTGAGATGGATTCTCCTGCAGAGACGGACGACAGAAGGGGATACTTATACTCCTGCAGATGACCTTATCCAAAGGAAAAGAACGAGATGCCTCCGTCGGTGATGTGGAGTGTGTAGATGCGTCGGCGAGCGAGAAACGCCCATCATGGGACGATATTCCAAAGAGTCATGATCAGCCATGTCCGCGATCTTGCCATTCGGACAGGCCGACTCCGACGATGTAACTTGAGACGGGATGAGAATGCAGGACAATGCATCCATATGAATATGAGAAGTTTAGTCCATCATGGGTTGATACTCCAGAGAGCCATGGCCATCTATGTCCGCGATCTTGCCATTCGGACAGGCCGACTCCAATGATGTAACCTGAACTGGGATGAGAATGCAGGACAATGCATCTGCATGAATGTAAGAAGTTTAGTCCGTCATGGGTTGATACTCCAGAGAGCCACGGCCATCTATGTCCACGATCTTGCCATTCAGACAGGCCGACTCCAACGATGTAACCTGAACTGGGATGAGAATGGAAGACAAGGGATCCAGCATGGATGTGAGAAGTTTTAGTTCAGCATGACTTACCTCAACGATCTCCCGTAGCTTCATGGTCCCCAAGCACAGTGGATCATTCTCCGAAGGTGACTCACATGCATGGTTTCCCTGAACCATATGAGCTTGAGCGTTATTGGTGAGGGAGAATCTAGGACTTTCTGACCGCGCACCTAGCAGACTTGGCTTTGGTGACTCGGTGTCGATAACACGACACTCAGATCAAAGGTGGAGGTACTTTTGGACGTCTGGACCTTGACCGAGACCTACTACGTCTACGGCTTGGCCAACTACGACTTAGTATGAGGCGTCGAGTTCTCCGAGGCTTGTCGAACGGGTCACACGGTTATGGCAGTATGATGCAGGATTTGACTTGGATGAGCCCGTCGGTTCAGGAGATGCATTAGGCTCAAAAGTCGAGGAGCCAATGTCATTCTCTAGTTAAACGACCCCTTGGGTAGCTGGGAGTTTCTCTTTCCACCTCTGCAAAAATTAGCAACTCACACACAAACATACATTATTTGGGGAGCTCACTCACAGCTGGGCAGCAGCTCCTGTCCATCAAAAGGCTTAAGCAATCCAGCACATTCATGTATTCCGCACCTCAGGGGTACACTATTTGCTTAGCAATGCAGCATCCTAACAAGCAGCATGTTTGTGATCTAGTATATTTAAAATTAGTGTCATTTCTTGGTGTGTTTCTAAATCAAATTTCACATAACTCTATACTTTTTCTCCCTACAAGCCATTATAGCTATTTTGAAGCCATAGAATGCCATGGTAAACCCCTATCTTTATATATCTATGGTGTTAATGATTTCTAACTAAGTAGTTAATTATAGAAGCCATTACCTCCCCCTGATGCATCCCTGAATGCTGGCCGTTGGGAAGGGAAGGGAATTCCCATGGGAGTCCCATGGCTAGTTCTCTTCCCTTTTTACCCTTAGTGGTGGGAATCCCATCCCAACCCCTTAGATAAATAGGATTCCTATTTCCCTATCCCTTAAATAAATGGGATTCCCTAATTAATATGGGAATCCTATATTAATTTCCCATCCCATTCCTACTAAAGGATTAGGGATCCCATCCTATCTGGATAAGAATGGGAAATCCCATAGGAAATCCTAAAATAAGATGGGAAATCCCATAGGAATCCTAAACTATCCTAAACCTTAATATATGGGGTAAAAGTGGGGCAGAATAAGTAGTTTACCTCTAAAAATAGGTAAATATTACCTATTTTATCCTACTTTTACCCTATATATTAAGCATGCTTATATAAAATCATTATTTTTATATAAAATATATAGTAATTATTATTATACTAATCTAGATCTAAAATATCAATTTAATATCTATAGGATTGAATAGGTAGTAGTTAAAAATTATTTAAAAGGTATAGTAGTTATCAGACCTTAGAGCCCTTATATATATATCTCTATACTACTTAGTACTTTTATACCAACCTATAATAGAGATGATTATTCCCTTATATCTTAGCAACCACTAGGTATTTTAAATTAATATTTATATCCTTAGATAGCCTGAATCAGGGGCTATCTAGTGATACTAAGATTATTAGTAAAAGCCTAGAAATCAGGGATTTCTAGGTAAAACAGTGTGGGTTGGTTAAACCATTAGGTTAAACCCACGAAAACTATAACCAACAGTTTTCACTGAACCTAAATCAGGCCTGGGGTAGGGAACCCACCCCTAAAGCAGTTCCCTAGGCTTACCCCTGAACCTAACCCCCCCTGGGTTCGGTGAGGGTCGGATTCGACTTTTGCGGTTTGGTTATGCAACTCTACCTAAACCTTAATATATAGGGTAAAAGTGGGGTAAAATAGGGAATACCCCGAATAGCCTATTTTTAGGGCTATATTATCTATTCTACCCTATTTTTACCCCATAATTTAAGGTTTAGGATAGTTTGGGATTCCCATGGGATTTCCTATTCTTATCTAGATGGGATGGGATCCCTAATCCTTTAGTAGGAATAGGATGGGAAATTAATATAGGATTGCTATATTAATTAGGGAATCCTATTTATTTAAGGGATAGGGAAATAGGAATCCCATTTATCTAAGGGGTTAGGATGGGATTCCCACTACTAAGAGTAAAAAGGGAAGGAACTAGCTATAGGACTCCCATGGGAATTCCCTTCCCTTCCCAACAGCCAGCCTACTCTGGGCCCTTAAATAAGATAATTTTAATATAAATTAGTAGATATTTAACTATCTTACCCTTAAAAAGTAGGGTTGCATGAAATTTGATTTGGAAACACGCCATGAAATGACACTAATTTTGAATATGCTAGATCTTTAGTGCATGCACACTGTATTATCTAAAACCAATGCATCAAAATGCACTGTTAGGGTTTCCCCAGTTGCTATGCCTGCTTAGGCCAAATCATATGGGTGTAACAGGGCTCCAAAAGCATGCTAAGAGTATAAGTAGATTTTCACCAGCAGGGAGAAACTGCTCTGGCTCTCAGCCATTAACTGATGCTGTGACTGAGACAACCCAGGATAAGCTAAAGGAGAGATGCAACATAACATGAATTGAAGGAATTTCCCCAAATTGACTATGAGTTGGGATCATGGCGGGTCGAATTAGAGGCCCATTGTGATAGCTTTGCTGCTTTGGGTGATCCTGGCAGATACACTCTGTAGTGCTGTTACCTATCCAGGAACGGAGATGGCTGTTTTCTCTAGATATCCCATGCGCGAGGGGCTCCATCATCATAAACCAGCCATGTGATGATTGGATGATTAGGAAGCGCCTAAGGGGAACCATGAGAGCATCAGGGGCAATGTAACTATGGAAGACCAGCACTCATTCAAGACCTCACCTCGATATCCAATGTCTCGACCTTCCGCCCTTCATGATCTCTGATTTATGGAGAAAAGATTTTCTGGAGCAGGTCACAGCCCATGTCGTTCACTTCAATCCAACCTGTCCTGTTATGGGCGAGGACCTAAGGTTGGGTTGGAACAGGCATAATGATACCTCTGGTGCATGAAAGACTGCTTTGTCAATTGTTTATAATTAGGCCTTGCTGTTGTTCACTCTCAGCATTTTTAGACTTATGCTTTTAATACAAGGGGATAAACTGGTATTCTCTCCAATGATAATCAACCATTATGGAGATGTAAGATGAGACTTAAGAGATCCAGAGAAACATAAGGCAGAATAGAAGAAGCAAGGGTCACATAGCTGTTATGCCTGTAATAGTCCACCCTTTTAACAATCTTTTATGAATAGGCTTGAAGCTCCCGGAATACTGGCTCATACGCAGTTCAAAGTGATTATTCATAATTTAGAATCTCATATCATCTCCTAGTGGCTTAAGACAACACCATCTTGTAGTATTGAGACATATAGCACCCCCTTGGGACACTATTATCTGGATGGTTAAGACGAATGCCCTACCCTAATTCCCTAAACACAACGTACAACCTCCCTAGTTCTCCCTTCCTGTCCTTCTCGACGTCACTGAATGTCAACATTGTAAAGCCTGTATCCTTTAAGATGGGTTTTAAATCTACCTAATGATCAGAAACATCACCTTTATACATCTCCCCTATGTTGGTCAAAAAATGAGTGTTGGAGGAAGGGTTATGCCAGGGAAGCCTCCCCTTGGTACTGGTTGAGGCAAGAGGAACTACTTTTCACAACCCTATGAAGTCAAATCAAGGCGGAGCATGTCGGTCATGCTACTGTCTTGCAGTTACAGCCCCTGAGGAACATGCTATCAAACCAGGGTCCAAGCACATTCTTTTTGTATGAGGGGTTTGGCAAGGTATGGCCCTGCATTCCGCGGAGGCAAGCGAAGTACTGGTACTTAAGAGCATGTCTTCACTGATCACTGCATTCATGATGAATTTCACCACTAAAGATCTAGGGTAAGTGGACATTAATTCACTATGCCTCTGATGGTTCTATGACTAACTCTCTGGCAGTGAATGTGCATCTATAGCCAGGGTATTTAAGTCCACAGTCTGGGCCTGCCCTCACAATCTCTACTCCTTCATTAGTCTTCCTGGCTAGATCATTCTGTTCAGTTCTACTGTTTCTTGGATTGTGCTGAGGGAGATTCAACGTGAGGACTGTGATTAACCATCGCAATGAGATTCAAGGTCAACCTTCTGGCCCTGTTGTTGGCCTACCAGTCCGCAGCGCACCCTCATGGTAAGATATTTTCAAAACAACACACCTTTGAGCGTCGAAGACATCGCTGACTAGTAGTTACCATATCAGTTGGCCATCGTCGCAATGCCGAGCACGACATCAATCCCAAGGAGCAAGTTATCGTTTGGGTCGATCACGCTGGCCACACAATCAGTATTGAGCATACCCACCAGACCCCTACGACGACCTTCGAGAACGTACGTGTTACCTGCAATTGATCCAATGTATAACCTGCCTGAAATTACAACTGACATCGAGACAGTCGCCCACCGAGCTGCCTCTGCTCCCAAACACCGGCGATATCCTCCCCGACAATCTCCTCCCCAATCTCCCCAGCGAAGTGCCCAACCTGAACACAAACTCAAACCCTCGCTTCGGCATCTCCTATTCGCCTTACACTAGCTACGGCACCTGCAAGACCTTGGATCAGATAAACCAGGACATCGAGCGCCTGCGCCACCACGCCTTCATCCGCATCTACGGCATCGACTGCGACCAGACCAAGCTCGTCACCCAAGCAGCCAGACAGCACGGCCTGAAAGTCTTCGCAGGCGTGTTCGACCTCCAAAACTTCCCCGACAGCCTGCACTACATCCGCGACGCCGCAGACGGGGACTGGTCCGTCTTCCACACCATCGGCATCGGCAACGAGCTCGTCAACAAGGGCCAGAACAACCCCAGCGACGTCGCCAGCGCCGTCAACACCGCCCGCACCATCCTCCGCGACGCAGGGTACCAGGGCCCCGTGGTAACGGTCGACACCTTCTCGGTGATGCTGCAGCACCCGGAACTCTGCGCCGCGTCCGACTACTGCGCCGCCAACTGCCACGCCTTCTTCGACAACAACCAGCTGCCTGAGAACGCGGGTGAGTACGCGATCGACAAGGCGCGCCGCATCTCCGCCGCGGCGGGCGGGAAGAAAACGGTCATCACTGAGTCTGGGTGGCCTCATGCGGGCCAGCGGAATGGGCAAGCGGTGCCGTCGCCGGAGAACCAGAAGAAAGCCATTGCGAGTCTGAGGCGGGCGTTTGCGGACGACCCAGACTTTGTCCTTTTCACTGCGTTCGATGACTTGTGGAAGGCGGATAATGCGTGGACGTTTGGCGCGGAGCGGTTCTGGGGCATCCAGAATAGTGAGTGGGAGCGTGAGTGGGAGCGGGAGCGGGAGTAAGGGAAGGGGTCAGTCGAGCTTCCAGCGTTCTACGCTGCGCTGCGCTGTGCTATGTTGCTTTGCTCTTGCGGGAGGACTGGCTGATGGCGTTTCTATCTGCGTTGCGTTGTGTTGCGTTGCGCTGCATGGGCACCTTGCATGGCTTTGCATAGCGTTGCATGCGCATGGCGTGGGGTTGGGTATTGACTTGATGAGTTCATGGTTCAATCTGATTAATGCTTTGGTCTGCGATTATGATACTTCTCTCCTTTCTTGTCATGTACATTTCTGGTACATACTGAATAGCAGAGTCATTTGATGAGTTATGGAATGCTAAATTGAATGGTACTGATCGTCGAAACCTTGGCTAGCCTAGACGGCAGCCTCCTCTGCTTAATGGGTATGTGTATGGATAACAAAAACGAAAAAGGTATCTCTGTGCACTGACACGCGATGCAAAAGAGTATGCTTTGTACGTAGATTCGTTGCTCAAAATGATCAAGACTCCAACGACACCTTTTGAACTGCCTCCTCAACACTCACTGTCTCACAAACACGTTCAGCACTGTTCGATTCAGCCGACGACTCGGGTAAAATTTCACCGTTCATTGGCAAATCTTTCCCGGACCTGTCCGCGGAGTCACCATGTGCGTGCTTTCCTCTCGCCCAGCGGCGTGCCCTCGGTGGCTCAGGTTTCTGGCCGTGTTTGCCGACGGAGGGAACGTTCAGAGGACTGCTGTTTACAGGGCTGCAGTTGCCAGAAAGAGGATGGGCGTGAACGGCCGGGTGAGTCGAACGTCGAGGGGGCGGCAGGGCCGGTGGAGGATTCGATGCAGAGCGACGCAAGTGTGCGGGGACCGGGGGAGCAAGACCGGACATGCTTGTAGAGTTTCTGCGATCGACTGGAGGAGCGACAGATGTGGAAGCCATGACTGGACTCGATGCCGCTGATGCTGCGTCCTCGAGGATTTTATCGGGATTGTCTTCCTCCTCGGCGATGCGTCTCCCGCGCCGGCGTCGGGATTTGGGGGGCTCTGGCTTGATTTTGGGTTTGATGGTCGTCCTGATAGCGTCTGCAGTTGAAGCATTCTCTGTGGGATGTGCGTCATTGCGACTAGGGGTGATGACACCGGGTTTCTCGTGCTGGCTGGCAACTTCCTGCACGCTGATAGTCGAGCATGAAGCTGGCTCCAACTGCATTCCGAGGCGCTGCACCGCGCTCGGCTTGCGATGCGCGTCTGGCTTGGGAGAGTCCGATCCACCAAGCCGGGTGGGTGATAGAGCCCCAGGCGAACTGCCTTCCGTGCTGGTGGGAGTACCAGACTCCGCGTCCGTCTGGACGGCATCGGTCGCGGAGTCAAACGAGGCAACGCTCTCTCTATGTGACTCAGCTTCTTCATCTCGCAACCACTCGACTGTCGCGCACCGGAGGACTAATCTCCTCGTGGTTTCGTCGACTTCCTCAAAGTGCAATATCCTCTCCAGGTCGCCCTCACTGCTCGATAGCTGGCCCCGGCCCAGAATATTGAGCACTTTCTTGAGTTCTTCGCGCTTGTAGTGGGGAGGATATTTCAACTGCGTATGAGCGAGCAACGGGTAGAGGACGCGGAGGTATGTATGGCGTAGGGCGGCCGCCTCTTCAGGCAAGTCCAGAAGATTCCGAATAAGAATGTCAACCAGGACATGAAGATCATTGGTGTAGAAGTATTCATAGGTGCTAGGGGTTGTAAATATGAGGTACAGAAGCTTGAGCGTGAGAAGCTGAAGAGATGTTTCCGCTAGGAGTCGTTAGAAATTTGTCATGCCAGACGAGTATCTCGGAGGTTGGTACCTTCTCTGTTGATGAGGAGAATGATGTTCTCGCCGAATGTCTTATAGAGATTCCCATGCATGGCCAAGACCTTGATGACCTTGTTGGTCAATGGAGTCGACGATTTATCGTCCACAGGATCATGCGCTGAAATCATGAACTGCTCGTTAAAAACCAACTACCGTTCGGGTCAGTAAGATACTCCAAATCTGCAGGGCCAGATCAAGCAAATTCTCACCAAAACGCGAATCACAGGATAATGGTAAGGGTCGCTGGCATCGTAGGAGAGATCTTCGATAATCTCAAAAAGTCCCTTGATAAAGTCATCGTCGACAAGCACTACCCAGAATGCGTTGCCTATTAGCCGACTGCTCCAAACAGCGAAGCCGCCTGGAACACCCACCAAGATCCTCAATTCTTATCCGCTGGATTCTCGACATTTCATACAGCAAGTCCATCAGCATGCGATGAAGCGCAGCCTGATTCTCCCCATCCTTTATTTTGTAGACTTGCAAGAGCTCCAGCAATCGCGGGAATGAACCCTCCTCATTCATCATGCGAAAGGACTCCTCATGCTGCCGGCCATCGAACAGAAGGAACGAAACGATCAGATGTAGCGTGTCCGGATCATCCTCCTGTAAACGTCGTAAACCGTCAGCAGGCCCGATTATAAGACAGAACAAAGGGACATGAAGCCCTTGGAAATCATCCAGCGCATACCTGTAATAAGCCATATATCATCTGTCTTCGAACGTAGTCCGCATGGGCGGTAAAGATACTCGATGCGAGTAATTTATACGAGCAGCGCGAGACCTCGAACGGCGAGTTGAGGTATTCATCTGCGATGGCCAAAGTCAAGTCAGCCCTCCTCATGGAAGCTCGTTTTCAATCGATCCATGCTGCCGTCAAGATCAAAGAACAGTCTCCCACCTTTGTACTTGGTCGCCAAACTCAAATAAGACCGGAGCGCATTATCGATGAGGTCCTCGGTGCCGCAAGGAGTGGAAACAATCTCTTGGAGTTCTACCAAAACAAACACGTTAGATACGACTGAACAACTCCCTGCGATAAGGAGAGCAAAGTAAAGCAAGAGGAAATAGGTAGAATCTCTGGTTATCGACCAACCAGCCAACACAAACAAACTCACCGTCCCAGAACTGCTGCTCGTTCTCCAGGGAGACCTCAAACTCCATTTCCCACAGCTCGATCGTCGTCGTCGTCGGACTAGTCGTCTCTCTGCACTCATCCCGTCTCGTGCCCGGAAACCTCTGGTTGGGAGGGCTGCTCCGTGCGAGGAGGCTGGAAACCACGAGGGGAAACGGGGCACCAAGCGATAATGTTGATGACGACGAATGTGGCCAAGGCAAAGCGAACAAGGCGGGCGGCGGGGGATTTGCGGCGATCCACCGCTATCTTTGCCGGAGTGCTTTACTGTACTTCATGGTATGCAGAGCGCAGGATATCCTACAATGTACGGCTTCTGATGAGAAGGCTTCCGCTTCAGGGGTATGAAGAGGCTGATAGTTCAGGCTCATTACGGCTACTTCAATTGTCATTTCCTCGATGCTTTCCTCGTAGATCGGGTATCAGAGCCACCACGCTCATTATGATTCGTGATCGCTTCCATTTGGCAAGTCTTCCAGCCATATATGGACACATTAAGTCAAACATTAAATTGGTGCAATAACGGTAATGGACGAAGAAGAAACATAACCAGGCGTAGCAAGCCAGCCACTGGAAAGAAAATGGCATGTACTTTGAAGATGGTATCGATATTTCTACATCAAAAAAGAATTCATATGAAGGGAAATATATACCCTTAAAAGAAAAAGGGAAGGCTGTTAATAGGCCGGACGTTTCAAGGGATGAGCTTCGGTGTTGCTACGAGAAGAGTCAGTTATGCCTCTAGCAAGAGTTGCTGGCGAGCACTTACAGAACATAGTCGTCAAGACTGACCACGCTCGGGTCAGCAAAGAGAAGATAGAAGTATTTCAGCGTCTCGGCAAGCCAGAATGACTCCATGGTATCCCGCTTCTTGGACTTTTCAAGGGTGACATCGTTGATAGCAGAATGTGCGATTTCGGTGCTGGTGTGCTTGGACACAGCTTGGAACATCTCCCAGCCCTTTTCTCGCCAGTAGTTGTCGCCTGTTATGCGGAACATATAGAATACGGACTCGATGGCCTCCGGACGAAGGAGGTATGCGCGGTTCAGAATTCGAGTAACGCCTGGCGGTAGGCGTTCATTCATGATTCGCTGGGTGACATATACTTCATGAGGGACAGCTTTATCCTTGGCATCCTGCTTCTTGAGTTCCCCTTCGTCATGGTTGATCAGGTCGTCCGTAGTTGCCGAATCAGCGATGACGTGCCATTTTCCAGACGAGTCACGCCTACGAATCCCGCTTGTAGTAGATCGCTTAGTCGAGTCGCTGTCTTTCGATTTCTGCTCGATTGCTTTTTCTGCGTCCGCGATCCGCTGTTCTTCGTTAGGGTCGAGTGCATTCCAGTACTTGGTCTCGTTCCAGACACACGGCTGACCCTTTTCGCAGGGAACGAGCAAGAAGTGTTCGGGCATGATGCCCGTTTTGGTGACCCCATAAGCCCAAATACACGCATTGGTCAGTTTAGCAGCGAGGTCCAGATCCCCCTCAATACCAAATAGTTTGGCACCAAGAGCAAACATCCCACCCGCAAAGCAGCCCAGATGAGTTCCCTCGTAGGTCACAGAGACACTGTCAGGGACCTGTTCCGCTATAGGGTGCGTCAGGGTCATGGTGCTCAAGAATCGGATATCACGCTCGTCTTTAACCATGGGCTGAAAGAGGAGATGTTCGCGAGTTGCGTTCATGGCTTTCTCGTACATTGCGGGGTATTGCTCGTTGAGACCGCCCAAGATCATGTACTCCTTGGGAAGGTACTCATAGGTTGAATCGCCGCGGGCCCCGAGCCCGAACTTGTGTTTCGAGGAGGGCGACGCGGCGAGACCTCCTGTGCAGGCCTTATCACCAGAGTCACCAGAAACTGCAGAATTCGCGCCTTCGTTCGGGGCGTCGTCATAGTTCGCCGGCTCCGCGTCGATATGTAAGCTACCACCATCGCGCCGATCAAAGAATTTGGCGTAGGTCTGTGCGTCTGTTGGCAACGGCCGTTCGTTTTGCGCTAGGGAAGGTGTATGCGTGGGGGAAGGTAAGGGAGGCGTGGACGAAGATGCGGAAGAAGGTGCGGAGGGAGATGCGGAGGGAGCTGCAGAGGAGAATGCGGGCGAATGCAGAGCTGCAGACGATAAGGTAGACGTCTCGGTATCCACCACATCATTGCGAGGGACCTCGTAATTGAGCTGTGAGGCGGCAGTCCTGCAACCAGAAGCATCAATTTTGAGCGGCCACAGACCAGGGAGCATGGTTTGACCCTGCAGTTTCTCGAGCTCGTTGGTGATCCGTGCAATGGCATCGTAGTATTTGTCTTGCTTAGTCAATTGTGCCAGTCGAGTGAACTCGACGGAGAGCGAGCCTATTTCCGCAAGGGTCGTGTCAAAATCAGCTAGATGAGGTTTAGCGGCATCGTGCCTGTCGTTTCACCTATCAGTCAGTCTTCAATACACTTGGACGATTGCAAAGTGAGGCCTTACGGGGTCCATTTGTAGAACATGGTCGGCATGCGATTAGGAGTATCAAAAGCACCCATCACGATGTCCGCCAGCTCAACGGCTTTCTCGAGGAGTACGTCGTGTTTGTGACCCGAAATATCATAAGCACCGAGCAATCCTCCAAGATAGCGGATGACCGTTTCAAATACAGGAATCTCGTCCCTCTTGCTAGTTGTGAAGTCGATCTTCTTCACCTGATCAACGGCAATGGCGAACTCGTCCTTAAGGTCCATGATCCAAAGAGTATCCAAGGAGTCCACCAGCGTGGCTGCCCATCCCATGAACGGGTCTTTGAACCCGCCCCGCAGAGGTTTGATCTCGTCATGTCCCATCGCAGAAGTCTTGTATCCATTCCAGGCATGTTCAAAGGCCGCCTTGACGGTCGACAGCCGCTGCACCCGCTGTATCTTGTCGGAGGTCGTCTCATCTCTGAAAACAGCCTGCACTCTCGGCAGTGCCTTGGATTTACCGGTCGGCAATTTGATGAGGTCTTCGGGCGCCAGAGGATAATGTTCTTGCACCTGCTTCCAGTGCAAGGTAGGTCGATTCGTTTCGGGAAGGTCCACCTCGAGCCGTGCGTGGCCGTGATAGTCCAATTCGGATGGGGCTACTTCTAAACCGTCTCCGTTGGCAGATCCATTGTCACTGGATGATGTTTTGGTCTGACCGGCGACCGAACCATCCTTGGACGATGCTTGACCATGCGCATCGGATTCAAGACCCTGCGGGGGTTTCGAGTCGGGAGCAGCGGGCTTCTCGACTTGCTGAGCCGGGGGAGAAACTGACTCGGAGGTGGACTCATGGGAGGTGGAAGATTCGGGTGCGATGGGTTCTTTGTTGTTGGGGGCAGCAGGGGGTGGACTTTGAGGGTAGGTCTTGGGCTGATCGACAGGCGCGGGGATGCTCACAGTACTTGCGGATGTATCGCGGGATCGGGAGAAATGAACGAAGATCAGCACGAAGATGACTGCAAAAACCAGCGAGACTCGATAGCGACGGGCTCGAAACATGGCGGGCAACTGATAGCGACGGTGAGGCGACGCAACGAAGATTAAGGAAAATCAAATCTCAATACAAGAGGGATAAAAGAGTGACAGGAATAATGGATGCGATCACGAGACACCAAGAAAAGGCCTTGGAGCCAGAAGAAAAAGAAATTTCACAAGAATAAACAAATCAACAAACTGAGCGAGAGGCTGGAGGAACCGAGCCGTAAAGGTCAATCATTATACTCCTCTCTGAGGTCGAACAGCAGAATAGAAACCGTAAGCAGACTCTCTCGGGGTGGAACCGTCGAAATGATCATATCACATTCACATCAATTAATGTCATGACAATCCTCCGAATATCAGCTCTCGCCTAAGAATCAAGAAACGATAGACTAGACTAGAAGCAAGGAGGGTGCAAAAGAAGCGAAACCAACGGATGTAGCAGCCAAGAAACCGCCCACATATAGGGCCAAAGTCAGACACACTAGGTTGACGGAAATTTAAAGCAAAGATGTCCAATCCTCGGAGTATCTGGTCTATTCCACTACTTGCAGACAATGATGGATCAGACTGTAGTCTCCTTGAGTGCTTTCGCTCTCCCTCAACATCTACCCTTGGACGCCTTTCTGTGTCCGTGATATGAGATCCTACATCGCGAGGACCCCGGATCAACATCCCAAAAGAATCAGCGGTCGGAGTCCAGACTTTTCGACTGAGTGGAATGGGCGAGATTAGCCATGGATGCTGCCCAAATGGATGGATCCAGATCCGATGATCCCAGCCTTTTACGTCTATCTACGACTGGGGTGGTCCTACGATAATACAGAGCCATCAAAGATGGATATGGTAGACTAGAGAGGTACATAATAATAATCAAGTCCACCATATTGTCTTCACTTACAGAGTATGGTTATAGAATTCATCTCTGCAACGAAGTTGTGATCCGATAGTTTTACAGAGTACCAATCCTCAATGCTCATTTTTATTTGACCCATCACCGACTACCGAAAAGAGATATTAATGATCGTTGCCAGATGGGTCCTTCAGTCCTTCATGAATCATGATTCGTCTGTTTCTATATTTCTATTTTTATCCAGGGGTAATTTGCATTAAACCATTACAAGGATTGTGCCTGTGGATATCATCCGTGTCCAAAGTATCTATGGAGTACTTGAACAATTGACGACTGACCGAATAATACTAGGTGGCTGATGATCGATGCCAGTATTGCTCATACTTGGTACTTTTTGGTATAACTGTTTACTTTAGAACTGCACGTTCATGCATGTGTCGCCTATAGCGTACTACAGACGGACCACTTTGCAAGCAATCCGAGTCAGATAAATCTAAGACGCTGGAAGAATATCACTAGCATTGACAACCAAATAAATGATAAAATTCTACCCTTTCTCAAATTGCATGCAAATGTCTATAAACCAACCGCTGTGCGTCCTCGACTGTCCTTGTTTACCCTCTGGAATTGTTGGATCAAGCCCAAAACGCCGGCACCCCCAGCAATAGCGTCAACATTCTCTCCGCCCTCTCCTGTGTTGTCATCATCCACGTCTTCCGTCAAGTTCATCCGCCACGAGTCCCCCAGGTTGCTGTCGCTAGTGCCTACACCACCCGCACTTGATCCTCCAGCGGCATTAGGAGCCGGTCTTGACGGGTCGCTGCGTCCCGTGGCTACTGGCGACTCATCGCCGTCCGCTATTGTCCCTGATACGGGAGGTTGCGCCCGCGATGATCTGTACCGTGGAAAGGCTGGTGCGCGGCTCGCCCCTCGAAACCCTGAAGTTGATGGCTGGTGATGCGGATCCAGGAGTATTGAAGGAGCAGGTGATCCATGGTCACCTAGACCAGTCGGACCGTAGCGAGACGGTCCAAATACAGATTGTTGGCCCATGAAAGGGCCTGCCAGACCGTGCCGAGTCTGGGCCTGATCGAGCCGGTCGCCGATAGTTCCCATCTCGCCCGCTGGTGGTGATCCAAGAGTAGGAAAGGCGGGCGGAGGATGAAATTGTCGTCTAGTAGAAGGATGGCTGCCGCGATGATTGGCACCGTAGTTATCCAAGAATCCGTAGTATGAGGCCAACATTTTGCCATCTTTGGTAGAGAAATAATCGGCCCGGAGATCTTGCCTCGCCGTGTCTCGTCGATCTCCCTGGGTGATCGCATTGGTTCCCTTCTTGAAATCGAATACAGCAAATGAACAAAGGTACCCCATCCCATCCACATGAACGGTGAACTCCCGAAAGAAGTCGATCAGACGATCACTGCATTTGGGTAAGTTAAACCAGAGAATAAAAGGTGTAAATATCATGCTAAGGATCTCCTCCAGAAAGATCACGATTTTCATCTGGTAAAGCTCCGCGAACTCCCTCCGGACTTCGTCACTATGCAGTCGCCCTTTCCAATGACTTGGAGCATAATGTGTATAGTTGATCACTTCAAGTAAAGCATATTCCGGATCGAAGACAGTTGTCTCTTCCGGAACGAGGCCTCGGGCAACAGCCCAGACAGACCCAAATACTCCAAGGTAGAAAAGAACTGTTCGGTCGTGCGTGATTTCGAATCCCAAAAACAGTTCCGGATCCACGATCGATGCCAGAGCCAATACAGACGCCAGTGCGCCCGACACAAACGCCACGAAACCTGCGATCTGCACCGTCTTATCTTTGGGGAACTGGTCCACATAGCGACTAGCAAAAGGATAGGACATATTAATTCGGCGTTCGAAGAGGTGCCAGAGTTCATTAAATTCACGAAATTTCCATTCCGCCAGCGGGGTATATTGGCGTGAGCCGATCTGAGAAGGGTTCTTCTTGTATTCGTTGAAATAACGAAAGAAATAATGCATCATAAAATAGACGACAATAAATGGCGCTACGAATATATTCATAATGCCCGCGAAGATAAACCGTCGTCGCAGGCCCTCGCTCAGCGCCTTTCGATGAGTGTCCTTCAAGAACAGAGTCCGAACTTGGCCTTGTTCGTTAAAGACATAGTCCATTATACATAGGTTGATATTCCACTCCAGGGTCTGAGAAAACAGTTGCCTGTTTCTGAGAAACGGGATGGGAAGCGTCAAGTCTAATATGTCTTTGTTGATCAAGGCGATAAGATAATTTTCCTTGCGCATCAGTCGATTGGCAATGTCGTGAGCATCCATTCGCTGCTTAGACTGACTGCCCATAAATTTACGGTGTCTCGCAGACACCGCACCGGCCGTCGCGGGATTGGCGTCCCTGAGGGTCATGAGTCGACTGACAATCTCTTGCCATGATATAGTTTGGATGTCGGTATCAGAGACTCCAAGTAAGTAATAGTAGAAGTCATGCATGTGTTTCAGCCTTCTGATATCCAACAGGCACTGGAAGGCCTTTCCAATCCAGAACAGCGTGAGTAACCAGAGCAGAAAGGTGGACGACAGTGACATCTTGGTAGTACATTGCTCGATCAAGATATCGTTCAATGTCTTGCTCCCACGAACCTTGTGGTAGTCAATGCAATTCGTGAGAAATGTGCTGAATCCTATAACAAATGCAAATGTTCTACGGCGGCACCGGTGCTCTGTCAGAATGCATAACATAAACAGGTGAGAGTGAAAGCACGTAGCCACTTACAACAGGCTCAGAACTCGGTTCAACAGAATGGACCAGATCCCGTTCCCGAGAAAATACGTGTAAACGTCCTTTAGGAAGTTGTCCAAATTTTCAACATTTGCCCACATCCACATCGCTTTCTCCTTCGGATCCACCGTGTTCAAGTTGGGCTGCCCTAACGACCATCGTACACCAGGGGCGCGCCTTCGATCGGCATGGTGTAGCGGCTGTTGTTCTCTGGCTGCTCTCCAGCGAGCTCGATCACCGCGGGTTGAAGGTCCGGGAAGAGAGGGCTGTCTATCGTCGGGAGTGAGGTGGGAAGTAGGAGGAGGAGGCAACCGAGATCTAAGATCGTCGTCGTCTTGATGCCCTTCTACGAGAAGGGAAGCTGGAACATCATCATCGCCATCCTCGAAGTCGTGATCTGGTGAGGCAGCTTGTGTCCACCGCGGACGACTACGTTGGCGATGACGAGAATTTGACTTGGACGGTCCCGCGACAGACGCTTTCCGAGGACTCTTCCTACTTATGAAGGCATCATCCGCGTCCGGCAACCTGCTCCGCTCGGCGTCGGCCATGGCGTCCTCGAGTTCACGATCACTATAATGCTCTCCAGGACCGTCCTCCAGAGTTAATCCCGCGCGTTCCTCCACATCCGATGAATCTGATGTCGTATCGTGATGTCGAATCGTCTCGTATACAGACGGTGAGCCGTTCGGAGGAAGGAACCGGGATAAGATATTCGATGTCATCATCTTGGTTGTAAAAGTGTAGACATGGAATCGAAAAGGCAGATGCGTAAATATCCTGTAAGTTCAGCACATGGCAGCGACTTGTTAGCCGAGAGCCTGGATCAGTCATGGGCCATTCGAGAAGCAATGCCAGGTGCGTCTGCTGCACAAAGAACGGTAAACAGGCAAATCGTAAAGACTCTCTGTATCAAAATGAGTATTGCAGAAGTCCAACAAGCTCCTATCTGCAGCTTGTGCGGAGAATTGAAGGAATGTTAGCACTGTGTTTCCACGATGGTCGTTTGACCATGCATGGCTGGTCGATCTGATGACCACTCAACCCTCATGATAAGCTAGGTACCTATGATGCAGGCGGTAAGGATCACCAACATGCTATCACTAATGCCTGAGGCTACTAAACAGATCAGGTGATAATCAATCAAGGGCGAAAGCGAACCACGTGATTCTACTTAGAATGACTCAGCAGACTCCTATTTCCCTGACGACACGAGTCAGGCGCAAGGTGGGGAACGACCCAGTGATGAGGTCGTTGATTGGCCACGGCAGGTCCGATGGCTTAAACGAAGGCTTTGTCTACCCAGGTAGACATCTATGGTTTGTGCGGGGTGCAGTTGCTTTGCCTGCTTGCTTGCGTACTCAAGTCTGGAAAGAGGCAGGGCTAGAAGCTGGAAAGATGACCATATCGTGGGAATTGCCTCATTTGTGCGAGACACAAGCTAACTATGCCCTGACTCCCCTTTCGGTCCTCTCTATATACGTGGCGCTGAGAGGTCTTATATCAGGAAGGTTATTATTACGGCAACAGTGCCGGCTCACTCAGTGGCCGAAGTGCTGATTTTGACTCTCCTGGGCTCCACCTTCGCAGGACCACTTAGACCTCGCCAATCTTCCGAGTCGAACGATTCAACAGTGTCGAAATCTGAAGCTTGCTCTACTACTCCGTCCCTTGATCTTTTTGCTCCCGTTTCCACTTGCGTTCCTCGTATGCAAAAGTAAGAAAAGTGATAAAGGTATACGCAGAAGCTTGATCATTTCCTGGTGTGAGTCAGCAACTTTCTTTCTAGCTAGCAGTCAGTACCTCTCTATGGGGATATGACTACGGAACTGAGACACATAAGATTCCCAAGCATTTGCCGAGTTACGAAGGCCTAGACGCACCCTAGGATCTTAAGCCCAAGCTCTAATGTCCTTGTCTCAGCATGGGCCTTTTAATTTGGATTCTTAACCCCCACATACAGACTCGAATCCATGAACTGGGACTAGTGATTACTGGATGGCGTAGAGGCTTGGGGGTACCTACTGGTGCCTTACTCCGTACTCACAATGGCTTTCTTTATCATAGGTCGAAAGAAAATCCCGGGTTGAGGGGCGCGGACCCTGACTGGTAAGGCCTATCGACTGTCGGCTATACTTCAGATAGATGATGACTTCTACAGTTCTTCTTCTAGGTACTATTTCGGAGCCGCCAAATGGCCGACCTATAGTATCTAGCAATGATGAAAATAAGTAGATGTATGAGACCACAGATTACAAATTAAGCCTTCTGACTTTTTGGTTGCCGAGATAGTCCCTGACAACGTGATTCGCCCATTCATCTCAACCACGAAGATGATCATGTTGCCATCAAATAGGTAGTTGCTTGATATCGTAGAATAAGATAGGTAGGTAACTTTCAACAAGTCCCATATCACCTAGTAGGATTATGAAGTTGGCCAATCCTCTTCCAAGCACAGCCTTGGGTACCTTAGCTTCCCGTTAGGTATCTTTAAGATTGGTACTTGAAGAAAGCCCCAGTCCGCGGTAGCAAGACATATTCTCACCACTTCAGCACAACACCAGAGAGAGGATAGACGAGAAGACGACAGATCAGTGGTAAGGGTTCTTTGTCGGCCATCCTCATCTTCGTCATCCTTCCCCTTCAGGCTTCGTCGTTTGCACCTAAGAGGCCCAAAGATCGGAAGACCAGGTTAGTCTACAGCGAATAAGAGCTCTCCATCCAGGGGATAATTGATGCTATAGAGATTGAAGTACGGAGTACCAAGAAGTCAATCATCCAAGCCATCATTATTATTGACATTAAAATTATTAGTTGTCGTTGGAGTCATCCTAACTGCCCTCTGTCCGTCCCGCTCCAGGCTGGGATTGCCGGAAACCACTTACCTTGCCTCCATTCGACACCGCCTCCCGCTTAGGTACCTTAGGACTCACGCACCACCACGATTTTCTGGGCATCCTGTGTAATTCAGCGGGATCTGCAACACACAAAGTCCTTTCTTACCACCCATTGATACTTCCCTTTTCCTGTCGCTCTTACAAACGAAGAAAAAGAAGCCATTAAATAAAAAGCAGGCTGATGAAAGTGTGTCTTCCTTTTCCCAAATGGATGATCCGTCCAACCTAGCTACGACCTAGGTACTACTAGGTAGGTAGGTACTACCTATTCCCTCTACATCCAATGATATCACGTTATTGCTCCAGTCCAGCACACGGCCAGTCGGCCACCCCAATGGCCTCGTACCAACGGACCGTTTCTCCAGACTTTCCCTTTTCCCACACCACCTTTGCCGGGCTAACCTAACGATCATGGTTCTTCTAGCAGTGACATTGTGACGATAAACCCGTCGTTGTTGAAGGTCTGGTTATTTGCCATACCTCTCAGCCATTTCTTCAGCTCTTCCACACTTTTTATTCTGCCGCCCGCGCAACCCCCTCTCCCCTGAACCGACATTTCGTGGATTGCGGCCCTTTCGCTTTGTCGCTCGATTGCCCAACGCTGCAATCTCAACGCGCCCCTCCGTTTTCAAACCGAATGTGCGACTACACTCAGAATCTTTCACTTGGACTCCATGCGTTCGCTTAGCGACCCATTGGACGAACAAAGGCCCTCAATTGTTCGAGGACGGTTGCGCAGCGTCATTTGGTTTCAGTGTGCTGCAAGGTAACACTCTGGAAGCGAAGACGTCGAGGTGTGCGTCTGCTTATGCGTGCGTTTTGCGTGGTTTTGTGCTGGCCTTGATCTGCGTATCATACGTCTCCTAGCGACCTCGTCTGAGCACCGTTGTCACCGTTTCCATCGTGTGCCGCTGGCAAGATGGAATCGGAAAGTTCAAATTCAAACGGGTTCAAGCGGACCTCTGCCCACCACAGCATCTACAGTCGCCCAGTGGAACGGCGTCCCAGCAAGAAGTCATCCTCCAAAGACCGTCATGGAATGGTCTACCCCGATAGCTTTAGAGAGACGAGCATCCGGACGGTGACGCCAGACCCCTCCTCCGAGACCGGCAATCATTCCCCTTTGTCGGAAGCTGAATATATGTCTGGAAGTGCTGCTCCGTCACCTCGAGCCGCATACAGAACAAGAGCGCCCGATCATGAGTCTCGTCGCGACTTTCAACCCTATCATTCGGCGGGAGACGAGGAAGAGGGCCAGGTGGAATTACGGAGCCAGCGGGCGCGGTCCCGCACCACGACCTTGGACGACCAGCGCAGCGAAATCTCCCCCAACTCCTTCCTCACACGAACTCGAAATCGCCTTGGTTCCATCAACACCGCTTCTCCCCAGCCCAAAGCCTCTGAAGACCAAGCGAGCTCCATTGGTTTCCCATCAATACAACCGGCTCCATATTTCAGCCAGACGCTTGGTCGTCATCGTTTGAGTCGAAACCTTGGTAGCTCAAACGTAATCACCACCGTTAGTACGAACCCGTCCTCGACAGCGTTGTCAAGCAGCGATGCTTCCAAAATACTTCAGCTCATGAAAACGACGTGTGGAAGAATGCACGGTATTCTGTCATTTCGGACATCTTCCACCACAGCCTGGACGTCGGGCTACTGCGCTATCAATGTTGCAACGGGAAGTCTAATATATCAAGCCAAGGGAGAACCTGCACTTGCGAAGACATTGATTCCGGACCTGCGTGGATGCCAGGTTCGCTCTCTTGCCGATCCAGAAACTGGAATGAACTATCTCAAAGTTTCCACTTTCACCTCAGGACTCGGTATCGAACTGAGACCCCACGTCAGTGAAACATTCGACTCCTGGCTGGCCGCCTTACTGTGTTGGCAGCCGATCCGACCGAAAGGCGTGCAAAACAAGATGACAAAACCTCAGCCGGTAGCGATCGGAGAACGTCGCCTTGCGGACCGTCGGCGAAATTCTGAGAGCACCGTTCAGAAAGATGCGGCCATTATCAAGGTCGGTAAGATGCTCCTGTGGGACAGACCGGGTACTTCCGGTGCACGGCCAAATTCCAGCCATCGTGTTTCGACCTATCGCCAGCAAAGGGCTCTATCTTCGTCATGGCAGAAAGTCAGCTGCACGCTGCAAGAGAATGGCGCATTCAAACTATTCACAGAAACAGATATCACTTTAGTCACTTGCATTCAATTGTCTCAATTATCTCGTTGTGCGGTGCAGCAATTGAACGAGTCTGTTCTTGAGGACGAATTCTGCATTGCCATCTATCCTCAGTATGCGGCGCATTCTGCGTCCGGATTGACCCGCCCTGTGTATCTTGCGCTAGAAAGTCGAGTGCTCTTTGAGGTCTGGTTCGTTCTCTTGCGCGCTTTTACCATTCCGGAACTCTACGGCCCTGAACTACCTGTCGAGGAGAATTCGACAAATACAGCAGGGTCAGGTGATACGAGCTCGCCACCTACAAGAGACATGTTTCGAATCGAAAGGATGCTCTCGGTCAGAGTGACAGAGGCAAAGCTGCAACGTGACAGGCCAATTGAGACACCAAGGAGCCGGAAGCCATCAAGGTCTCACAGTAACCCGGTACCGGCACCCGCTGTCAGCGACTACTACACAGAAGTTCTTCTCGACGGCGAAATTCGAGCGAAGACAGCTGTCAAATTCCGCACGTCCAACCCTTTTTGGCGCGAAGATTTCATTTTCAATGATCTCCCCCCTGTCCTTTCACAGGTCTCCATACTCGTCAAAACTCTCAACCCGACCCAGAAAGATTGGACGCTCATTGCCCACGGGTCCTATCCTCTGCACCAGGATGCAAATGCCCTGCATGCGTTGGATGATGTGGAAATTTCGTCACATGATGCCACATACGGACGGGTGGAGATACGGTTGGATGACTTGGAGTCTGGCGTGGAAACCGAGAAGTGGTGGACCATATTGGATGAACGGGATCAGTCTGTTGGGGAGATGCTGATGAGAGCTCGGATGGAAGAGACGGTCGTCCTCATGTCACATGAATACACGCCCATGTCCGAGATCCTGCATGCCTTTACCAATGGTCTTACAATCAACATGGCCCAGATCATCTCCTCCGAACTTAACCAACTCTCAGAGGCACTACTCAATATCTATCAGGTCTCGGGTCAGACGGTCGAATGGATTTCCGCTCTGGTTGAGGACGAGATTGATGGCGTCCACAAAGACTCGACTGCGAATAGACTCAGGTATACTACAAGGATCCATTCAAATGACTCAAGGGAATCTGGTCAGGATCGAGAAGTCCTCGTCAGGGACTTGGGCCGAACGGCGACGGTGGAGGCGAATCTTCTGTTCCGAGGGAACTCCCTTCTCACCAAGGCACTGGACCTGCATATGCGTCGGCTAGGGAAGGAATACCTCGAAGAGACCATCGGAGAACGGCTACGCGAGATTGACGAGAGCGATCCTGAATGTGAAGTTGACCCTTCACGAGTCCATCGTTCGGATGACCTGGAACGCAACTGGAGGACACTCGTCTCGCTTACCACGAGTGTTTGGAAGTCAATTGCCGCTTCCACTTCTCGCTGTCCTGCAGAGTTGAGACTCATATTTAGGCATATCAGAGCTTGCGCAGAAGACCGCTACGGCGACTTCCTCCGAACGGTGACATACAGCAGCGTCTCAGGTTTCTTGTTCCTGCGATTCTTCTGTCCAGCAATTCTAAATCCAAAGCTCTTTGGATTGTTGAAAGGTAAGATCCCTTGTCCGTCCATTTTCTCTTACTTTCGTTCTTTCCCGCTAATCCTAGCAGATCACCCTCGCCCTCGTGCTCAACGAACGTTGACACTGATCGCCAAAGCCTTGCAAGGCCTTGCAAACATGACGACGTTCGGTAGTAAAGAGCCATGGATGGAACCGATGAACAAATTTTTGCTTGGCAACCGGGCCGAATTCAAGCAGTTCGTTGACGCGATTTGCGCGATTCCTGCTGACCGTCCTACCCCTATTGTCACACCATCTTATGCGACGCCGATTCAGATTCTTAACCGTCTGCCCCCCACCTCACGCGAGGGCTTCCCTAGTCTCCCGTTCTTGATCGACCACGCAAGGAGCTTCGCGAACTTGATAAGGATCTGGCTTGAAACAGCGCCTGGAAGACTTGCTGAGCTGGAAGAGATCGATCCGGCCCTTAAGAAGTTCCACGAGATGGCGCTTCGTCTCCACCAACGTACCAAAGAATGCCTTAGTAAGGCGGAGCAGGCAGAACGCCCGAATGGCAATCTCGAAGTCAAATGGGAGGAACTGGTGGATTCCATGGAACGATCGGCGACTTTTTATGATGACAGCTCCAAGCCCACGACACCGGCGACAGAAACGGCGATTGCAACGCCAGCATCCGTTCCTGGGAATCACAGAAACTCGATTGGCTACTTCGCTTCACGGCCTTCGCTCCCTCGACGGTCCACAGATTATGGTCCAGACGCTGAGGAGGAGACTCCTCCAAGCTCTTCGTCAGCGACCTGGGACCAGAGTCGTGTGCCCTTTTCAATACCCCGCTGGTCAGACACTCGAGACAGCGCCGGCAGCTCAAAGAACTCCTCCACCTACTCTCTTGAATATTCTGACCCCTCCAAGGCGCGCCGATCTAGCATGACGAAAGAGACGACGAGCAAGTATCGGTTCTTTGATTTTGTACCGGCCTCGTCAAGACGCAAGGCCAAAGACCGTGAGAGTACTCAGCAACACTCGCGCGAAGAACTACGGAACGAGTTCTGACGTACAAGTCTCTACTAGCCTATCTACTTCTTGGTTAGATTCGCGTTAAACCGTCATGATCTAAATATAGAGCATGATATTTTTCAGTGTTATTGGCTGATATCATATCAAGCCTAGCTCGCACTCTCGGCCCGCTCTCTGTTATTCCCGGAGCGTCCCCTCTCGTCCTGGATAATGAACGGGACATGTATGACTCCGCGGGGAAAAGGCAGTCGAGAGAAGACTTTCTATTGTATATCAAGGAAGGCCTCCTGTGAGCAAAATCTTGCATCATCTGGTGTATATTCTACCTCTTTCCGGCGATTGATCCCATGTGTTGATGATCTGACGTTCTGTCCCTTCTTGGATTTCTCTTCCCTTCTACCCTGCTCATTCTCCTTGAATAGCATTTGTCACGGTGTTGATACCCTGCTCTGATAGCTGCTTTTTTGGCTGGAAAATGTCAGCATGGCCTTTCATCTCGTAATCGCCGCTATGGATGGAAGGATTTCGCTGGACTTTCTCATGGCACAAAAGCAGTTCGTGTTCCTTTGTGTACATAACCTTTGGCCTTTGCATAGATGAAACAACTACTATTCATCCAATAGTTCCTTCTGCTTTGCACGGCTCGACCCGACGGTCTGTGTTGACCTAGGTAATAGATTTCGAACAACGCAGTGTATGGGATTGTAGACGAGTGAAAGAATCAATCTGTCCTCGAGACTGAATCATGTTCAACTTCCATCGCTCAGATACGCGTGTCATAGAAATACTTGCAAGTAGATATACACCTTAAAACACGGCCACTCGAAGAGCCTAAACTAGAATGCCAAACAATATGTGCGAAGGCTACATCGGTCCCTCGCCAGCTCCCGACGGGCATTCACATCCACAGACATATCTTGCCACTGGCAGTGCCACCTGCGATCCAGTTCTTGCTGCGGTGGAAGACAGCCACAGCAGGAACGGCAGTGATACCCTCGCCTCCTAACTGGGCGAGCTGGTCCCCGGAGCTACTGTACACGTCCACGAAACGGTTCATGTTTCCGATGCAGAAGCGCTGGATAGGGGATTGCGGGTTTGCTTGCCATTGGGGACGGAGGCTGCGAGACATCTCATGTTAGCTTTTGCGTAGAAGGGCTTGAGAATGGTAGGGATAGGGAGAGCCTTACATGGTCACCCATCGTCCAGTCTGGCAATTGTGTCGGACGACAGTGTCTGGTTTCATTTCGGCGTCTGAGAGGGTGTGCCCTGGTTTCCAGGAGGTGATGCCCTTGGCCCCAAAGTCGTAGATCTTGAGCGTGTCGTCGTAGGAGGATGTCGCAATCTGGCCGGCGCTGTTGAATGCGGCGTGGGAGACCGAGAGCCGGCTGACGTGCTCGCCTACCGGAACGGGTTCATGGTGGGAGAGCTTGCGTATATCCCAGAGACGCATGGTGCGGTCGAGAGAGGCGGTTGCGAAGTAGTGCGGGTGGGTTGGGAAGAGCGAGAAGCCGCCGATTTTCTTCTCGGAGAGTTGCCAGGTGGCTACGGCGCCTCTGCGCGAGGCGCGGGTGTCGTAGCGGCCGAATGCGCCATCTAGGGTTGTCCAGTAGAGGGTGTTGGGGTCGTCGGCTGCCATGTCGATGCCGGATATGGGGACGTCGTCTGAGGTTGACTCTGGGGCGTATTTCTCGACCGAGGTTGTCTTTTCCAGGTCCAGCTCGCGGATGGAGCTATCGTAGCTGGCACTGTAGAGGTGGGTTGGCTTGGAGGGGTGGACGTGCATGGAGCTAATGGTTCGTGTGTGTGGTTTGAGAGTGGTCAGGACTGGGTCTGGGTCGTCGTCATCTGCGTCTTCGTCGTCTTCCTGCTTGACGGCTGAGATTGGCTTCTCTTGCGAGGCGTCCAGGACACCGAGGTTGCCCATCTTGTCTCCGGCGAAGATCAACGGCTTGGCCTCTGACGGATGGAACGTCATCGTGTAGATTCGTTCGGGGGTGAGCTTGATGCCTGTGATGCGGTGATGTTAATATTTCTAGCCACAGCATGTCGCAGTTCACACAGAAGGCCAACGCACGATTAGGCTCCCACGCCTCCCACAGCCGCAACCCGCTCATCTCCTCTCTCAGCGCCTTCAGCTCCTTATCCGTCGTCTGCTTAATATCCTCATCACCAAAAGTCCGCTGATACGGCATCGCAACTCCCTTCGTCACCACATCCACCCCGATTAGACTATCACCGCTAAGTTTCTGCCCGGACACAAGCATCTCACTAAAAGAGAATGCATCCGACTTGCGAACTCTCTTCGCCCGCTCCGCCTGCTGCGCAGCCTCGTACTGCTCCTCCGCCTTGCGTTTCGCAACCTCGCTCTCCGCCGCGAGCCCTCTCAAACGCGAGGACGTACGCCGCGGTACTAGATCCTCATCTTCCTTCTTGATCTTCTTCGGCGGAGGCTTCTTCTTCGGCTTTGTCTGACCCCCTGGTGAGCTCCTCGCTAATTTGGGCGGGAAGAGACCGGACGACTGGGCGTCCAGGGTCAGCTTCTTGAGGAGCGCATCACGCTCTGCGATGTTGGCGAGACGCTGCTTTTCGAATTCGGAGAGCTCATTATCAGCGCCCATGATAGTGACTGCTTTGCGAGCGCCTTGAGCGTCCGCTGTGTATACCAATGCCTTGACAATCGAAGGAGTGGTGTAGATTCAGTTCTGTGTTGCAGACCAAACCCACGCTTCTGCCTGAGGAAACGCGTGCTGCAATGTCGCGCTGTCACGTGATATAATGGGATATGCTGAATAAGATTGGAACAAATGATTCAGTGCGTTTACTCTCTCTAGGTGTCATGTGGGAAATATAATCATAGAGAAAGAATATAAGATAAATAAGTAACAACTGTCTGCGGTGTGTTTTGTATAGAAAGCGTAGTTTTGCGCTATCTACTATGCGGTCGACCTAACTCCGTATTTATTTTTTTGTTGAATTTCTCCGACTTTTCATGTTGTCTACGTCAGAGTTTCGCAGACTTTCTGACGAGAGCCCACGCCCAGTCCATAGTCTGCTCGGCCGTGGTGTACAATGCCGCTACGCATCTCGCGCAGTTGCCTGCCGCAAGCAACCGTTAACTCCCCCGTTCCATTCCTCTACCAGACGCGGACGCTCGCCGCGAGCTATGCAAAATGGAATGCCCGCCAGGGCCGATCGCTTCAGTCGACATCGACTACCTTCACACCACCCGAATCAAGCCTAGGTAGAGGCGAAGAGTCTGTTCATGATGGAGAGAGTTCTGAAAACGCGACACCTTCCTTGAAATCTGATTCTGCCTCGCAACCCCCGAGCAATGATGGCCGGCGATCCCGGAAAAGTTACCTGAAGAGGCGCGGCACCACGGTCTCACAATCGCGGACACCACCATCCTCACGACCACCCCAAAAGCCACTGACGATGACACAGAGCGAGAAGAAGGCGTTCGGTGGTCTGCTGGAGCAGATGGGTGTGGAGGAGAAGGTTGACCCTGAGGCGGTTACAGAAGGAACAGAGAGGCCGGCACTGAGCAAAGACGAGATGTCTAAGATCTCCGCTATCTTTAACTCTGTGCTTGAGGACCTTCGGAAGGAAAAGGAGGGTTCTGAAGCTTCAACGGAGGGTGCCGCAAAACGCAAGACCCGGAGGAAGGTGGATGAGCCCGCGTCGACTTCGAAGCTGGGGTTCCAGAAGCAAGCGGGTGACTCGAATCCTCCAGAGCTGCGCAGTGATGATCCTGTCTCTGTCGAGCGGGCCATTCATTTCACCGTGCAAAGGGAGTCGGCGAAAATCGAGCGCGCGCTCCGTGCGGCAATTGACGAGGGCAAAGGGGATACAGGGATCTGGGAAGTGTGCAAGGAGAGAGTATTTTCGATGCTACGATATCTCGGAGATAGCCGGTTACCGGAAGACAGTGGCACGTCGCCGGCAAGCTCAGCGGGCGAGCCCACCCCTCACAGTCCTCTGGAGGTTCCTGAATCCGTGTCCGTGGAAGCAGTCGTCACAATCCTCTACCCGAAAATGCTCCTCGTGGCATTCCGTCTTCTGAACTCGCACTTCCCAGGCTCGCCCTTGATCGGTCAGTTCCGCTCGACGATCAAGTCGCACGGCAGGACCTCAGCGGTGCTGGGGAGTTCGACGGGTTTGTATAACGAGCTGATCTACTTCTACTGGCGCGGGTGCAGTGATCTACCTAGTGTTGTATCGTTGCTGAAGGAAATGGAGACTACAGGGGTGGAGCCGGATGAGCGAACCTGCGGACTGCTCAGGGCGATCTCCGAGCAGCGAGAACGAGACCTCAAAAATCATTGGAAACGGGTGCGTCGCGAGAATCAGAATCGGGGTTCGCTCCGTGATCCGTGGTGGGATATGGCACCGAATCGGACAGCTGTGAGGGAGTTGTTTGGGGAGAACGGGTGGTTGCCGCGATTGGAGAAGCGTGTGGAGGAGATTCAAAACATACAGAGCTCGACGAGATTACTTGCAGATAGGTTTAATCTGTAGCGGTGAAGTCCTACTGCCGGAGGCAGAAGAAAGGAGGTGTATATTATACAATGCCGGAACTCTACATTAGAATATGAATACAATATCCACTCCACTTATACCTCATCTCAGTCGAGGCTGTACCCCTTCAGACTAGATCTTCAAACCCCAACTCCTACCCAATCCAACAGCAGTGGAACCCATGAAGCCCAGGCACTGCTTGATACCGGTAATCTTATCACCTATATACTTGTTATCCTCGATACGACGATCCACAAAAGCCTGCGTAGCGGAGAGATCCGGACTCGAGTCGCGGGTCATGACAACCTCGGCGCTGGCGTAGATGGCGGAGATAGACAGTCGTTTGGTATACCACGATGCATCGACCGAGGCGTCTCCAGCAAGATCCAAAATATCAGAGGACAGAGCATGCAGCTCGGAGAGCGACAGAGGGATATTTCCAGCAAGGGACATGAGAGCCAGGGCCTGGGGGATAGCAGTAGTAGTCAGCACCATTCAACTGTATGCAATGCAATTCGTAGCAGAACTTACACCCTGCCACTGATGTTTAATCTCCGCATTCATCCGCAGCCGCTCCATGATAAGCAACCTGGTCTTCTCTTCGACAGACAACGACTTGCCCTGGGCTGCAATTTTGTCAAAGAACCCGTTCTCGACTTTCCCTCGCAAAAGGCCGCGCCGACTCGCCAGCCAGAAAAGGACGAGATCGAATTCTCCTCGCGGGAGCAGCTGGACCGAGACGTCGAGAAAGCCTGCGTCGCGGGCGCCGAGGGTCAGAGCTTCGAGTGTGAAGCCGTGCTTGGGGACATGGTTTAGGGCGGTGGAGAGGATGGTGGTTTGTGAGTTTGTGTATTCGTGGGGGGGCAGCTCGGGGTGGTATTGGGAGTGGTATGATCTTTTAGCGATACATTGTTGCGGTCGTGAGAATTGGGACTGTTGGTGGATGAGACGGCGCGGTGAGCTATGAGTCTGGTATAGACGGCGGGACTGCAGGGCGATGTAGGAGGAGTGGTTGGGGCGAGAAGTGAGGGTAATAGAGGACGAGAGAAGGGTGTTGATTTGTCTCTGGGAGCAGCGAGAAAGCGAGACTGGCTGGGCCATTGTATCTGATTGTAGAGAGTACTGTTCCCGTTCCTCTTGTTGGTGGTCTTTCAAGTGCAGTTAGAAAAGTTACTAGTGGCTTGATGAATGGGATGGAACATCGGGCCAGCCGGAGAAGGAATCTCGGTATAAGCGGTGGTCTGAGCTGAGCTGAGCTGAGCCAAGCGGATCTTCCTGTCAAGAATTCATTCTTCATTAACTCAGCAGGCAGTCCAGGTCGCACCATTTAGATGTGGTGTTAGCTTTATCTTGATTGCTGATAATGAATCATCTTCAGTCGATGAAGAATGAACGGAAGTGGCCTTATATGTCAGCTTGAATTATATAGGTACTTCATGATATATTTCCTTCCTTGAACTGTCTCATACTGGGATACATTGTCCAAGAGCAGTACATGAAATCTGACCATTGTTAGCTTCTCCATATGACAACACATTTATATATATCTAGAAAAATAGTATGATCAGGCCTGATCATCAACCTCAGTATGCTGCAGCGCTAACTGCTCCGAATTAAATCACATTTGGCTGGCCTATATATTTGATCGATGGTCGACAGTGATTATTACTAGTAGTACCTCTCTCTGGTGTAGCTATTATTATCATTCCGGATCAACAAATCACCAGACAGTTCTATGAACACAGAATTGAAAATAAATAGTAGAGTAGTTAATGTCAATAATAGTATCATGTAACTGACAGCAGCACATGGGATATACTAGTCTCGACTACTGCGTACTCAGTACTTAACCCCAGGTGCGTGGCCATTGGACTCATCCACGTCTGCTCAGCGCTTCTTTCCACTCCTCATATCAAAACAATCAACCCTTCTATCAAAAAGACTCGATCATTGAGTATTGAGAGATTCCATCTTCCTCCGCAATTCAGATATCCTGAATCGCTGGTAGATACTCTGTATACCGGCAAAGTTTGCATGATCCCTGTTTGACCTCAACAGGCCCAATCAGCGTCCCTTGTCTTCGGCCTGTTGTTTTCTTTTTTTCCCCCATTAGTACCCCCCTCGATTCCCTCTGATATTATCGTCTCTTATTACTCCAGTCCTCCCCCTACTTATCGTTCATTTGCTACTCCCTTCCCAGGTCTGAGAGCCCATTCGCTCTTAAATCCACAGTCTGGACGGACACCAAGCAGGACAGACCGGACGAACCTTCAACTCGGGAGGACTCAGATTCCAGACCATCCCATCCCATCTGATTGTCATCGTCGACTGTCACATCACATCTTGCAGCTAACAACAATAACACAACATCATGGGTGAGTGACCATCTACATCTTTCTTCGTTTATTTTCTTTTCTTCTTCAAGTCTCCATCATTATCAATCATCACCACCACAACCACAACAACACGCATCCCTCTGTATCCATGGTATTTCCATTGCGTCTCGTCCTCACATCCTCCTCCATATAAGTTGTTTTTACTACCTTACAGAGCACTGTTAGCCTTGTGTTGCTCTGTTGAACAATCACCTCCACCTTTTGCTTCTGTCAACCCCCTGTCTTGGCCTCCTCCAAGGCTGCTCTCAGTCCAATCACTGTTCGGGGTCCTGCACATACCATCCGGCTTGACGCTTGACATTCAGCGTTCAACACAATCGAGCTACTTTGTACCCTTAGTATTCTCTCCCACCATCCGTCCCTTTTCCTTCCCCGCCTCACCCAACCCCGAAAAGTCACCAACTACCATCGTACTACTGTACCTACTACTGTAGGAACCATCACCTTTCACACCCCCTCTTCCCATCCATTTATCCACCCGCTTCATCCCTTCATCAGTCCATCCAATCCTTGGTCCCTCACTCCATCAAAATTCTTTTCCCCCAACATTCCCGGAACTCTACCGCGCTGTCAATACCAGGTAAGAGCCATCCACGGGCTACTCGTCCTCCGCGAGCGAATCATCCTGGTTGAGAGAGCGCTGCATTTCGGATCCCCACGGGATTTCCGTCAATCGTTCCCATCCCTCTCTCCCTCCCTCCCTTACCTTTGCCCTGACACTTCCGATGATTTGACAGACATACATGCACACGCACACGCACACACGCAAAGTGGTTGACAAAGTGTGATTGATTTTACGTTCCATCTTCACCCCCGCTATTTACTCTCTCACAACCTCATCTTTCTCATTTCCTTTGATCATTTCGTTCCTCCTACCTTTTACCCTTCTCGCCTCCCTGGCACTTGCTTTGATTCTCTTCGCTGTTCCTATTTCCGATCGCGTTGATAGTGGACTCTTGGCTTACATTAAGTACTGTTCTCCAGCCGACGTCTATCGACCATACCAAGTAAGTCCTGGGCTTCTGTCGTGTCCTTGTCTAGTGTACATTCTATAGTCCATCACCTGCCATCAGAATGTCACTCCCAAATGTTCTTGAGCTGAAAACATTCTTCCCTTGCTCAGAAATGAGTTTCCTATGCCTTCATAGTTCCCATTTCCCGGGGCTGATGGCGCGCGGCTGATGATGCCGGGTACCCACTGTCCCTATCGATTGCATGTAACACACTTCTAACGTCTCGTTTGCACTCCTGCACCATGTTGTTTGTCTCAAGATTCCTTCTACCTTGTTTGTCTCAATTTTGTCCTTCTTCATTTCCGTGATAGAAATTTCACTTTCTGTGTGCCCTTTCTCCCCGGGTCCTCAACTCTCTGAGGTTTGCGCGTTGTCGCGCAGGCGGTGTCACCTGATCTCCCATTCTGCCGGTTCTCAGCGCTAGCGTTGGGGGTTTCCTCGAAACTCGGGAAGGACAGTTTGAGACCAGCCCCCCCCCTTTGAGACGTTACATTCCCGTCATTTCCTAGCCTCTCATTTCAGCCATACCCCTTTCGCTACTCGCGCTTCTTATCGATTTCTCTTTTTTTTAGTCTTTGCTGGGCTCGGTCCAATCTCGTCGATGCCTTCCGACTCTTTTGACACTGATTACGTGCAGCGCGAGAGGTCTCGCTCGCCCCGCCGACGTTCTCGCAGTCCTCGACGGAGCCGTCGCTCGTACTCCCCACGCAGTCGCTCTCGCAGTCGTGACGATTATCGCCGCAGTGATCGCCGGTCTCGGTCTCCTATGAGTACTGCTCAGGGCGCAACTGGAGGACATTCGGGATCTGGTTACGGTGGCCGCAGCAGTTACCCTCCTTCGAGATCTTTTGAGGACCGCGTAGTCGCCAAAGAACAAATGATGCAATCAGTACGCGAGTCGTCCCAACAGGACCGCCGGGTCTATGTTGGCAACCTATCCTACGATGTCAAGTGGCATCATCTCAAGGACTTTATGAGACAGGGTGAGCAGGGTCATATCGTGTCGACAGTGCGACGCAGCTTTTGTTGGATGAAAACTTGTGGCTGACTTTGGGGGGAATGATTTTCCGCATCGTTCATACAGCTGGAGAGGTTATCTTTGCCGACGTCTTACTACTTCCCAACGGAATGTCGAAGGTGGGCACCAATGCGTAGCGTGGCTGGCTTTTTCTTTTTCTTCTTTCTTTTTACTTCTGGATTTTCCTTGGTTTCTTGCATGGACGATTTGGGTTGACGGGCTGGGCCTGGCCATCCGGACATTGTAGGGATGCGGGTGAGTGTTTCCGGCTCTCATTAACCTCTTGAGCCTGCGCTAACAATATATTTCAGGATTGTGGAATACGCTACAAGGGAGCAAGCGCAGAATGCAGTCAACACGCTTAGCAACCAGAACCTCATGGGTCGTCTTGTCTACGTTCGCGAGGTACGTCCGAAGCCCGATCTGTGCGCGTCTCTCGCCCATTGTGTACGCTGACAAGATTTGACTAGGACCGTGAGCCCGAACCACGCTTTACTGGTGGACCTTCCAGAGGAGACTTTGGGGGTGCTGGTCGAGGTGGCTTCGGAGGCTACGGTGGCCCCCCCGGTGGTGCTCCTGGCGGTGGTGGAAGACAACTCTATGTGTCTAACGTTTGTTGCCCCTACTCGAATCATATAATGCTCCGTCATAGATCCGGTTATAAGTATTGACAATCTTGATTTAGCTCCCCTTCAATGTCGGTTGGCAGGACCTGAAGGATTTGTTCCGCCAAGCTGGTAAGTGCAGAACCGCTCCGCGGCAGCCTTCTATTGGCGATATTGCATATCGAATTAACGTCTGACCGTCGTGGACAGCCCAGCAAGGTGCTGTGATCCGCGCCGACGTTCACACCGACGCAACTGGCCGTCCCAAGGGCTCCGGTATTGTCGCCTTCGAATCTCCCGAGGATGCGCGCAACGCTATTCAACAGTTCAACGGCTACGACTGGCAGGGACGGACATTAGAGGTCCGTGAAGACCGCTTTGCCGGTTCCGGACCCGGCTTCGGCGGCCGGGGTGGCTACGGTGGCTTCGGCCGGGGTGGCTTTGGCGGTCGTGGTGGTTTTGCCGGCCGTGGCGGATTTGGCGGCGGCGGCGGCTTCAGGGGTGGCTACGGTGGAGCCGGTGGTTTTGGAGGAGGCCCCCAGAACTTCGAGCCCGCCGCATCGGCTAACCCCAACCCATTCACTGACTTTGCAACCTCTGGAGGAGAAAAGAGTCCCATCATCTACGTGCGCAATGTGAGTTTTGCCTTTTGACTCACACGGCTGGTCATCTCCGCCGTCGAGGAGCTTGTGCTAACGATCCTGATCACCAGCTGCCATGGTCTACTTGCAATGATGATCTGGTGGATCTCTTCTCCACCATCGGCAAGGTTGAACGTGCTGAAATTCAGTACGAGCCCAACGGTCGCTCTCGTGGCACTGGTGTAGTCCAGTTCGACAATGCGGAGACTGCGGAGACTGCGATTGGTACGTTACAGTTGGAAAATATCATTGACCGCAGACTGACTAACTCCTCGGCAGCCAAATTCACTGGTTATCAGTATGGTGGTCGTCCTCTCGGTATCACGTTTGTCAAGTACATGAATGCAGACCAGGGCCAAGGCGAACCAATGGAAGGCGCAGAATCCACCACCGGAATCACGCAGGATCAGATCATGTAAATTGCGGGTATTATTTCCTGGGAAAACTACTTTAACCAGAATTTGCGATGTATTACTCATAAACCAGGAATTGATGACATACTGACCTGCATTTCATAATTTGACTATTTTTTTCAAGTTCTCATTCTACTATTACACCTCCTGATGCTGGTTTGTGTATTTGATTTTTGTTGAATGGCAGAGCTACCATTATTGTAGCAGTATACGTGCCTACCTTGTCCCATTTCAAAAGATCTTCGATTGTCGCGGAACATTCAATTGATGTAGGAATCTGCGAGTGTCTCTTTGGTTCCATCTGTTCGCTACCCGGATGCCTTGCCCTCGATCGCGACTCTACCCCAGAGACGCGTCCCTGGGTGCCAGTTCTGGCACAGACAACCCCGGCGGAGATCCAGATGGTCTTGACGCAACCCGGTCACCAAATGAGGCGATTGTCAACCGCCGCGCTTATCACATAAAAACTCAAGGATCAGTGATAGAATCGTGTTTTGTGTTGCGTTGGGTGCAATGTTAAAAGGTTTTCTTCATGCAGCGGATCCAGGGTATTACTACTGCGGCCTCCGGTATTGTGCACTGGCACAGTAGTCCGAAGGGACCTTAGAAGATTATATTTGGGCCAACAATCTCGGCAGATCATTCCTGTTACGCCGAACCTCAATATAAGAGGTACGCTCTCAAGTCGTAAGAATACAGGAAGTGCACCTGGATCAGTGTGTTTGTGGGCGCACCAAGTCATCGACTGGCGCCCTCGATTTTTGTCTCTGGAGAATCCTCATCGGGGAAGCAGTAGATGCTGGTGGCCTTCTTATAAATGACCTGTCTGTTATGGCCATCAGTGATCATACGTAACTACCCTTTCCACACTTGCCGGCGGTAACCTCATGGGTCTCTCGCAGCTGCATCCCTCACGTATGAGCGGGTTGTAAGCATCTCATTAGACGAACGTCCGCCGTGACCTAGAAATTTGTTCATTCGACTTATCTACGAGCAACCCCGGCACTCGGCTCTAGTTTTTCCCATGTGGAATGGTTCTTTCTTTTGGTCTTGGCTGGGAAATCTACCGTGTACTAGATTCAACGTTCCTGTGCCTGTAGGATCTTCGCACATACTTTTCTTGCCATCGTACCTTCCTCCACGATAGATGCACCTGCCTTCGTAATAGCTTCCCCCGTGGGTTTAAAAGGATTTCCTGCTCGATTTCATTATGTCTTCTTCTTTTCCTCTCCTCACACACAAATTCCAAGGCAAGTTATATACTCACCCATCATGAAAGAAGTCTGGATTGCGCTGATTATTAGTTGTGTCGCTCTCGGAGTGTCGGTGGCAAGTATGCTGCTCCCTGTCAAGGCATGGCTGCGCTACTGGTTTCCCCGACTGTGGCCGCCGTCGGGCCAGAATGATGCGCGCCGTCCAGCCGATCTCGAGTCAGGTGGTGGGGGCAGAACAGACGCTTCTGGAGGAATCAATCCTGCCCCACCGGACCCCCTAGACCAGCGCGATGATCAGCTCCAGGATCCACCAGATCTTGTCGGGAGAGACGAAACTCCCGGTCCTTCGGCACCATCTAACTCAGGTGGTGGCAGGGCTGATCCGAGCGCGTCTGAGGGGTCACTGACGAGGACAGATTAGGCGCAGGGCATGAAGGTCAACTTGACTCAGGTCATCTCCGAAGACGCGAGATCGGTTGACTGGATTGGTACACTTCGAGACCCCACCCCTACACCCGGGAAGCGGTGGCTGAGGGAATGGTGTAGGAGAGCTCCATCTTTCGAGGCGGCTCACCTTGATAGATGGAGTGGTGGGGCCACCAGCGACGGGCTCGCACTTCTTCGCAGTGCTGGTGACTAGTAACCTTCGGGTGAAGCCAAGACGAGCCCACATGTAAGTGATTCATTGCTTTGGGAATCTCGAGCGCAGGAAAATGACATGAGACAACTCACTTTTGTTTCTCGACACTATTCCTGCTTCGAACGGACAATCTCTATGCCATCCTTTCTCCCAGGATAGGCTCGGGTCAGTACATTGTCCCCAAGGTAGTCTGACTGATTACTGAGCGCAACCAGAACGAATTCACTCTCCTATCCCCGCGTCCCGAGCGTCTCTCTCCTTGCCTTGGCCACATGGCTTTGGCACCCGCAGACCGCTCCGTTCTCAATTGATTGGTCACTGATGTTTTCACTGTCCTGTCCCCAAACTCTCGACAGCCAGGATGTTCGGTGGTCCATTGATGCCTTTCTGGCAATGAAGCAGCCGATTTGGAAGCTAAGGCGGCCGCACTGACGGGAGAGGGGGCCAACGGAGCGGAGAAATCGAGTGCCGGAGATTCCACCGCTGGCGCTGTCTGGCTGGCTTCCAGCAAAGAGTACAGTGCAGCTTCAATTATCAGGGTGACAGCATCAATTCAATGTACATATTGTCGCCACTCTCTATGCTGGATACCAAATGCTGGACCAGCTTGGACATGTCCTGTACCGAGATGAAATGAAGTTTCATTGATTTATCAAAGTCATTCAGCCAGTCTTCTTCCTTAAAATAGAAATGAATTGTCCCAGGAGCGCACATCATGTTTTCTTTTTCCTTCAACAACACGATGCTGCAAGAAGCAGCGTCGGGATGGTACCAGCTATCTGGATTCCCTCATCTGCAGTTCATGAGGCTTTGCGTTGATATTTGCGTTGATATTGAAGCAACCTTCTTTCCTGTTCCAGGCAGTAATCTCTTTTCCACTGACCGTAAACACCTTGCGTCATCTTCCGCAAGTCCCGCGACCAAGACCTATAGGGAAATTTCAGGAATAGTTCTTCTTTCTGCGCGGATCCTTTGATAAGCTTACCAGTACTTTTCATTATGCCAAAACCATGCTCCGGTGAGACGACATTGGTCAAGCCAAGGACGGTCTGCAGGCCATTCACACCTTCCCAGATTTCGAACCACCCAGAACTCAGCCCGATTCTTGTCTTCAGACAAAGGGTATTTTGCAATCAAAGTCTGACACCTGGGACAGGCTCCTGAGACCAGCTTCACGGGGACAAGAGGCAGGAGATCCCGATGAGGTTTTGAAAAAATCAAAGTCCTGCGCATGTGAAGATCTTTTGCGGTTTGCTCCCTGGAGACGAGATATAGGAGATCCTGATGAGGACAAGCAAAGCTAGGCTCAGCTGTGAGATGAGCGTGGGAGGAAAAGAAGCTTATAGTATGCCGACCCGTTACACATAACTGGCCAGTTTCCTTAATATATACTATCAGAGCAACTCGCACAAGGCAGCCAGACCCAGTGCTAAATAAACAGCGGTGGACAAGGCTGGGTCTTCCTCCATTGTCAAAGTCATACTCAAATGGGCCGTATTTGGTTTTGGGCTGACTCGCGGGTGATTTGAGGATCTTGACAAGCTGGTCTCGACCTCGGATCGTCAGAGAAATACAGGGACATAGGTCAGCTATACCAGCGTAGTAAGTGCAGAGTCTCTCCAGAGCTGATAGTCCCAGTGAATGTCTCACGAATTCTTTCCGTGGATGGAGTTTCAAACACTTTCCACAGTAGGCCCAGCGGCGATTTTCGAGTCGAAGGAGGAGTTGATTTCGCGGCACATCCTGACTGTTCACGCACAGGATTGGATTCCTAATACGCAAGAGTCGTGGAAATTCAAGATCTTTGTGCTTCACTATCGTCCCGAATAGGCCGAAGAGCTCTTTGCAGCTGAGGGATAGACAAACTTGATCGACCAGTGAGAGGTGTCCGTAGATCTTCTGTAAGATGGGCTCATCCAAACAAAGTATGGCGGAGTATTTTGGCCCTTTCTTCCCAAAGATATGAAGCAGCCTGAAGTGCATCTTTTGACATCGCGACATATTCGAGTCTTCAAGGCGAAAGATGATGTTGGACGTGAGGCAGTTTTGGTTTTGGATACAGACGCGATGTAAAACGAGTAGACCGAGAGACTCAATCTGGTCTATGGATACTATTTTGTAAAAATGAGAACGAGAAGACTCCGGGACTGCCGTCTGACGTACTGATTCAACATCGGTAGGTTTGAATGATGCCTGTTTTGTCTGGTATACACGCAAAATGAGCTCAGTTCCTTAGATCGATCAACCATGGGATGTTGTCAAGACCTGCACTCAGTCAACGTGTGGTTTCCTCCTTCTAGGGTCCAAAATTCCCCTGAATGAATTGAAATGTGCACAATGAACAAGATTCATCGCTGTCCCTTGGTACTCTTGATACTGGTCAGCCGGCTTGCTTCCTTAACCTTCCCATCTTAGCATTTCTATGGTGGACTTATCCCATAGGTTAACATTGGGTCGCGCCGTTACAAAGAGTCAATTAATCATTCTTCTCTTGTCATGAATATCTCACGAGGATTGCCAGTGAAATTGCGAGATCTATGACGTCGAAGATAGGCTGTCTCACTGGGGACATCAAAAGTATTTTTCTTGAAGACATAGTCAGTTCAGCAGATCAGGTCTACTATGGTGGCCCTTAGTAGCCTTTAAATCAATTTCCATAACGAGGTGGTCACGGTCTCTAGTAGGATTCGGTAGCAAGATCAAGCTGATTTGCCCGTAATGAAGTGTCTTGAGATCCCTACTAAGGTCGTAATCATCCTCGGCTTTTTCCTCGTCGTCGTCTGCACTGCTAAAAAAATGATTAATGTTAGATCGCTCGTTTCTTTCTATATAGACTAGAGCGCCTAGTCGACTAGCGGGATAGCCTGCCCCTAGAAGTACTCAGGAAGCAATAAATCAAAGTGGGCCAGTGCCCATCACGTGATACTGGAATGGCTAAGATCTTGCTTGGTAAATTGAACGCTTAAAATGGCGTCGAATGCAGCTATTTTCGGCGCTCAATTTACCATCACTTAGCGTTGTGGTATGTTTCCCCAGTAGTGAAGACGGCCGAAGAATTCCATCACCAGCGAAGAGACAAAAAGTTCTCGAAGAAAATTACGTGATATGATATTTGAAAAGGAATAACGGGCAAAAAAAGAGAAATGATCGATGCAGGGTTCGACTGCGATCCCCTGCGATTTTATTGTAAAGCAGGTGCCTTAACCACTGGGCCAATCGATCTATATGTTGATGATGTGGCAATAATTGAGTTCCTTGACCAGTCGCAAGCTCTTATGCCATGACCGTGATAAGATGTCGAGGGGCCTAGATTCATTGCACTTTGTATACTACTTAAGCGGATCAATTTTGCGAGCAAGAACTCTGCATGCTGATCTCGGTCTAGCTGTTCACAGCGTGTGGTACGGTAGTAATCTCTGGAGGCTTGTCTATGTTGAGATCGTGGGGCTGATATCCATATGCTTCAAGAGACGTGACGTGTATTCCAGGAAATATAAGAATATAGTACAAGGAAGCGAAACATCAGAGTCAATGACGCATGACATAGGAAATGACAAAGGAAACCACAAAGGAAATACATCGCACCGCATGGGGATTCAGAGTCAAATCAAGCGCGCACGCCGAGCAGACAAGCAATCCAGATCCCCAGCTCCACAGCCGTATCCAAACAATCCATTCATTCGAAAAAGAAAAAACGACAAGCACCCCAATTGTGAAGTATCCCAATTCATACCGTCGGCCTCCCTGACATCGTCACCCAAAGGAAAACCGAGGAGACGTCAGCTAGTGACGCGGGTGATCACCTGTGGACGAAGTATATGCTGATGAAGTATATAATGTACAGAGAAGAAGAAAAAAGCAGTTGGAAGTGAAGTGTTTGCGTCAATTGGATGCTTTCACGCAGGTATATGATTTGCGGGTGGGTAGTGGCCTGGAATTTGCAACTCAAGCGCAGATACACTTGGTTTAGATCGCCTCACATCACTTTCGGGATTTGTTATATAGGAGCCGTAGGCTCCTTCCGAGGTAACTTCAGACAACGGCGTTGCTGCAGCGCTGCTCATGTTGAACGGGGCTCGTTCATTCTTGAGGCCCTCACTAAGCTGGTGGCCGGCATCATTACCTTCGATCATGGAAGTTTCATGATCTCCGTCGATCGAGGTAGGGACGGTATTGTGCGTGCGATCGGTGATGTTCGTCGTGGTCGGGGCAGTGGATCCGCTCTCGCGCCTGTTCCTCTGTCGATTCAGTGAAGGGTCACGGGAACTAGCGGACCCCATTCCGGTGAAGAGCATGGGATGTACGTCGCTTGATCTGTCGGGACCCAGATTGTCTCTCTGGCCACCCAGAGCGTTGCTCTGTTCCTGTTGCTTTTGACGAGCGACAATCTCAGCTGGTCCCATCCAACCGGAATAATATCTATTATCTTGCTCTGGGGCCGAGAGCCCGTAGTTCCCATCGTGCTCTCCGACCGCGTTTCGAGTTTGGCTACCATCTCGTCCCGAGATAGAACGATTTCCATCTGCAAAAGGAGCTCCGTCGGGCAGGGACCCTGCAGCAGCAAATAGGTCGTGCCCGCCAGAACTCTCACCACTGGATGGAGATAGTGGGGCTTGCACGTGGCGATCAATCTGCACGTCACTCGGGAAACGGCCACCAGGCTCGCGAGGCGCAGACGTCGGCCGCTCCTGGTTCAATACGACTGCCTCCGCTGCATACGGTGTGCGATCGGCCTCGTCTTCATCCAGATCAATGCTGGTCCGAGCGCTCGCGCCACTCACACTGCGGACGTGTCGCCTAACGTATGCATTACGTGCTTCGCCAGTCTTGGAGATCAAGCTTTCGATGTCTTCGTACCACGCCATCATGGTCTCGTGTGATTCCGCGCGGAAGACCCACGAGTGACCACGATGCATGGGGCCGGTCTGTCGGCCTTTGAGCATGAATTTGTGCGACGTTGAGTCCGGCTGCGAGTGTGATCCCAATTTCTGCTCCGGTAGGTACAGTGACATCACTGGCGTCTGCCATGCTACCCGATCGGCAGACTTGAACTCGTGTAGATGAGTCGGTGACAAGACATACCTATTTTCTAATCAGAAAGATGGCAGACATTGACAATGAGAATACTTACCAGCCGGGTGTATAGCTCTTCAGATACTTGCTCTTTCGCTCCAACATGCCGGATCGAACTTCAGCCGCAGCCGGATGATCCTTGCCAGGGTAGGTGATGTTCTCCACGTTCCGGAGAGAAACGCGAGGATCGACGAGTTCGTCACTATTGGCGATGAAGTGGTTCCATTCGTGGTCATGAGGCATCGATATGGGTCCTGTCCGGAGCTTCTCCACGGTGTCATAAGCCTCATCGGCTTCTCGCTTGAGGATGCTGGCATACGCATTGTACGCCTTCTGTATCTCACTGACGACAATCGATTCAAGTTCGCGACCGGAGTTTTCCAGGTTTAGGAAAGCCTACAGCCGGGTCAGTGACCAAAGTCTGTAGGGATCTTTAGAAAGAAGACTCACACGGTGGAGGTAGTTTTCCTCCTCAATCTGCTTCTCAATCTGCCTGTCGACACCCAACCGGATAATGAACGGGTCTCCTTTGCCTGAAGTAGCGGACGGATCGGTATCGACCAGACCTAGCGCTTCGTGCAGTTGGCGAACCGTCTTGCGTGTGTTCTCTACTTCTTTGTCGACGGAGTTCCGGAAATCGCCTTGAAGGCTCTTGATTTCTTTGGTCTTCTTTTGCAGGTCGTTTCGGAGGCCCATGAGCTGGTTAACGACTTCGCTCTCCACCTCGGCAGCCTTGTTAGCTTCTAGGTAACCTTGACGGTGGAAATCTCGCAAAATGTCGGTTGCATCGGCGAGACCGCCAGACTTGAGAAACGTCGGAGGGAGCGAAGCGTTATTTACTACATTCGACGCCGACAGGTAGAGCTTAGACCTGGTTTCGTAGGACTTCTGGACTTCCTTGAAAAAGACGATGAGATCTTTCAAGACCTTGCGCCAAGCTACTTTGCATTAGCATACTATTGATCATTGAGATACATGCTCCGAAGAAGAAATATGCATACCTTGAAAGCGTTGCGCCATGACCTCAGTCGGGTTCCCGTTCGTCGGGATCGGGACATAAAACGCACTGTGCTGATCATCCGCGCCATCGACGCCATACTTTTCCTTATCACCCAAGACCAGACTCCTCACACTGCCTGCGCGTAGGCTCCGACGGCTCCCGCTGCGACGCATACTGCCTTTCTTGCTGAGCGACGATTTCTTCTTCAAAGTAGTTGACCGTGTCGGAGTCGCTGAACGGGAATGTGACATCTGCGAGGCGGAACGTTGTACACCAGAAGTTGACGGTCCATCGAGCACAACAGAACCACGCTGACTGGGCGCGTCAAACTCCTCATGAAAGCGAGGATTGTGAACGTTTGAAGGAGGGTCGACGACAGCACCGTGAGCGTAGTTGTAGCCTGAATTGCTGGCCACAACGGAGTTGGGTCTAGAGCCGGACCGCAGGCTGTAGCCTCGATTTAAGAGGATGGATTCGGTTGGTGGTGACAACGGACGATATGCATCCTGCACAGGTGTATGCGCCTGAGCGGTCATTGCCATGGCTGGAAAGGAGGGGCGCAGCGATGATGACGCTACCCAGGATAGTCGGGCGGTGCAAGTCCTACAGTGAGATAAGGGAGCGCTCCAATCAATGCGTCGTCGGTTTGTCCAGGAATGTTGGAAATTGAACGGGAGTCCCTGGTAATAAGGAGAACGGGGGGAAGCGAACGAGATGGTAAAATAATCATAAAATAATCATAAAAGGAGCCAAACGAAGCGCACGATCTGAATATGAATCAGGATAGTCGAGTCTGGTTACCAGGCGAACGGAGGTGTCGATGGTCTGGAGCGAACTGTTTGCGGGGGGGATTCAGAAACCAAACTGCCAAAGAAAAGCGCGCCCTTTTCGCGATGGCGATGATCGGCTCAGTTTGGGAGCATGTAGATAGATTAGTCGTGAGATGGATTAGGGAGTAACTAATATAGGGATTCTTTTTAGATGGTTCAAGTATGAGCCCCACAGCTCTAGGGAGGAACTATCGAAGAAGGGAATTTTCATTCCACGCAGGGGAGTTATGAGAGGGAAATTAAGGAGAGGATCTGGAAGCCGAACGAATATAAGGTAGTAATTATTTAAAAATCAAGAGATCTGTCGTTATAATCCTGAGATCGACCAGGGAGTGTAGAAAGAAGTAGTCGAGATGATTATGAGGTGGGTGATGAACAACTAACTGCTGGACGGTTCCGGATGACGTCTACGCTCGACAAGAACAATGGAATGCGACGTTATGACGACCAGGAGAGGGCTATCGGGCACTTACAGAACGGATTTCCCGGGCCAGTGGAAAAATGAAGAACAGACAGTAGTCATGAAACTTTTACTTTCTCCAGGATACTTATGGGCAGGTAAAAAGAGATCACTACGGCATGGGTATCTATACGATTGAAATTGAGATACTCCGTACAGGTACGGACTACGGAGTACTTCGACGGACAAACTACAGACCTCCTTTTCTGAACAAGAGAAAGATATGCAATTCTAATAAGCTGAAGCATTACAGTACTATTAATAAACAATAAAATGAACATCATTTAAATGATGTTGCCTATTCATCTCAATTGATAATAATTAATCCAATAATCCGGAGATAATGATGATCATGAAACGGTGGACTACTGCCAACCTAGGTAGCAAAGTACCAAAGTACATCCCCCCTTTTGATAATTGAAGCGTGGCTTGTGGAATGGCTTGAACTTAATGCATTAAAGTGGCTGTGAACCGCTTACTTTTCCAGCTGGACAGCAATGGCCACTAAGAAGCTCAGAATCATGTGGACACAGTGTGTAATTGTGTAAAATGAGCCAATGTATCCGTACAGAGTACGGAGTACTCCATACCTCCTTCTAGCGCTTGCACAAGTTGTTCTTCATAGCTTCGATGGTGTTCCCCCTTTTTAAGTGGCGACTATGATACCTACGCAAGTCGCAATTAGGAGGCAAAAGCAAAAAAGAATAACGGGAAAAAAAAAAGAAAAAAAAAAGAAAAGGAGACGGGCCCGCTGGAAGATCCTTCTGCTTTCCCCATCTGGCGAACGCGCCCAAACTGTCAATTATTATTTCTTCGACGTCATGCACGGTTCATCGTCTGTGATACGCATCAGTGTATAGTTGCCCGGCACCTGGAGCTCCAATCTGAGGTACCTCTGTTTCTGTCTACAGAGTACCACTGGCTACTATCAACCTTGAATTTGCTCAGACATCAACATAATCTACTTGGATTAAGTCATACCTAGGCTCGTATGCCTCAGGTACCACGAACGTGCCTTGTCCGACCACTCCCAGAGGTAGATTCCCCTCTTTCGAACCATGATTTTTGATAATACTTACTTCAGATGATGCATGAATCATACGGAGGAGGTCTCCATGATTATTCAGTCCTGGACATGTTCGGATAAATCTGATGGACCCAACTTTCTGCACCTATGAAAGTATTCGGTAGATAGATAGTATCTAACTGCACAGTATGCCAGTGATATTTTTTCCGCAAAGAGTATGCCTGGTTTCATTGTCCAGCAGGTATTATTTCGACAGCACTGCTCATACCAATCTCTTACTCACTTTCATAGAGCATCAAAAGTTATCCTAAGGAGAACATTATGTCATGCTAAGGGCAAGGGATACACAGTTATGAATAATGTGACATCATATTCGTCCCCCGCAGGGATTGTCATGCACACCTTAAGTTAATATTGACCTGCAAAGCAAGTGTCTCCTGTTCCCCATCGAGTACTTATTTTCCTTTCTGCTATCCAGTCATGATCTTCACTCTTGAAAGTCTAGCATTTCGTAGCCGGGCTGTACCATGATCTGTCACCACTGTCACCAATGCCACCACTGAGATGATTTAATTTGTCCATAACATATGCCAAGTGCACGCCCATAAGGGAAATTGTTACACGTCTGACATTCCAAAGTAATTCTACTTCTCAGCTATTCCTTTTCGTAACTATTGTCTCATGATCGACCGTCCGAGTAGATTCGCTCAATAGCTGCATCCATTGACAATAGTTCACCAATTGGCCGAGGAGACGCAAACTCTCGCATGCTATCGTCAAAATCTCTTCTCATGACGCGATCCGCTCGATTTTTTGTTGATCAAAGCTTAGACTAAGGGCGCTCGCTCAACCATCATGAAGAAGAACAGAAAGATATCATTGTGTGGAGCATGCCGGATTTGCTAGCTGAAAGGCATCCGACAGGAAACGATAATTTACACAAAAGAGACTGAAGACTGGCAGGATTGAAATTGCAACGGACATCGATTCTAATCACTTCATGATGCGGGTGCGGCGGATGTGGGAACCTCAATGCCGTATGTCTCCTTGAGTCTCTCTGCGCGTCTCTCTGCATACCCGGGACCGTAGATACCTATGGCAAACGATTTAGTAAAGCCGCCATAACTGTGATGTCCTGAGAGTTTGGGTATTAACACACCTCGTCCCTCACCCAACTCGGCAAACGTCTGCTCTGCCGGAGTTCTGTACGCCTTTCTGATCTGTGTACGGCGATCAAATTCATCTAGATCGCTTTGTGCCTTTTTACCCCACAAGGTTCCGCCAGTGAACTCGAAGGCGCCCATGGCCGTCGCCAGCGCAGCCCCGTAACCCAGAAGGGCGGGGAATGTCCGAGCTAATGCAAAATCAGCAATTGCCGCATGTGCATATTTCCAGAAAAACAAAACAGACCTCGAAGACCCAGAATGGCTCCGGAGAAGAAACCGCCGAGGGCTACGTTGTAGTGGTCGTCCTTCTCCCGCAGGTTGGCCGAAGCGTTCTTCACAAACTCATAGGTACCACCCATTGCGGCTAGAGAGCAACTGTCAGAATAATTCCGTAGACCAATTGATCTATTGTATGTGCATCCGTACCGAAAACACCGATTGTGCCGCCACTTCGCACGAAGACACCCCAGGGTCCAACGTTCTTCCTAGTGAGGGTGTTCTGGACGGCCGACGCGAAAAGACCGACTGCACCAGTAAGCACGGTGGTCTTCATCGCCGCCGAAATCGTATCCTTCGGGTGGTAGTGGTGATGCTCATCTTGCGGGGCCATGGTGGCGGCTTATGGCAAGAATTGTCTGCTGGATTGCCGTGGACAGGTCGTTCGGTCGATTGGGGATGTTGAATTTGGGATGTCCGGTTCTGCCGCTCGCGACCGCTTTCCCTAGAGTGGAGCTCCATGTGAGGTCAATGAGCGCAAATGACCGGTAAGTAGTCATTTATTTACTTTATTTTGAAACCTACGCTTTTAGATATTGTCAGTACCTATCACATTTCTGATAGTATTTACTCTTTACTGAAATATCTTGTGCTGATCGAAAGCGCCTTCGTCCTCAATCTGGCCGCTTGTTTTGCCTATAGAGGTGTCCCCGCTATCCTGCCTGCCATCTTGCGACAAGGGACAAGTGTTTTCCAGCAGTTACAACCAGTCCTTTTCCCAAATATTTCTGCGAACCTTGATATAGATTGTATGGGAACTGGGATATTGAAGAACGTCCAAGCTTTGGGCCTGGTGTTGCAGGAAACGTGAGCTCTGAAGGGCATACCCATGTCGTCTCCAAGGTCCGGTATGTAACTTTGTTGAAGATACCCATCCCATCACCTTCTTGAAGAATGCGCATTTTACCAACACCAACATTTTTGACTGCTAGGCAAGACTGCCCCACGGCTCGTCCAAGATATCTACGATTACGATCCGGCCAATCCTCCAGGAACTGGCCGCAACCTTCTCTCGGACGTCCCTCCAGTGTTCCCTGAAGGTCATGAAGGTCCACCCGACTTCATCTCGCCCTCAGCATGTCGCCATCAGTATATGACCAAATCGAACCAGAGCTTTCTACCCCAAGCGGAGCAGAAAAGGAGTACTGGAAATCCTTCCAAAGTGTCAGCAGTATGCTGGAAGTGTCGATATCATCTTCAGCTTGTTGTTAGCTCGACCCCCGGCATTGGTCAATCCAGTCAAGGGTTGCCGGATCACCTGCACCATCTGGTCTATAAATCTGGACGGCAGAAAGGAGGCGCTTTGCCAGCGGAGGTATCACCTAAGGGACAGACTGTGGAAACATTTCACTATGAGTGTTCATATCTCACATGTCCTGTGACGGTGTCTGTGCGAATCGCATCGCCAATTCTTGCTGACGAATGGGTGCGGCTGCTGGTAGATCCTGAGCTGCTGCGACAGCGGGCGGACGAGGCTATTGCGACACATCCTGAGCGTTTGGAAGGTGTTGGTCGACCGTCGCCTATCACGGTTCTAGAGAATCTTCGCACTTACATATCCAATGCACTTCATAACAGTCAGCATAGCAAGTCTATATCTGCGATAAACAAGAGATTCATGACTTGTTTCGGCGTTGAAGGAAGGCCGTGCAAAGACCTGTTGGAATTTGTTGGTTTTTCCGTGAAGGTCTGTATCACGTACCTCACATCGGGTTTTCGACTTAATTCTAATCCTTTGCTCAGAACGAGGGATTTTGGGAGCCTCCCAAACCAAATCCTTGGGCGGAGTATCCCTATCAGGATCAACTGAAGATATTTCTCGACGACGTTATACATGAACTCTCTGCACTTATAGAGCAGCGGCCTTTGGCAGAGAAGAAGGGCCATCAGGTGCAGAATACTGAAACCCCGGCGTTGAGTGATATTCTCTATGCAATGGATGCTTTAGATTGTCAGTCTTGGGTCGCAAATACCAGAAATGGCGTTGCTAACATAGCGCCAGATCCCAAAGCTTTAAGGGCGAATGAGTTCCAAATGGCACCTGCACCGTATGGCCACAGCAATCGAGTGTCTTTCGCAGAGTGGCTGACTAAATATCTAGTTACTACGAAGATTTGGGTGTCGTGGAGGACATGTCGGCATCGTCAGTCGTGGAAGCCTTCAATAGGCAAGTTTCCATTGATCCAGCAAGGTCACCGCTTTACCTACAGTGTCTCAAGTCTATTGGAAACTTGAGGGGTGGCGATGATGCCCAGATCATAGAAACGGCGGTTCAGTTGGCGTATGCCGAGGGTCGATACACCCACGAGGATATTGTGGATGCTTACAGGTACTTTGGACTTGATCACGATGATCCTCGCCTCACCGATGAAAGCATAGTTGGAAAGTTCTACGCTTTTTTGAGTTCTACTACACAGGAAAATGAATCGCGCATTCGACTCTGGAGAATCGGGGATAGCAGAAGAAGTGAGCGTATCAAGTCCGCGGCAGAAGACAGTGAGTGATTCCCTCTCTAAGTTCTACTATATTACTGTACTAATAGTTGAGCAAGGGGTCACCAATGTTGAGCAAGCTCAGGTCTTCCTCGGCGTCGATAGTAAAACAAGCGACGAGTTCGTTCTGACCATGTATACCACGAAGGTAAAGGGCTAGTCGGCTTTGCAATAGGCCTGGATGCTGATTGTGTTCAGGTTAACGACAACCCGTCGACTAGGGATATCGCAAGGCGTGCTGTCGAGCTAATTGCGGAAGCTCGAAAGTCGGCTGTCTTGAGGCATTTTCTGAAGACGGGCGAAATGACAACCGGGGAAATGGATGTTGCCGATGCCTATCGTTTGCTCCAAATTCCTGATCGCACCGTGGACGATGGAGCGATAATGGCAGCTTACACAATTTGTGTTGATGAAGCTCCTGGACAAGCCGAGCGATACTATCAAGCCTTGAGCATCATCGCCAAGGACAAAAATAGCTCTCTACTCAGCAGTATGATCGCGGGGCCGGTTGCCGCATCTGGCCGTGACTTGTCCGAATGGCCCGTCGGATTGCAGAACATTGGCAATACCTGCTATCTCAATAGCTTACTACAATTCTATTTCTCCATTCGACCCTTCCGAGAGATGGTCCTGGACTTTGAGAGTTTCAAGATGGAGCTGGATGACGAGAGTTTGAGCAAGAAACGCGTTGGTTCCCGCGAAGTCCTGAAAAAAGAGGTTGAGCGGTCTCAGACGTGTAAGTGTGGTCCAGTTGGATGTGCAATATCCGAGCGACTGACCAATCTCTTCATTCGCAGTCCTGAGAGAATTACGGACGCTGTTTCAAAACATGATCACTTCATCAAATTCCTTTGTGACTCCTCGTCCGGAGTTAGCACGTTTGACGCTAATAAGCCCGTCCAATGAAGCAGCAATTCGGCGCCGGTCGACGATATCTATGACCAGACCTGGCGGACTGGGAGAGATAAATGGCATGCCTATCATGGGTCCCCTCGGCCCGCCTTTGCAAACGACAGATCGAAGCCATAGTCCAACAGATGCCGAGACAGAAAGGCCCAAACGTAAAACAACAAGCGACGTGGATAGTGAAGCAACGCTTGTATCGGAAACTGCCAAGCCAGATACGTTGTTGGCTCCCAACGAGGACAAGGAAAATGAAGCGCCACCCGCGGACGCCGTGTTGACAGATCTCTCAGTATCTCAAGATATCGAGAGCAACCTTTCCCCCAAAGATGAGGCGCTGGCTATCCCTTTCGGGCCACCGAATCAGCCCCCTCCTGTACCTCCGCGACCAACAATACAAGTCGATCCACAAAAGCAGCTTCTGGAGGAGGTAGAAATAGGCGCTCAGCAGGATGTGACCGAAGTGATCAACAATGTGCTTTTCCAGAGCCAATGCGCAATCAAGCCGATCGCATTCGCCCAGGATGGTGAACAACTTGACCAAGTGAAAGAGTAAGTTCGAACGACGCGTAGATTCGCTCAATGTACGGCGCTAACATATAATCGATAGCCTATTCTACGGACGGGCCAAGTCATATATTCTTGCGGAAGCGGGTGTCCGGTCCAAGGAGGAGTGGTGGTGTGATATCAAGGTCGACGTCGCCACGGGATCTCGTGATATTTATTCAGCGATCGATGGCGCCTTTGATGCCCAAAAAGTCAACGTCGATGATACCGTCGTGGAACAATTCGGTGCCATTAGCAAGCTACCTCCGGTCCTTCAGATTCAAGTGCAACGAGTACAATTCGACCCAATCAAGAAGAGCTCTTTCAAGTCCACGCATCACCTTGAACTTAAGGAGACGATCTACCTTGATCGTTATATGGACACACAGCATCCCGAGATCATGAATCGACGACGGCAGTGCTGGGAATGGAAGAATACGCTGAAGACACTTGAAGATCGCCGTGCCGAGCTGCTACGCCAAACCGTAAGGAATGACATATATCAGTGTTGTGTTAAAATCTAACTGATTTTAGGAAAATGATGGCCTGGACTTGGCAACTCTGTTCGACAGCGCCAGAGCGGTTATTGACGACTTGAATCATCTAAAGGCGGATCCTGAAACTGCTGACGATGCCCTCGACATCAACGCACAGCTTCCATCTGAGCTAGCCCAACTCTCTCAGATCGCAAAAGCCGAATTGAACTGTGAGCATTTCTTGCTTGTTCGAGGCAGTCGCATCATCTTTAGCTGACCTCTCTCATTCTAGATGTCGAACAAGAGATTAAAGATACACAAACCATGATTTCCAGCCAGTTTGTGGACTTCAAGCATCTGGCCTATCGGCTATATGCGGTATTCGTGCATCATGGGTCTGTCGAGTTCGGTCATTATTATATCTATATTTTTGATTTCAGGAAGAATGTCTGGCGCAAGTACAACGACACTGAAGTCACCGAGGTGTCCAACACGGACGAGATTTTCAAAAGCCAAGAACGCCAGAACCCTCCCACGCCATACTTTCTGGTATACGTCAACGATGGTCTCAAGGATCGCTTGGCCGATCCTGTTTGCAGGCAGATTATTGAAGATCCTGCACCCAGCGAGACTATCCCCTCGACCGAAGCCACTGTTCCCATGGAAGGGGTCGCTGTGACGACCTTGACACCTCAACAGGACGTGGACATGGAACCTCCTGCCTACGATGAGGCTCTGGCTGATACTCAGAATTCAGGTACGAAAGCTGTCCTCGATGTAAAGTGAGTACCTGTCGGTGCGGCGGGTCGCAAGTCTCGTGCTCCGACATGGTCGGCGAACAACGAGGCTGATAAACGTGGTGTGGATTAGTAGGAACAGAGAAATTCTCTCCGACACCTTCCACGACGCCCAATCCACTTAAACGCAAGAACGAAGGCGACACGACTTGTGCGTGACGGTGTACTCTACTCAGGGATTGTTTGTCTCGGCCGACTTGGTTGAGTTCCTCCAGTCATATTATGTCTTCTGATGCCTGTGCATACTAGCGGGATTTGATCTATTACTTTGTGTTCGTGTAGATAATGAAAGAGACCATGAGGCATGAATGATGATCTATATCAAGCACGTGATTCGGCCATGATAAGTCAGCGGACGAGCTCAAGCGGCCCCGCGGATGATGGGTCGGCACCGGAAAAGGCAGGGGCATCGGCTGCCGACATCGGATGAGGTTGACTGTCACCCCAGATTGTAAGCGCTATGAAGTGCTCAAGGTGCATTCACTAGGCAGTAACTGTAGATAGCAAACAGACTAATCTGGTATTTGGCTAGAATGAGTATTTTGTTCGCATTGTGTTTATGCTGGAGTACTCAACCGAAATGCTACTGATGATTGGCTGCTGGAGCAGGTGCGGGGTATTTCCGGGGAAGGACGGCAGACGCGGGTGACTTTCCGCAACTCCGCGAATGGCCGCTCGTTTCCAGCTTCTTATATTTCTCCGCACCGCCTCGACCTTGAGAGAGGCATCTCATAACCTCCTCTCCTAGTCTTTGTCTTGAGTCTAATCCCTAAGGATTTCTTAATTTGTGATTGAGGACGAGTATTATTAACGACCGGGGACTGTTGCAGCTTCTGTCTAGCTGTTTTTTACTTCCTCCCTCTTTACACACTCCCTTCATAATGCCTTCACAAGTAGCGACGTGTCTGCGCCTTGCGCGGCAATTCTCTGCCAATCCTGCAAAGGTATTCGGCGCACTTATTTGGAATCATTTGACAGACTAACGACTGCTCTCTAGCACCAACGATTCCTCGCACGAGCATTCTCGAGCAGCCTTCGCCGGAATGAGATCAACAAGGTGGTGGCTTCTGCCGAGGAAGCAATCAAGGATATGAAGCCCAATTCCACCCTTCTGGCCGGAGGATTTGGCCTGTCCGGTGTGCCCGACACACTGATCGGCGCCGTGCGCGCCAACCCCTCGATCACAGGCTTGACCGTTGTCAGCAATAACGCAGGCGTCGATGGAGCTGGCTTGGGTCTGCTCCTCCAGTCGAAGCAGATCAAGAAAATGATTGCCAGCTACGTTGGAGAAAACAAGACCTTTGAGAGGATGTATCTGACCGGCGAGATCGAGCTGGAGCTGACGCCGCAGGGCACGCTGGCCGAGCGGTGTCGTGCCGGTGGCGCCGGCATCCCTGCCTTCTTCACCCCAGCGGCCTGTGGAACGGTCGTCCAGACCGGCGAGCTGCCCCTCAAGCATAACCCCGACAGCACGGTGGCTCAGTACAGTCAGCCGCGGGACGTCAAGGTCTTCGACGGCAAGAGCTATGTGATGGAGGAGGCGATCAAGGGTGACTATGCCTTTGTCAAGGCGTGGAAAGCGGATAAGCTGGGTAACTGCCAGTTCCGGTACGCCGCGGCCAACTTCAACGGGGCGATGGGCCGCAACGCCAAGATAACCATCGTCGAGGCGGAGCACATTGTTGAACCGGGTGAGATCGAGCCAGCTGCCATCCACCTGCCGGGTATTTATGTCAAGCGCGTCGTCCAGAGCACGGCGCCGAAGAACATCGAAAAGCACACCTTTGCCAAGGAGGATGGCGACGACACTGCCGCCCTGGGCAAGGGCGACACGGCCACGAAGCGGGAGCGCATCGTCCGCCGTGCCGCCAAGGAATTCAAGAACGGCATGTATGCGAACCTCGGTATTGGCATGCCCATGCTGGCGCCCAACTTTGTCGATCCCTCGGTGGAAGTGATGCTTCAGTCGGAGAACGGTATTCTCGGTCTGGGCCCTTACCCTAAGAAGGGTCAGGAGGACGCGGACTTGATCAACGCCGGCAAGGAGACCGTCACCCTCATTCCCGGTGCGGCCGTCTTTGGCAGTGATGAGTCGTTTGGTATGATTCGTTCTGGACGCATTGACCTGACCATTCTGGGTGCGATGCAGGTGAGCGCCCGTGGTGACCTGGCCAACTGTGAGTTCCCCCTTCTTCCCTCCTTACCTGCCGTGACTGATCGATATGTTGTAGGGATGCTCCCCGGTAAGATCAAGGGCTTCGGAGGTGCAATGGACTTAGTCTCCAACCCCTCCGCCACCAAGGTGGTGGTGACTATGGAGCACACAGATAAGAAGGGCAACCCCAAGATCGTCAAGCAGTGCGAGTTCCCTCTGACCGGCAAGACCTGCGTCAGCCGGATCATCACTGAGCTTTGTGTCTTTGATGTCGACTTTACTGACGGATTGACCTTGGTCGAGCTTGCTGATGGGGTTACTGTCGAAGAGGTCCGGAGCAAGACGGAAGCTCCATTCAAGGTTGCGGATGATATCAAGCCCATGCTGTGATTTATTGCTGTGGTAGCGCTGCGGTAGCGCTGTGGTGACGCAGAAATTTGAAGTTTTATCTGATACCTATCGCTTGAGCGTGATTGCATTCGGATTGTACATAGCATATGTTGATGTGTCACCTTTATCTTGTGTCTTGCTCTTTTTTCTTATGGATGAAAAACTTTAATTATCTTGCCCTGGAATCGAGCCACTATTCCGAGGCTCAATTGCGATACGACGGTCCTGGTCTACATGTACTTTTTCTACCAGGATTCTGCCATTACCTGTGAATTATTTAGTCTATCGGGTCTACGATCAGTTCTAACGTTTCAGAGAACACTCACGCTGCTCCGTGCTGATCGATGCATATTCCACGTGGGTGTCTGACAAGGATCGACAGAGCAAACTTTCTAGAAATTGGAGAACAAATACGGAACTAATTGGACACGACTATACTTCGAGTCTTTGAGAGTTCCAGGGGAAGAAAACTGCCGGCAAGCCACTGATGGGATCATTCCGATCTATTCACTGAGGCCAATCTGGAGAATCAAATCACCATCAGTGCTGGATGCATGTGCCGACAAGGCATTGACGCCAAGCACGCCAAGAACCAGCGTTGCTTTCAAAGCGGAGAAAAATTGGAGATGCGCGGGATTTCGAGCAAGTCAGATGTTATGGTTTGTGCACGGGTCAGTGATCCTTATCAGCGGAAATTGCCATGCAGGGGGGTGGGTATTGCTGCCATGCGAACTGGGGAGTGAATGGTCCCATGTGCTCATGTCATCATGGAAGAGACTGGGGAGGTAATTATGGCTATCGAGTGAATACTCGATCTCGAGGCTATAAAAGCGCTATGTGATCCGGTTGGAGGAGGAATACACATAGTCCAACTTCTACGCACAAGTGCAGATGCGAATTATCAGCACAATGCATTTCACATCTCTGATCCTCACTGCCAGCTTAGTCGCAGCAGCACCCTCGTTCAACCCCCGCGGCAATGGTCACTACTCTAGTCCAGCAGTCACTAACATCCAGGTCGGACCTCGTCCGTACTACCTGGTCGACGCAATGGCCGACAGCCCGCTGAAAAAGGAACTCCAGTCCTGCTCGGAGACGCGTATCAAACACGCGCCCGCCTTCTCCATCTCCCACCGCGGCGGTCCGCTCGAGTTCCCCGAACACACCCGTGAGGGCATCCTCGCCGCCGCGCGCATGGGCGCAGGCATTATCGAATGCGACGTCGCGTTCACCTCAGACCGCCAGCTCGTCTGCCGCCACTCGCAGTGCGACCTGCACACGACGACCAACATCCTCACCATCCCGAGTCTGGCAGCGAAATGCAGCGTCCCCTTCCGGCCCGCCGCGAACGGCAAGTCCGCGACGGCCAAGTGCTGCACCTCCGACATCACCCTCGCCGAGTTCAAGTCCCTCTGCGCCAAGATGGACGGGTACAACGCCTCCGCTACCACGCCCGAGGACTACCAGCACGGCACGCCGGCGTGGCGCACGGATCTATACGCGACATGTGGCACGCTGGTAGAGCACAATCAGTACATCGAGCTGGTGGACCGTCTAGGCCTGCAGTTCACCCCGGAGCTGAAGACGCCGGAGGTGGCCATGCCGTTTGGCGGCAACTACACGCAGGCGATGTACGCGCAGCAGCTCATCGACGACTACAAGGCGCACGGCATCCACCCCTCGCGCGTCTGGCCGCAGTCGTTCCTGCCGGACGACATCTTCTACTGGCTTCAGCATGAGCCCGCGTTCGGCAAGCAGGCGATCTACCTCGATGAGCGCATCGATACGGCCGCCGGATACCAACAGGCCGTGGACGGAATGGCCGACCTCGCTAAGAAGGGCGTGAAGATCATGTCCCCGCCCATCTTTGCGCTGCTGAATACCACTGCGGACGGGGAGATCGTGCCGTCGGCGTATGCGGTTGCGGCGAAGAAAGCCGGGCTGGATATCATTACCTGGTCGCTGGAGCGGTCGGGACCCCTGAAGGCTGCGGCCGCCAAGGGAGAGTACTATATCCAGTCTGTCAAGTCGACGATCACCGGGGACGGGGATATGTATCGCATTGTGGATGCGTTGGCGCGGAAGGTGGGAGTCAAGGGGATTTTCTCGGATTGGCCGGCCACGGTGACGTATTATGCTGCTTGTATGGGATTAGCCTAGATTCCCTTATACTGTACGATAGACTAGCTAGATTCGTTCGCTCAGATCTGCATTGGCTGAGGGTTTCATGTATAGTGATGCTCGAGGGCACGGAGTATAACGTCCTCAACCTCTCATAACTCAGAAAGAAATCCCGAATCAAAATCATCTGTACGAGCATCTCGGCATGGGAGACGTCCTCACGTCAATGATTCCCGAGTAATCTCGAAACAATGATGGAGCTGTGCTAAAGGCTTAACCGCGTACGTGTTTGGCAGCATTTGTGGAATCATGCCCTCCGACGCCTGATTGGCCACGTGCCTCGGTGCCTCTGCAAAGTCTTCTGTTCCAGCCAATCAGACAAACAGAAACCTGTGTGCTAAGAAGCTGCTAGTATCGCTTAGCCTCTGTTCGGTAGTTCATCTTGTGTCCTTGTTTGGTGTCAAGGTGTCAACGGAGTCAGCAAAAGGGTGGTTATCCACTCTGGCGTTGCCTGAATGAGGAGGAAGCGCTAAACATTTCCCCAATGATCAATCAAACGAGCCTCTGTGCTCCGTTGTATCCGTCCCTCCCGAACAGTCCGTTCTACAGAGGAGTATCTATCTGAGTCCGAAGAGGCCGACAGTGAAACGCCAAGAACGATCTGACAAGGCCTCGTCATCTCGTGGGGATTTGTGGAACGCACCGCCGGCGAGATCGTCCTCCAGCAATCCCGGCATCAGCGTTGGAGATCCAATAATGATCTGGAAACCAGCTTACTGAAGACTGAAGCAGTCTCGGCAACGTACCGATCAACGGCTCCTTATTTCCCCTTTTTGAAATTATACAAGCCTTAGACTGTACTAGTTTGACAGGCTGTGATGGATCTGACCCGCATTTTCTTGTCTTATCACTCTGTCGCAACATTAATTGACACTCCCAGTGTCTTTCTCTCTTCCCTCGACTTTTCAAGTCTCTCACAATGCTGCGATGGGCTTCAGCATTATTGTTGCCGCTCTTCCTGCATAATGTGGCCGCACAGCAGCATGATGAGGATCTCATGTCCTTTGTGACGGTAGGCTACTTATGTTTCTTTCTTTTTCTGCCGCCTAACAAACCGCTGCGAGAGATCGATCACCGTGCTAATACGAGATCTGCCACCTCCAGCTTCCTCAAATACGAGCCTTGAAATTCGACGTCCACTACCAGGATCGCGACCGTGTGAGTCCTGGCTATTGGTTCGTCGCTCCGTATGGTCAGATCGAGCCCGAAGCGCCAACCCATCGATTCGAACAGTATCAAGTTGGACCGTATATCTACGATGGCGACGGCACTCTCATCTGGGCTGGATCGCCCATGTTCGACAATCGGAACGTTTTTGATTTTAAAGCGGTCCACAGTATCGGGGATCAGCCGCATCTCTCGTTGGTTTGGCAGCATTCATGGGACTTTGAAGACCAGGGCCATGGTGTGATTCTGAAAAACAACTATGAGATTCAAAATAAGCTCCCCCTCCGGCCGGATTTGGGCTCCTTTGATATTCACGAATTCAATATCCTTGATGACGGCAAAACGGGCCTGGCGATGACATATCGAGAGAACGAGATCGGTCTGGAGGATTTTGGGCGCCCCGAAGAGCGAACGGCGGTCCTGAGCGGTGGATTCGTGCGGCTGGATCTCAACACCGCGGACATCTTGTTCGAATGGGACTCCCTCAACCAGGTTCCCTTACACGAGTCGGTCCACTATGGCCCCGACTCGCCGCCGGAAGGGCGTCCCGGCTGGGACTATGTGCATGCCAACTCGGTCGATATGAATGATGCGGGAGACTACATTGTGTCCTTTCGCTTCACCAACACCATCTACCTGATTTCGGGGGCGGACGGACGCATCTTGTGGCGGCTCGGAGGCCAGCACAGCGACTTTGTGCAGGATTTTACCTTTTCCAAACAGCATGACATCAAATTCGTCGAGTCCAACGGCACTCACCACATCATCTCCTTCCTCAACAACGCGTCCGACGAGGATACAAATGACGAGCCCGTTTCCTGCGCTCTGATTGTGGAGCTCGACACCGCCGTACAACCCATGACGGCCAAGGTCATCCGGCGCTACAACCGCCCCGACGGGGGGCTGACCCGGCTGCGTGGGAACGCGCAGCTGCTTCCCGACAACAACGTTTTTGTCGGCTGGAGTGAACGTGGGTACATCACCGAATTTGCGCCCGAAGGCGAGGTCCTGCTAAGTGCGATGTTCAACTCGACTCGCTACTCGACCTACCGGGCCTACAAGTTCGAGTTCACCGGCCGGCCCAACACGCCGCCCGACCTCGTCGCCTCGGTTGCCGGGACAGACGCTTCCGATCTCGCGACGACGTTTTATGTCAGCTGGAACGGGGCCACCGACGTTGCGCGCTGGAAATTTTACGCACGCGCCGCAGCCAACGCGCCGCCTGTCCTCATTGGAAACACCACCAAAACGAGTTTCGAGACCATCTATATCGCCCACGGATACCTGGACTGGGTCTCGGCCGAGGCGGTCGATCACGCCGGCAACGTCCTGGGGATATCGCGGGTCCATCGGAGCCGCGTGCCCGGCGACTGGGCCACAGCCGGGTTCAAGGGCGAGGCGGCAAAGCTGCATCCTGCCGATCCCTACACTTTGTACTCGCAGAAAGAAGCCGACCAGCAAACCGGTACCAAGACACCCCTCGCTGCCGGGCTCGACGACGCAGATACAAGCGGTAACAGCGATATCACTCCTGTCGACACGGCTGCGGAGGAGGCCCTCCGGATGGCGCAGGAGACGTATGAACTGGTCCGGGACTTTGGGGCTCTGTTCACGTCTGTGTTGCTCCTGTGTCTCGTGGCTGGGATTGTGGCGTGCGTGTATACGGTGCTTCGTCGGCGGCGCACGAAGCCGTACCACCACGTTCCGACTGAGGACGGCCTGCCCGAGGAGCAGATCCGGCTTCGGTCTACGACTCATGAGTGAGTGTTGTACATTCTATTCTGTATATAATATGTTTCATTCGATACCTAAACTTCACACGATGACATGTGCCATTCCCCAACACAACCCTCCGGCTTTCGTATCCTGCATTTATATGGGTGTGGAGGGCGTATAACCTTTGGAGACGCAGTATGTGTCCACATCTGATATCCTCCCAGAAACAGTCGATATGGGCTGATCTATAAACGCAAATCTGATTGGCTGTTGAAATATATGACAGCGCCAAGAGACAGCTTCTTATTCTAGCCAATCAAATCACTCAATTCAGTCCATTCGTTGCTGACAATTGCTTTCTCCTTGAGTCATGTACGATAGCAGTATATAAAGTAAACTACCCAATATCAATTTGCAATCAAATTGCAACCTACATTTACTCTAATTCAATAACTACAGCCTATACAAAATGCTCAACCTCTCCGTCCCCACCGCCCTCGTCCTAATCGACAACCAAGCGGCCTTCTCCCACCCAACCTACTGGGGCACCTCGCGCTCCAACCCCAACTACGAAACCAACCTGCAGTCTCTCCTCAATGCCTTCCGCACAGCCCGACAAACCAACCCCGCCCTCCCCCTCGAAATCATCCACGTCTTCCACTCCTCCACCTCCGCAACCAGCCCACTCCACCCCGCCGACCCCAGCAAAGGCGCGCACCCGCTGGACTTTGCGCAGCCCGCCTCGGACAATTCAGAGCCGGTATTCTGGAAGAACGTCAACTCGTGTTTTATCGGGACGGAGTTGGAGGGGTATCTCCGGGAAAACGGGATCAGGCAGGTGTTGTTTGCGGGGCTGACGACGGATCACTGTGTGTCGACGACGGTGCGGATGGCGGCGAATTTGGGGGTTGTGGATGTTTATCCTGACGGGCGGCCGGAGGTACTTCCTGACGGCAGGCAGAGTGAGAAGGCTGTGGAAAAGGGGGTTGTGGTGCTTGTTAGCGATGCGACGGCGACGTGGGCCAAGGGCGGGTTTGATGCGGAGACGGTGCATGCGGTTTCGGTGGAGAGTCTGAGGGGGGAGTTTGCGGAGGTGATGCGTACGGGGGAGGTAGTGGAGTGGTTGGCTGGAAATTCCCAGATAGGGAGTATTCGCCACTGAGCTGTGGCATGACAGTTGCGGAGATCTTTAGGTTCTTGTATACATGGATACCTCGAGGTCACCGCTTGGGAACCAATGATGGGTTCGTATACCATTGTCCTGACATCATCATGATTGATCTATATATATAAAGAACATGCTGACCTCTGTCTCCAGAATTATGTATTAAGAAAATGATACCTCTTTAGTGAACACACAGTCCCATATCATGTCCCTGAGACCCATCACCACTACTATCCGGACAGCCGTCCGCTTCAGACCCCTCCCCCTCCTCAGAGCCTATCATCCGCCGGAATATCATTCTAACAAGGGCGACAAATGCAAGTCTTCATCACAGCCAGAAGCGTATCACCGCTAATCCATGGTAATGTAGTCTACATCCCGCCCCAATACCCCGACAACTTTGAACTTCCCTCCGTCATCAAGGAGAAGGACAGCAAGGCCCATGAGAGATGGGAGGAGATTGACTCGACAGTAAGCGAGGCATCGGTCAAGGCAGATCGGGGCGATGTCCAATTCGAGGTGAAGCAGCAGGAGGCGAAGAGTACAAAGAAAGCAGTTCGGCCGGACTTTGAGGCTGAACCGACTGTTCACGATATGTGATGTCGCGTCAAGTGTTCCATATGTCTGTCTCGTCTGCGATTGCGACTGCGTCTGCGATTGAGAATGTAACTGTATTGATATCTACTCTTATGTCTATTGAGATTGAACTAATTAAGCTGCCGTTTCCATCTCCCGCACTTCCACCTTCCTGTCTACCTGAACATCTCGAGCATGCTGCCCCGGCGTCACAGTCCGGCCTCCCTTGGACGTCAAGACATCCCCTGTAACTCCCCCCTTGGCAAAGAGTAGCGGGATATCCTCCAGGCCCTTCGTTTCAGGATAGAAGCAGTAGACCATGGGGATGAAGGCGGCATTCAGCACCGCAAAAACAGCCATCCAGTTCCACCCGGACGCAATCGCCTGCATCTTCGTGCGCACCCGCGTGGTATTGATCTCCGCCGGATAGAACCACGGCACAGGCAACCAGCCCACCCCATAGAACAGCTGAAAGACAAAAATAAACGCCGTGGCACCGTACGCGGCCCCCTCACGGTCCAGCGAGAGGAGAATCGAAAACCATCACGAAACACAGGCACAGGCCCGCCGAGCACGAGCGCCAGGTTGCGGCTCATGTGCATGTTCTGCTGGAAGAGGACGGGGGCGTAGTAGTTGATCATGTTGGAGCCGGTGAACTGCTGGCCCAGCTCGATGGAGATGGTGAGGAGCAGGCGGCGGAGGTTCTGCGTCTCGCCGACGGTGAAGAGCTCGGCGAATTTGAGGGGCCGCTGCGCTGTTCTTCCTCGAGGCCGGTTTGGATGTCGAGGAGGGTTCTGCTGACGGTCTCGTCTGCGAGCGGCTTGTCTTCTATCGCGGCGATGACGGCACGCGCCTCCTCGTGCCGGTCGTGCTGGACCAGCCAGCGGGGAGTCTCGGGGAGGCCGATGACCTGGAGGATGAGGCAGGGGGCGAAGACGGACTGGAAGGAGAGGGGGAAGCGCCATTGGAACGAGGACTCGGTGAAGCTGGTCCCGTAGTCCATCCTATCACCTCGTTAATATCATGCATCTAAAGAGAGCGGCAACCTACCAATAGGCAATCACGACCCCCAGAATCGTAACCGTCCCCTGGAGGGTGAGTAGCGCCCCCCCGGATCCGCGCCGGCGAGCATTCACTCTGGTACACTGGCGCCGTCGACGAGTTCATCCCGTTCCCGATCCCCGTGATGATCCGGCCAGCGATAAGCTGCGCAACGAGCCGAGAATCACCGTTCCGAGCACCATGAGCGCCCCACCGGCCATGAGTATCGTGCGGCGTCCGAACCGCTCCCCGATGAAGTAGCAGACTATCGAGCCCACCACGCAGCTGATATCATACAGCGCAGTGATGTCGCCCTGCATTGCGGCGTCGGGGTTGTTGAAGTCTCGGCCGAAGCGGTTTTGTGCGCCGATTATACCGGACATGACCCCTGCTTTCGTCAGGGTGAGTTTAGGAGGAAAGGAAGAGAGGACTACCTTGGTCGAATCCTAGCAGGAGAAAGGCCTGGCAGGAGGCCATAAGGCCTTGCCTCGGAAGCTGTGTTTCAGAGTCGCATGCTGTAGAGCTTCGTGTATAATCGGTAGTCTTGAGTGGAACATATCGAAGCTCGCGGACAAGGCCTGGGATCTATATCTGACCAGTCCCTTCGTGGAATATTGCCCTGACGGCAGTGAGGATTCCCCATAGGCAGGCCAAGACAGATGACGATCATCAGAAGCTTTCTTGCTTTTGATTTAGGAGATAGAGCTGTATGTGGAGACAGCTGTCATAGTGCACATGCACATCTCTGGGCCCTCGGGGTAAAGCCCCGAGTCCGGGGAAGATGTTGCCCGGAATAAAGACAGGCTTGAGGATAACAAATGTGAGGTAATGGTGCTATATCGCAGACCAAATTATTGAACACTCGATATGAGGATATTAGAGTGAACTAAAGGGTATTGGTCAGTGCGACAGCTTATGCTATGGCTGAAAGAAGCTTTGTGGCTTGTCGTACGGAGTTTAATATAGTGGAATGTGATCATATATTAGCCAAGAAAGCTAGTACTCTAGACAGCCATTTCCAATCCATAATAATCCTCCGCAGAATCTTTGACTTAAAGAGTGACAGTCACTACTATTGACAAAGGTTGCTATACAGCCAAGTGCCATGTCAGAGAACCAGCTCTCTGACCTGCTTGCACAAAGACAAGAGAAGATCAAAGCGACAACTAAGAAACAGTGATAGTAGCAGACCCGCTGCTCTCGTATCCCTCTGTCGCAACAATCATATAGTTATAGTCTCCCAACTCCAGACCCGCCCTGGCCTATGCATCGAAGTGGTTCTTCGTCGTCATAGTCCCGCCCACCTGGTTCGAAGTCTGAACAGACCAGTACTGGTTGAAGGTCGCCGTGTCCTGGATCGAGGGCGCATTCTCCCGGGTCGTCTTGTAGATATTGTAAGTGCCGCCGTCGCTCTCGACGGTGCCGAGAAGGGTAGCTCCAGTGGAGGGGTTATAGGAGCCGTAGCTCTCCAGGATGTAGTATTCGACCAGCGGGCTGGTGGTCCAACCGTACACGGAGAGGTAGCTGTTTCCGCTGGGCGTCCAGGTGCCGCTGTAGGTGACCGTTCTGAATCCATTAGCATTGGACAATGAAGCAGAGAGGAGAAGAAAGCTTACTCGGCACTGGCTGGGTTCCAACCCTTTCCAGCGACGAAGTTGCCGCAGTTAGTCTAGTCGACGCTGTACTGGCCGCCGTTGCCGTTGGTGTAGGTCACCTCACCGCCGCCGTCGGTCCAGAAGGAGTAGTAGTAGCCGTTGTTTGTGCCTGTCTGAGAGGCGGTGATTTGACGTTTGGCTAGCTCGACGTATTTCTCCGAGCCGGGCGCAGCCAGCACGCCAGCGACGGTGGAGAGAGCAAGAGCGAGAGACGAGAAGGAGACCATATTGCAATGATTGCTCGATTGCTTGATTGCTTCGATGGTGAGGAGGAGGTCCTGGTGGCAAATTCATGGCTTAAGTATTCATCGCTTCAGCGGATTTCAGCCGATGAAGGATTACGAATCTCATGATTCAGGTAAATTGTTTCGTTTCATGTTGTGATCGACACCTACTTTTGCCGGTGGGCCGTTAGATATTATAACTGGATTGAACGAGTGATCGGCAGCATTGTCTCAGTTTCGCCGAAATATGAATCACCTGGAGCATTCTATGTCTCGGGAGGAGCGCAGACATGACAGGAAGATTGCTGTGTCATATGATGGTCTTTCACCTTTGACGATACAAGATCAACCGCATTCTCTGGTCTATTTAAGCTTATTGATTGCCAAGGATAGGCTTGAGCACTGCAGAGAAACATCTGGACGTCAGCTTAATGCGTGTCTCAGAATAAGCATCACAAGAGCTGTAGAATGCGGGGCAGATGAAGTATCCCCGGATTTGCCGGCTATGCAAAAAGCGATCATTGAATGTACTTTTACCGGATAAACGATGTCTGAGCAGTAGAATTATCCTGCATAACTTCCATCAACATGGGCTAGAATAGCCTACATTTTGCCGCCAGCCGTGACGATGCATGGAACTTTAGCCGATTGTCGACAGTCGAGAGGAACTAGTCGGAAAAAGTGATAGCTAGGGCTAGATGCTATTTATTTCTTGTTCGACCTGGACTAGTAGATATGTCGTTCTCAGCCATCGAAGCCCAGGATATTATGTTGACAACTTACGCGGCCCAATCTTCCAAGTTCTGTAATGACTCGGATCAGTTTCTGCCGTAGCTATTGAGGCTATATACAATAGCAATTCGCGATGCATCGTTTATTGGCATTGTTGAGTGAAATGATATGAGACCGATATTCAATAGATCTGGAGCTGCAGATATACTCAGTCCATTTATCATGTACCTTCATATAATCAATAAGTGCATACATTATAATCCCCCATTCTCTGTTTTCACCGCAACATACGGCGCTCCAACACGATTCAGCACCTTGACCTCTCGGGGCTTGAGGTACAACGGCACCGTCGCGCAAAATAGTCCTTATAGTACGGCTTATTCGCTTGGACCTAGCCAATATCAGATTCTGCAGCATTTCCTCCTTATACCAACTAAACATACCTATGATCCATTCCTTCGGTTTTGACCTGCCCCCGTCAGCTAAGCTCTTGCATATCAATGGCGGGCTACATACCAGTTTTCTACCCGTGTGACTGTCCCCGGATTCTCAGGTCTTGATAGACCTCGAAGAACGTGCATTCAGGCTCTGCGATGACTTGCTCGTATACTGACTTGAAGGCTTTCCAGAATGTAGGAAGATTCGCAGGGTCAACGTAGACCGTCATGTGGGGAGATGCCTTGGGAGATTGTCATATTGCAGACGAGAGATTGTGAGTTTGAATGGTAGTGATCTTTGTTAGATTAACTGTTGGTATAGGGTAAATTATTTATTCTAGAGATTAACGTTGAGGTGGTGATGATTGACTATCAAGTGGTCAAGCATAACGTTATGCTGGCGCTTGGCGTCAACAATACGGTTTGATTATGCGGAGACATGCGCCTGCTATGGAGGAGTACTCATGGATTGCCATGACATGTCGCTAGACCCGAGAACTGTCTACAAAAGAGAGTTCGCATATTGCAAACAGGTTGCTTGATGGCTTCATTATGCAGCTCTATCGCTGATGTTGATCGTAAGGAGTGACACATTCGGTATTACATGATAGTGAGAGACAGGCAAAGGGACGCAGGCTCCAATGATAATTGAAGCCACACAGATCTAGACACAGACACAGGATAGTCAGACAGGTATTAGAAAAGTACAGCAGTACAGGATGGATCTTGGCTTTTCACTCCTTCACTCATCGCAGTCCTCGGAGTCATCACCGCCCGCGGACGAGTCATCGCCCGAGCCAGCGTCATCACCGCACTCGTCGCAGCCGGAGTCACCGTAGTCATCGCCGTTGTCGCCACCTTTGTCGCCACCAGTAGTCGCGTCCGCGCCAGTCTCGTCGCAGTCTTCACCATTGTCAGAGCCCGACCCACCAGTCGTAGAGGCACCGGCCGAGGCGCTCGCACCGGCACTAGCTGACGCGGAGGCAGAGGCAGAGGCCGGGGCGCCGCTGCTGCCAGTTGCAGAGCCGCCCATGCTGATACCACCGGGGCTGGAGCCAGAGCCGCCAGCAGAACCAGAGCTAGAGCCAGAGCCAGAACCTTTGGTCGAGCCAGAGCCGGAGCCGGAGCCAGTAGTAGAGGCACCGGAGTCACCACCTGCAGAGCCTCCGGCGGAACCTCCAGTAGAGTCGGTAGGAGAACCTCCGGGAGACCCTCCGGGAGAACCAGCCGAGGAGCCACCAGCGGAACCTCCAGTAGAACCAGAACCAGAACCAGTAGCAGAAGCGCCAGTGTCACCGCCTGCCGAGCCACCTGCGGAGCCTCCAGCAAAGCCGGTAGCAGAACCTCCGGGAGAACCACCAGGAGCACCAGAGGCAGAAGCACCGGGAGAACCGGTAGCAGAGCCACCAGGGGAACCACCGGAGTGACCGGGAGGAGAGCCACCAGCAGGTCCACATTCAGAGCCTTCGGCGCAGCCACCAGCGGATCCTCCGGCCATGCCGCCTGCAGAACCTCCAGCAGAACCTCCAGCGGAACCTCCGGCCATGCCGCCTGCAGAACCACCAGCACTCATTCCCCCTTCACCATTTTCATCACAATCCTCGCCGGAGCCAACGCTGACGCCGATACCTTTGCCAAGGAAACCACCCAGACCACCCCCGAGATGACCGCCCAATCCGCCGCTGGCGCCAGCGGAGCCACTGGCCTCACCCTCACAGGCTTCGCATTCAGCTGATCCGCCAAGAGCGTGGGAGAGCAGACCAGACAGGAGGCCGAAGGTACGTGCCTCCACGCGAGGTATCGCCTTGGCAGGGTGGGAGATGGGAGTCAGGAGTCTGCTGCTCCGAGTCGGGGCGGTAGAATCTTGATTTTTGGAAAGAGTATGCACTGGCGCAGCCAGTGTTGAAGTCGCCGAGAGGGCGAGAAGAGAAAGAGCGAGATGCATATTGAACGAATGGAAGAACGATGGGTTTTATTGATTGAGAAGAAAAGAAACGAGAGGAAAAGAAGGAGGAGATGCTTCTACCAGAGGAGCAGTGAGTGGATTGGTGGATGATTAGGAGGAAGAAGATGGGAAGTTGAGAGGTATTTATGCATTTGTGGTCGCTCTCTGACGTTGAGGAGATATTCTTCCTGCCTTTGCAAAGGCATGATTCTATTCCGGGGGGATGAAATGATGGTGTCCAGAGGGATAGGGCTTGATGGTGAACCGAGTTTTGGACAAAGACATGGACATGGGGTGAAACCTGCTAGCAACCCGAGTTGGGGCTCCAAGGGCTGATCGAGTAGCAAGCTACTTTGGGTAACATCGTTGCTACATAATTTGTGGAGACGTCGTTGCGATAGTTCTGTCCACCATGAGTGTCAGCTGCATAGACAAACCATGAACGAGCTGAAGGGATACGAACAGAAGCGAATTCGCGCTTAACATCATGACATTAGAACACGACCTAGCACCCATGACTGCAACGGACGAACCGTCATCATACTCTACAGTGCAGCTTCGAGATCCAATCTCGAGCCATTGCGAATAGAGTTATCCTGGCGGAGACTCCAGCCCTAGCGCGAAAACATCAAGGGAACATCGCACGAACGAGTCCTCGCTCTGAACGGTCCGGCTCCTGGTCAACTCTTGTTATTCGCTCAAGCTCGGGTTTTGGATCGTCTGATGCCGGCTAGACCATGCGATCACCAGGGATCTACTCCGTAGTTCGGTTTGAGATGTTCTAATTTTGGTCTTCCGATTACCCGTACCATGCATAAATCATTGGACTGCCTTTTTGGGCAAAGAAAGCGGGAAGAATCAAGCTGTAACGAACTAGTGATCTACCCACGAAGGCAAGCATGTGCCAGGGATCATGACAACGTTCGCACTTGGGTTCGAAGGTAATTCGAACCCTCGGTATGAGTCTGTCTGTATGAATTCAGTTTCCTATTGGTGTGAGTCAGTCAATGATTCTGTGTAGCCTGTCCACATTCGTAGCGACAGTCCCGAACTCACCAGGTCAAGGCATGTGAGAGAAAGCCAACAAGTCACGAGCCTGGACTCCTGAGCAGTTCCTCTGTTGCAAACCATGACTAGCAGGGCTTGAAACTGGCTAGTTGGCTCAAAAGTGGGTATCACCAAACTCCGATCTTCGATGCCAAGCACCGGACTGTTTCTTCTTTCTGCAGGAACCTTGCAGGCTGGAACGTTCAGGGAAGATGTCTCACTCCTAGGTGACCTATCCATCGGCTCTCGATGCCGGAAGGACCATTAAGCGATGTCGCCGGCTCCTGCTGAGGTCCCACCATGACCGTGAGTGAGTGTGTGTAGGTAGTGAGCAAGTAGATGAAACGCATGGGTCTTGAGTCTCTTGACTAGAGGTAAACAACCCCTAATGCCAAGACCTCGGCTATTGCTCCAGAACCTTCCCCAATGTTGATCTACTTCTGATCAATAATGGGAAAATCTTGGAATTGTTATCTATGGAGTAATATCCCCTGTTTTCAGCCTTGTGGATGTTAACCCAAGTCAACTACTGCTAAATATAGTCATTACTGAAACCCGACTATCCACTCGTGAGGACTCGCAGCTATCCGCAACCTGGAACTTCAACATATGGCGCAATGCGTTATTGCCTCAAGTTACACTGATCCCGGTGCTATAGTGTACGAGGGATATTGCATAGCACTCTGAAGAGTAGGTCAAGCTTTATTATAATTAGGAGTCATGAGCTAGGTTATGTCCAGGTTAGACATAAGTTTAACTAGATAGAAGAGATATTATAATAGAAAGTAATTTATTCCTTCCTAAAATAGCAGTCATAATCTTTAGTAAAGAATAATATAATTAGAAGGAGATCCCTCTACCTTTAGTAATAATATTATTATTATCCTAGTCACCTATCTTAAGGGTTAAGCCCTGAAATAGGTATGAGTAATTAGCTAGAACTAATACTATATTTCTCTACTATATTACCTCCCCCCCTTACTGCCTAGTCACCCTTAATAGATCTCCTAAATTAAGGAGTTCTATCTTTATTATAAGACTTAGTATTATCTTTATTATCCTTATTATTATCTCCTTTTCTATTATTATTCTTATTATTATCTTCTTTTCTATTACTATTATTACCTTTATTAGGCTTCTTCCTACTATTATTAGCTATACTAGTAGTATTATCTTTATCTTCCTTATTATTATTAAGATCTACATCACCAGCACCCCTAGTAAGGTCTAGCAGAGGAATATTATTATTTCTTTTGTCCAAGGTGGACATAAGTTTATTTACCAGAGTCTTAGGCGTAATTATAAGTATTTGTCACGGACTAGAAGCCATATAAATCTATAACCTAGATTTGGATGGTAAGAAATTGCTAAAAGGTTCTAACTAGGGCTGTGATGGCTGAATATAAAAAGGGGTGTGTAAATGGTTAATAAGGTTATATAATAGGGTTGATTATTATATTAATTACTATGAGATCATATGACTACTAGTATTCTTACTAGACATAAGTTTATTAGTGCCTAAGGCAGATTATAAGTGCCTAATAAGGTTTAAGTATTTAGTAGGCCCTGCCTGCTACACTACCCCCCCTCTTATATTAGGGCTGGTATGCTTCCTAAGTATTAAGTACTACTATATTAATAAAGTTAATAGCTAGCTCCTATATAGGCTATTTATAACCTACCTATTTAATAAGGTACTCCTTCTAGTAGCCTCTTCTAACCTATTTCTTATGCTCTTATAAGATTTCTTTAACTAGGTACTTAGCTTTATTATTAACTAGTGTAGCTAGCAGTTAGTAGTTATTATTTAACTAACTTAGGAATAGATTATTAGTAGTAGGGTGCAGGAGGCTAATATAGAATATATTATAGATACTAGGAGGCATATCTAATTAGTATATATATAATCTAATAGCCTTAAGTACTATAAATTTTATATACTATATATTAAGCTTCTAGCTTAGATAGTCTATTTAGATATTCTATAAGTCTAACTAGACCTTTAATTTTATAGTATACTATAGGGCTACTATATAGGAGTAGTTTAAATACTCTTCTTAGTATTACTAGATAGTAGCTAGTTCTAACTAGGCCATCTCTATAACCTTCCTTATCTTTATTATAATTATTATAGCTCTATCTTTTAGTAAATAGGCTATACTAGTAGTAGTAGCTTTATAATCTAGTTCCTCTATCTCTAGTAGCTTAATATTATATCTATAATCTAAGAAGAATAGGCTAACTCTTATACTTATAGCATCCCTACTATTAATAGTAAGTTAGGCTATTAGTAATAATAACTTCTAGTTACTTTAAGTATAGTTATAGAAGTTCTATAGGTAAGCCTCTAATATTATATTTATCTATTTAATCTAACTATCTATCTATGGATAGAATACTATTAAGAGTTATTATTAAATACTTAACCTCTTATAAAAGTGCTCCTAAAACTAGCTAATAAACTATAGGCTATAATCTAATATAATTATACTAAGAATACTATAATATCTAATAAACTAGTTAATTAGTAGCTAAGCTACTATCTTAGCATCTATTTACTTATAGGGTACTAAAATAATACCTTTCCCTAGCCTATTACTAATAACTATAATATCTTTATAGCTATTAGAAATAGGTAGTTTTATAATAAAGTTAATAGTAATCTTATACTATTTATAATCTAGGATTAGCAGGGGTTTTAATAATCTTTATTATTATTTATACTAGACTTAGTTAGTGCTATACTTATTATAGTTCTATATAAATTATTTAATATCTATAGATAGCTCTAACTAATAAAAGTTCTAAGTAATTATAGTATATAGTTGTCACACCCTGGGATCCGTCTCTGCTGTTCTATGCTAGTCTTATTAGAACAGGGTGATATAGTCCCTAGACTATATCCAATACTTGCCTGTGGCCTACCTACCCAGTAGCCTTATAGATGTAATGATACAATGACCTCTCAGGGATTAAGGATAATCTAAAGGTAATATAAGAATAATAATAGTAGAGATAGAAGCAAGGCCTATTAAGTATATATACTTAATAGTAAGAGAGTAGCTAATAAATTAGACTAGCAACTTTATACTTAAGTAAGATATTAATATTAAATATAAGGAACTAAACTAAGAGTGCTAGATATAATAATAATAAGTATCCTTATATATCTATAGTTCCTCCCAGTGGTATATATATTAGTATATATTTAATATAGATATGGTATATTATATACTCTAATAGAGTGGTCTTAGCATACTATTTATATACTACCTAGTTATATATCAGGTGTAATCCTTATCCTAGTGAATCCAGCCTAGTGCCTAAGGCTCTATAGAGTAATTCTAGGTGATGATGGAAAGGCCATAATTATATATAGCTTTATATTAGGAACTTATGGTCTTCCTATGATTCAGTGATTATAATTTAGTTAGTTATTATTATTCCAGGATTCTGCCTGTCACGTCCGCCTAACTTTAGTGCAGCTGTGTTGGTGTTGTAACATATACTAATTTACTCTCTTAGCTACTATTTTAAAACTAATTATCTTTATTATTATTACTAAGTCCCTTATATAGTAATAACTATAGCTAATTCTTAATAGATAATCTATAATATTATTATCCTATTTTTCTTAGATTTAAGCCTAATACCCTACTATTCTTTTTATAGTTTCTACTACTATCTTTATAATATCCTCTACTTCTTTCTATAGTACTTTATCTTTCTTTTTCTATTTATTAAATCTATTAATCTTTCTAATAGCTTCCTAAATAATATATATCTAGGTATTCTAGACTTTTTATTATAGTAGTATTCCTTCTCTAATCTCTTTATAAATTATATACTTCTCTTTATCTATCTTATATAGCTATAGTTTTTAATTAAGTTTTTCTAATATATTATTAGCTTCTCTTATCTAAGTTTTAATATATATCTAGCTTACTATTATAATATCTCCTAGGGCTAACTAAGCTTTTATTCTTATAGAGATAATAAATACTTTTATATCTATATCTATAGTATTATCTAAATTCTACTTATTTCTTTTTACTTTCTTTATAGCTAGGGCTACTCCCTACTTATAGGGATTCTTTAAGATTTTATCTATAGTAGATAGTAGCTAAATAACTTTATTAAGAATAGAATAATTTTAAGAAAGAGAATTAATAAAATTAAGGACTTTAGATAAAACTAGAAAATAAGAAATTTATAAGATAGTAGTTATTTTATTATATTATTTATAGATAAATAATAGAGAATTATATAATTCTTTAGTCTATAGAAATTAATATAATTAGCTAGATATTAATTAGTTAGATCTAGGTTAGGGAAGATAGAAATATAAGTTTAAAATACCTCTCCCCCCCCTAATTTATAGTTAATACCCTTATTATTATAAGTATAAATTATAAATTAATTAAACTTAATATAAGGGAAAGGTGAAAGAAATAGAAAGTAAAAGGTAAGAAAGAATAAAAGAAAAGTAAGATTATATAAGCTACTTATAAACTAATAAAAAGATTAAAGACTAATAAAGAAATAGTAAAACCTTATTATCTAACTTTAGATACCTTAAATAAAGTATTTTATACTTATAAATTATAGTAAAGAAATATAAAATAACTAATAAAGTTAGTTTAATTATAGTAAAGGGATGATTACTATAAATAGTAAATTATTAGGGATAAGATCTTTATTATAGATTATTAGTTAAGTTAAATCTCTTTAAGCTATATCTATATATAGAGATATAAAGATAGAATCTATCTTATCTAAAACTTTAGCTATACTTAAGTTTACCTTACTAGATTAATTTAAGATAAAGAACTACTTTAACTAATTACTATAAACTATTATCTAGAATATAGCACTATTAAGTTCTTTTAGTAAGTATAAATTATTTATAAGAATCTAATAAATATAATATAGTCTTAACTATCTAAATATTATCTTATTAGAATATAAAGTTTCTAGCTTACTATTATAAAGTAGAATAAGGTTATCTTTTTATAATACTTCTCTTTAGAGATAATTCTAGTTATTAAATATTTTATCTCCTTTTTCTCTTTTTTACTAGACTTTTATAATAGCTTTAGTAGTATCCTTATCCCTTTATTTAATCTATCTTACTCTTATTATAACTAGATCTCTAGTATCTTAAATCTTATTCTAGGGTAGTATCTATTATATTAGAACTTCTAATTCTATTAGTAGAATAGCCTCCTATCCTATAAGTATCCTAAAGGATATTATTCCTATTATACCTCTTATAATATTATAATTAGCCTAGAGAACTATAGGAAGGTATTACTACTACTAGATACTAGTTCTAGTAGTTAATATTCTTAGGGCTTTAATAATTAACTTATATCTAACTTTAATAAACCTATTAGCTTAGTAATTATATAATAATATCTAAATATAATAGGCTTTATATCTCTTATAAAGAACTATAATAATATTCTTTATTTCTAGACTATTATCTAAAACTAGAATCTTAATATAACCCTATCTTATAAAGATATCTTTAAAGATAAATTTAGCTATAGCTACTATTATTAGAGTTATTATTACTTAGACTTCTATTTATCCTAATAAGGATTCCCTAGCTATAGCTAAGTAATATAGAGTTATACTCCTATAAATAATATAAATAATATCTATATACTATTTTTAAAGTAGTTTACTAGATTTAGTAAGAGTTATCTTTTTCTTAAGCTATAATTCTACTACTCTTTAGCATCTATTATAAAATTTATATTAATCTAAAATATCTTTCTATAAGCTAGACTACTAATATTAGATAATAATTTTATAGTAAGTACCTTCTCTATCTTAATACCCTAATTTATTATATATAGTARATAAAATTCTTTATTATTATTACTTATTATCTACTACCCTATAAACTAGTTTAGACTTCCTAGATCTTCTAAATAGAATATAATCTTAAATAAGAAACTTTATAGCCCTTTTCTTAAATCTTTAAAATTTACTAGTATCTATCTTATTAGGCCTTTCTAAGGTTAATAACTATTTTATAATTTAGTATAACTCCTTTATCTATATTTCTAATTTAACTAAGAATAATATATCCTCTCCTTAAGAGTCTAGTAGTAAAATATAGAATATTATACTAAATTATATATCTAAAAACTCTTTAATATTATTATTTTCTACTTCTTAAATATCTATATATATAGGTAGTCTTTAAGATAAATTATTAGCTATAGTATTCTTTAAACCTAGAATATAATAAATAATAAAGTTAAAGAGTTAAATTTATATAATTTACTATACTATTATAGCTTCTAAAAGGTTAGTTACTATCTAATTTAATTATATAATTAGAGTTATAGTATCTACTTCTAATATAAAATAATATCTATAAAGCTAGGTATAAAACTTCTTAAGAGACTTAAGTACTATATAGTACTTCTTTTTTCTAGTATTATAATTTATCTCTATATCTATCTAGATACTACTTTTAAAATAGATTAGATATCTCTTATTAATTCTAATCTTATATTATATTAAATTCCCTCCCTAACCTTCTTTACTAATATTATAGGTAAAAATAACTTTTTTTATCTTTATTATTAATCTATTCTTAAGCTTCTTTAGATATTCTAAAAACTTAAGGACTAGAACTAATATAAGAGCTATCTTAAGCTAATCTATAGTTAGTTACTTAGTTCTTCTCTAGATAAAGATTATATCTTTTTAGAAGAGAGTATAGATAGATTCTATAATAAAGATAAAACCTTTAATCTATATCTAATAATATACTATAATACTAATAAATAATCTAGCTTTATATATATTCTAATAGGGTAGCTAATCTATAATCTTAATAATCTTTATTTTCTCTAGATATCTTCTATTATAATTATAAATAAAATTTATAATCTTAAGAATAGATACTAAAAATTAAGACTTTATTCTAGAAATAATAAACCTTAAGAGTTTAATATTATAGAGTATTTAATCTAAATTAAGTAAATATTTAAAAATAAATTAATAAACTCTAAAAAGTATTTTTTTTTTATTATATCTTATTTTTAGTTCTTTTACTTCTATATTATCTAAGAAGAGGCTATAATATTTTAAAGTATTATCTTCTAGTACTTTTTCTATTATATATTAAAAGATTAGTACTAAGTTTATCCACCCTTAGGATAGAGTAGTTATTTAAAGTAAATCTAATAGTGAAAAAGAATAAGAATACTAGTGAGTTATATATATGTAGATAACAAAGGAAAATCACTAGTATAAAGGGGAATAGATAGCTTTAGTAGAATATTAGAATAAAATAGTATAAGATGAAATGTAATTAATGAATTATCAATTTGATATAGACTATAGAGAGGATATTAAGGGTATATTTATAGGTAATCCCTCCTAGGCCTAGACTATTCTATATTTTGAATAATCTTGCCACTAGCCTTATATTTGCCACTGACCTCATAGTGATCTCACTAATGATTCATAGTTAGATCATAGGCCCATGATGATCCATGGTTATAGTTAAAGGTTATCCATAGTTATAGGTAATGGTTAACTATGGTAGGAATCTACTATAGTAAGTTAACCTATGGATATGACTAGGGATGAACCATAGTATAACTCCTTTTCCAACACCCCCCCTTAAGCTAAATATGGGAGTATTTAGATTAGACCTTTAGTCTTCTAGTGCAAAAACCTTATAGGAAAAAAGGCACTAGYATATATATAAACTAGTATTAAAAACCTTTATAGGTAAAAATTATACTAGTTATATYAGCTTAGAATRAATRGYAATTCTTTTCATAAGGCTRATTTTATAAGGATAAAACCCTCTTAGGGGATAAAACCTYATTATTTTATATCCTTACTAGGTCCCAGACTAGCYATTTTYATAAATGATTTATGTAGYAGATTATTCTYATTTTTAGTGAGGAAATCAGCTAGCTGGTATTTTCTAGGAATATAGATAAGTTCTACTTTTCCTTCTTGAATAGCCTGTCTATTAAAATGATATATTATTTCAATATGTTTAGATCTTTTATGAAATTCAGGATTTTCAGCTAATTTCTTAGCTGAATTACTATCCACTAGGATCCTAGGGGTCCTAGCATTATAGCCTAGTTTTAGATGATTATTTAGATATTAGAATATGCTATTCAGATATATAGCCTCTTTTATAGCCTCTTTTAGAGCTATATATTTAGCTTCACAGCTGCTTAGGGCTATAGTTTTCTATAGCTGAGAATTCCAGCTTATAGGGTTATTAATCCCTATATTACTATTTAGGCTAAATATATATCCTGAAGTAGATTTTCTTTGATCTAAATCATTGCCCCAGTCTGAATCAGAATACCCTTTTATAAAAAGGTTATTTCCTTTGCAGTTATACACTAGGCCTAATTCTGGATATCTTAATAGATATTTCTAGATCCTATTTAGGGCATTAAAATGCTTACTATTAGGATTGCTTATATACCTAGCACAGTAGGTAGTGCTAAAGGTGATATCAGGCCTAGTTTTAAGGGTAAGATATAGGATAGAATCTATTTATTTTTGATATTTATTAATATCATTCTCACTAGCTTGGCTAGTATTTTTTCTTAATTTAATTCCTGGTTCCCCAGGGATTAAAACAGGCTTATAGAGGTCATATATACTAAATTTCTTTAGGAGTTTTTTAGTATATGATCCTTGGTGGATGAATATTGATTTTTCCTTATAATTTATAGAGATATCATTCCCCAGGAAGGTTGCCACAGAACCTATTTCCTTTATTTTTATATATTTTTGAGCCTTATTAGATATCTCTTTGATATAGGCCAGATTTTCATGTATTATCAGAATATCATCCACATGGCATATAATAATGCATTTATTAGTGGCATTTATAAATATACCTTCATCATAAGGAAGGACATGAAAATCTAGTTCTTTTAGGACTTTAGTTAGATATTTATACCAAAGCCTTGGGGATTGTTTTAGGCCATATATAGCCTTATTTAGATGGCAAACCTTATTCCTATATTTAGGATCATTATAGATCCCTATAGGTAATATAGTATATATATCAGCATTAATATCAGCATGCATAAAGGCATTTTTGATATTATATTGCATTATATGCCATCCTTTATTAATAGCTATTATTAGAAGTAGATGCCAGGTTTCTATTCTGCAGGTAGTAGAAAAGGTTTCTAGGAAATTAATTCCTAACCTTTAATAGAATCCTTGGATCACCTATCTAGCTTTATATCTAATAGTTTTTTCACTATTAGTTATATAGCTATTATTTATATTATTATTTATAGGTTTTTCTTTAAAAACCCATCTACCCTTTAGGGCAGTTTTCCCCTTAGGAAGATCAACTATATCATAGGTATTTTACTTTTCTAGCTTATTAACTTCCTCTAAGTATGCCCTTAGCCATTCATTAGAATTAGGGCTATTAATAGCTTCTTGGAAGGTATTAGGCTTATTTATAGTAGTAGTAGTTAGAAGGAATTCTACTAGTTCTTCCTTCTTATTTAAGGAATTCATATAATTCCTTAATATAGTATCACTAATAGTGAATAGGGCCCTATCTTCTCCTACTACAGAGAAGTTTATATTATTATATTCTTTTCTCTGGGGAATTTGAATTTCAATCCTATGATTAGGAATAGTTGATATATCCTTTATTTTAGACCTAGTTAATGGTCTATTTTGATTAGGGCTAGATTGACTAGACTCCTTTATATAGTTATTATTAGCTTTTATATCAATATAATCATATTAATTAGTATTATTAGATATAGAGGTATTTTTATTTAGCTTAGGATCTAGGAAACTATTCTCTAGGATAGTAACATCCCTAGACCATATAGCCTTATTTTTATTTAGATCCTATAGTTTATAGTGATTATATTAGCTATAGCCAATAATAATTGCTTTCTCCTTTCTAGGGGATAATTTATCCTTAGGTATATTACTATGATAGTATGTTATAGATCCCCAGATTCTAATATTTAGAATATATGGCTTTTCCTTATAGAATATTTCATAAGGAGTTTTGAATCCTAAGGCCTTATGGGGGGTTCTATTATATAGATAAACACTAGCTAGTAGTGCTTCTCCCCATAGATATTTAGGAGCATTTGCCATTATTAGAAGGGATCTAACTTTATTTAATAAAGTTAGGTTTATCCTTTCTATTAAGCCATTAGGCTCTTTAGTATAGATAGGGGTAGTATAGTAAATAATACCATAGTTATTTAATGCCTTTTGAAAGCATTTACTAGTATATTCAGATCTATTATTAGAAAAGAATTCTCTTATTCTTTTCTTATTATTATTATTCTCTGCTTGTTTAACATAATTTATAAAGGTCTGAAAGGCCTCATCTTTATRTCTTAGTAGGAATACCCATAAATACCTAGAATTCTTATCTAGGAAGGTTATATAATACCTATATTTATTATAGGTAGGTGATAAGGGTCCTCCTATATCACTATGGATCCTTTCTAGGATATTATATTCCCTTTTATTAAGGGATTCTTTATTAATATACCTTTTATCCTTAGCAGGGATACAGGTAGGGCATGGATTACTTCTAAAATCTTCTAAGTCTTGCTTAGATATAGTTATTCCTATATTACTTAATAGTAATCCTAGGGGAATAGCATTTATATGCCCTAGCCTTATATGCCATTTCCTAAATTCAGATAATTCTGAATTATCTAGGCAGGCATTGATATATTCTTTAGGATAGAATATAGTAAGTGGAATATGATAAAGGTTATTAGTTTTATATCCAGCCATAATAGGCTGGTTATTAAGATATAGGGATACTATATCTTTAGTAAAGATAGTAGTTATTCCTAATACCTCAGATATTCTATCCACACTAAGAAGATTAATTCCTAGTTCAGGGATATAATAGACATCTTTTATTATAGTTACAGGTCCTAAAGGATATTTTATAAGAATATCACCCTGATATTTAGCTTTTAGGCTTTTAGCTTTGCCCTATAATATTATTTTATTTATTTCTTTATATCTAAAGAAATAGTCCATACTAATAATAGTATTTATAGTAGCAGCACTATCAATAATAAAATCCACTTTTAATCCATTCTGAGGAAATAAGTGATTCCTAGTAACTAGATGATCTAGTTCACTATTATTATTAGTGACTGCCCTAGTATTAGGGGTTATTAGAGGTAAACATACCTCATTTCTAGCTATATCAAATAGCTCATCATCAGGGATATCATTCATAGTTAATGGATCAGGGTCCATAACATGAAGAGTATAAATTTCAGGATCCTTAGTCATATCTTGATCTAAATGATCAGATTGATGACTATTAGGAGAATCATGATTAGGATCATGATTAGGATTCATATTAGAAGAATTATATAAGACATCAGGATCTAGACTAGATAGGACTGCTGCCAGGCCATCCTTATCCTTTAGTCCTTTCTGATTCTTTTAATTCTTCTGATTCTTATGAATCTTTGAATCCTTCTGATTATTATTCTTATTTCCCTTCTTCCAACCTTTAGGGGCCTTATTAGGGAATAAGAAATAGCAATTACTAGTATCATGACTAGTAAGCTTATAATATTGGCAATATTTGCCTAGGGAACCCCTTTTATAGGATTTACCCTTAGTATATAGTAGTCTATGACTATTATTTTCCCTTCCTCTTGCCTCATCAGCAAGGCTAGAAAATAGGGATTTAATAGTATAGGCTTTAGGGTCATTCCTTAGGGCCTGGATTATATTAGATATAAACCCTTCATAATCATTACCTAGGCTATTCAAAACCTAGGCTATAATAACCTAATTAGGCAAGATAATATCCTTTCCTTTTAGATCATCTACTAAAGCCTTAACCTTATTAAGATATTCTTCCATTGATTAGAATTCATCCAATGTAGTATTAAAGAAATCCTTTAAGGTAAGATATTCAGTAGTAAATCCCTTAGGATTATATAGATCTTGAAGCCTTAGCCAGGCCTCATTAGCCTTAGCTATATCCTTTATATGAAGAAGGGGTCCATCTTTATATAATAGTTTTATAATAGCTAATGCCTTATCATTCTTCTTACCAGAGGAATCTTCCTCTATAGTAGAAGATAGATCTTCCTTTATAAGGGTAGCCTTAGTCCTAATAGACCAGGTTATATAGTTATCAGAGCCTTTTAGCTTTTGCAAGCTAATCTTATTAATAGATGCTATATTAAATATAGCTCCTATAGGCTCAGTATAAGTATATAAGGATATTGATTAGTATATAATCAATAGTATAGGTTACTAGGTTAAACCTAGTATAAAGTATAGCCTTGGAGCAAGGCCGGGCTCATAACCTGTGAAAAAGAATAAGAATACTAGTGAGTTATATATATGTAGATAACAAAGGAAAATCACTAGTATAAAGGGGAATAGATAGCTTTAGTAGAATATTAGAATAAAATAGTATAAGATGAAATGTAATCAATGAATTATCAATTCAATATAGACTATAGAGAGGATATTAAGGGTATATTTATAGGTAATCCCTCCTAGGCCTAGACTATTCTATATTTTGAATAATCTTGCCACCAGCCTTATATTTGCCACTGACCTCATAGTGATCTCACTAATGATTCATAGTTAGATTATAGGCCCATGATGATCCATGGTTATAGTCAAAGGTTATCCATGGTTATAGGTAATGGTTAACTATGGTAGGAATCTACCATAGTAAGTTGACCCATGGATATGACTAGGGATGAACCATAGTATAACTCCTTTTCCAACAATTATAAAGTCTATAAAATTATATAATTATAATACTAATAGTATCCTATTATATCTAGAGAAGAGATTAACTATAAATACTATTACTATATCTATAAAGTTCTCTAAAAACTTATCTATATTTAGAGATAAATTTATATCTTAATATAAGATTATATTTAGTTTAAGAGCTATATTAATAAGCTAATAAGATAAAGTACTTTTTAGTATAAGAAACTACTTATTCCTATATAGTCCTCTTCTAGGTTCTAAAATCTTTATTTTTAATTATTCCTTAAGAATTTAAATTATAGCTAATATTAATATCTTTAGAATTAGAATATTTTTCTCCTACTATAGTTTATATAGAATAATCTAGATTTTAATTAGTAAAATTACTTTAGGAATTACTATCTCTTTCTCTTTAAAGTTCTAAGCTAATACTACTTCCCTAGTATATAAGATTTTAATAAGGAATTCTTTTTCTTATAATATAATATCTAGCCTAATCTTTAATTAAGCTAGTTATTCTAGTATAAGCCTTAAGCCTCTTATAATTTTAGATATCTTTAGCTTAATAAATTATTAATATTATATATCTAGTAAATTAACCTTCTTTATATTATCTCTTACTAATATTTTAAGAGTAATATCTTTCTAGTTTCTTTCTTTAAGTAGTTCTATATCTATTAGTACTATTATATTTACTAGCTAAACTTTTAGAGCCTTATATTTATATATAGTATTAGTAAAATATTATTAGTAAAGTATCTTATAATCTACTTTCTAAGATATTTATATAACTATTTTATATATCTATTTATATAGTTCCTATCTATTATATAGTTAAAATAACCTTTCTTAATTTTTTTTATTAGTACTTAAACTTTTATCTATCTTAAATATAAGTTTCTCTATCTTAACTCTATTTCTATAAGTAGTATCCTCCTTAGATATAAGTTCTCTATTCCTAACTAACTCTTTTTAAAGTTATATCTAATCTAGATATAAATTCTTTAACCTCTTTTTTAATTAAATTTTACTTACCTTATACCCTTTTAGTAGGTCTTACTATCTACTAAGATTTAATTTATAAATTTTCTTAGTACTTAGTTTTTCTTATCTTTAGATATTAATATCTAAACTCCTTCTTTATCTTTAAATACCYCTTTCTAATTTTTATTCTATAGATTAGAAGAGAAAAAAACTAGAATTAATACTTTTCTTTTTCTATCTAATAATATAATAATAGTTTCTACTAACCTATTCTTTAGAGTAATATAGTATAACCTTACTTAATATTTAAATAGCTAACCTAAAATATAATTATTAGATAAAGAAGTATTAATAATAAAGAATAGAACTTAATATAAAAAATCTCTAATTATAATAGGTATATATTTATAAATACTAAAGAATTTTATTAATCTACTATTAGTGCTTTATATAAATCTATTATTTAATAATATAATAGATAGTTATAATCTAGCTATAAGTAAGTAGTATATAATATTAATCTTAGCTCTACTATTAATTATAATCTTTAAGTTAAAGACTAGATCCTCTTTATTAATAATTATAGCTACTCTTAGAGTTATTATTATATATAATATCTCTTCTATTTATTTCTCCTCTTCTAGTTCTTATTTAATTAAAGAAATATTAGTAGTAATATAGTTTACCTAAGATTAAAATTATTTATCTATATTATAAGCTATTATAGATATTTATTATTTCTTAATAGAAGAGAAGAAGACTTTATAAACTATAGATAATACTCTTATTAGTTTACTAACTAATAATTCTTTCTTTCTAACTAAGATTTAATTTATAATTAAGAAAGTATTAAAATCTCTTTTTTTTAAGAAATCTATTAATTTTAGCTTTCTTTCTTATTTCTCTCTTTTAGTTTTTTAGATCTTCTATAGTATTTCTTTTTATTAAGCTTTTTTTTTAAAGTTAGTTCTATAATACTATCCTACTCTTACTATTTTTATTAATAATAGACTTTCTTTTATATAAATATTCTCTATAAGTATATTTTAAATCCTCTTTATAATTATTAATTTATAGCTATCTTTCTTATTAGAGCCTATCTTTACTACTTAATTATAGTATCTAATATTAGTATCTAAAACCTTATCTTTAGAACTATTAGATATATTCTTAATATTATATAATAGAAAGCTAGTACTATATCTAACTAGCCTCTACTTTACTCTAATAACTATATATAAATATTTCTTAACTTACTTTTTTATATATTTATTATTCTAGAATAGATATAGTAAAGCCTTTTTTATTCTAGCTAATCTCTAATAGATCTTTTTTTTATAGTTAAAATAAATAACTTCTTTTTTTAAAAACTTCTAATAAGTAAGATAAGATAATTAGTTATATTTATCTAGTATTAAATAAAATTAGTATTAATTTAGATTAAGTAGAATAAACTTAGATTATTTAATACTTATATTTAAATATCCTTATCCTTAGCCTAAATATAATAAAAATCTATTTTTTATATCTAAATATTTTATAAGTTCTATTTAATTTAATTATAACCCTTAAAGTTACTTACTAAAATTATTAATTTTTAACTTTACTAGCTTTATATCCTTTATTACTACTTAGCTAACTTAAATAGAATCTAATTTTATTATCTTAGCCTTTCCTACTAGATATTCTTTATTAGACTTTACTAAGACTAAACTCTTCTTAAAATCTACTTTCTTAAACTTATATAATAAAGTCTAACTATTTTTTATAGTTCTAAGATTAGCTACTCTTTATAATACTATATTTATTTAAAATAATTTCTTAACTACCTCTTTTACTTTAAAATAGATTATAAAATTTAGCTTTTTAGTATTAAATCTCTTCTTTTAAAGTAGCTTCTCTTATATAAAAGTAAGAAGATTATAAATAAATATTAGTATATAGCTATAAGTATTAAGATATTCTTTTTTCTCTAGTTTTTCTAATATTAGATAAAATTAATAAATAAAACTATCTATATTAGTTTTTTTTTTTTTTATACTTATAAAGTTCTTAAGCTACTAAATATTAAAAACTTTTTAAGCTTTATCTAATTTTATATATTTTTCTCTTAGTAACTACTTTATAGTACTATAATTATCTTAGTTATATTTAGAAAGACTTATTACCTATATAGAAATAGTATTATTATAGTAATCTAGTATATATAATAGTTTCTCTTTATCTTTAGAGATAAGATATTTTTAAAAGAGGTTATCTATAACTTTTAAAAAATTTATTATATTATTATTACTAAATTATAGAGCCCTAGCTATTCTAAAAGTAGATATATTAATTTATAAAAGATACTTCTAATAAGCTATTTTATTATCTTCTAGGTTAACTATATCTTTAAAAGATTAATCTTATCTAAGATTACCTATAAAGATTCTAGAGTTAGAAGTTATAAAGCTCTCTCTAGATAAGGTAAGATCTTTAGATATTTTTTTTATATTAATAGATATTATAATAGGGGTTTAAAATATTAGTAATAGAAATTATTATTTTTTTAAAGAAATTTAATAATTTTTATAATATTTCTAAAATTAGTTATAAAGAGCTATAAAAAATAATATTACTTTTTTTTACTCTTCTCTTTTTCTTATTAGATTATTTCTATATTTATTTTTCTTAATAATCTCTTAGTACTAAATTTTTCTATTTTTTATTAATATTCTTATTATTATTACTCTCTCCTCTAATATTCTTATTTTATAATATAAGACTAGATCTACTTCTTTATCTCTTCTCCTTAGACTAATTATATATTTACTTATCTATTTTAATATACTTTTAAACTTTAATATTATTTTATTTTTTCTATCTAGATACTCCTATTTCCTCTTCTCCTAATCTAGTTAGCTAACTCTTAGGGTTAAATAAACTTCTTATATTTTATAATACTTAGCTTATAACCTTCTTTTAGATAGCTCCCTACTACTACTATAAGAATATCTTATATAGATTACTAAATATATAAGAGATATTATATAGCACTCTAAAGAGTAGATTAAGCTTTATTATAATTAGGAGTTATAAGTGTAGTGGGCAGGGCCCGCTGAGTGCTCAAGCCTACTAGGCACTCACAATCTACCTTAGGCACTAATGAACTCTTATCTAGTAAGGACACCAGCAGTCACATGACCCTTATAGTAATTAATATAGTAATTAATCTAGTTATATAATCTCATCTACTATTCATATACTCCTTTTTTATATTTAGCTATCACAGCCCTAGTTAGAACCCTTCAGTGATTTCTTACCATCCAAATCTAGGTCATAGATTTATAAGGCTTCTAGCCCATGACATTAGAAATTGCTCGCTGCTAGATAGTCAGACAGAACCAGACAAACCAGACAAACCAGATAAACTAGATAAACCAGACAAACCAGACAAACCAGATAAACCAGATGAATCAGATGAACCAGACAAACCAGTCAAATCAGATAGTTAGACAGAACTAGTAAGAGACAGCCAAACCATAGAACTAGCTAAGCAGAACCAGATAAAACAGTTAGATATCTATAATAGCTAAAATAGATAATATAGATAGCACAGATAGTATAAACTATAATAATATATTATCACAGATGTTAACATCACTAGAAGGACTAAGTAAAGGATATATATAGTAATAGAATATTATATAAATAGACCCTATAGCCTAAATAGCCTAGTAGTTATAAGAGATTATAGATTAAATAGCTTAGATAGAAGTATAGTAGATAGCTACTGCTCCCTAGATAGATACTACTTCTATAGTAGTAATATCTACTACTTAGATAACTCCTATAGTATCTACTCCTGCTGCTATACCTATAAATAAACTAGTAAGAAGGCCTAAACTAATTCTATCTAATCCTAACTAATTTAATAATATTAATAAGGCTATATATAATGTCTTCTATTCTAACTTACTATAGAAGCTAGAAGTTAACTACTTTATATTTAGTAGTTACTATAACTATATATAGTATATCTTTACTAGGCTTAAAGACTAGGCTATAACTATAATAAGCCCTTAGATAGATTAGTATACCTAGAACTATACTATAATAGGAGCTAATCTAGATTATATAATTAGCTAGCTTAACCTCATATTCTAGAATAGAAATTATTCTAAGAAAGCTATAGAAGAACTATACTATTTATAATAGGGTAACCATCTCTTTTATAATATATTAGTAGACTTTAACTAGCTATTAATAGAAGTAGGAGGTCATAGTTAGACTAATAATATAAAGTAAATCTTTATTAATAGTACCCTAAATATAGAAATATAAATATAACTCTTTAGTATAGCTAAGGAAGTAAGTTTTAAAGGATATTATTAGTAGCTATAAATAATTATAGATTAAATTAAAGCTTTCTATGCACAGGGAGTAGCTTAAGCTAAATAATATAGAAGAAATATATAGACTATAAATTATAGTTATACTACTTATATTCCTATACCCTTAATAAACCTAGTCTTAAGTATACTAGGCCCTAGTAATCCTATAGATTAGGAACTAACTACTATAACTCTAGCTTACTAGTATTAATGTATAAAATAGATTAATAAAGTTAAATAATCTTATTATTAGACTAAGGGTAGATACTTATACTATAGAGCCTCTAAYTATATAATTAAGGGATGCTAGTACCTTAGGGCTATCCCTCTATAGAATAAAGGGGAGAACTAGCCCTATACTACTTAGGCTATAAGGCCTATACTTAAAGATAAAGAAGGTAAATAGTCCCTAGGGCCTACTAATAAAGATAGTAAGCTAGAAAACTAGTTACTCCTATAAAAAGACTCTTATAGAGGCCTATTAAATAGTTAATATAACTAAAAAGCTAGCATTACCTATACCCTAAAGAAGATATACTTACTAATTATAGAAAGTTTTAATAGGCTATTAGATTTAATACCTCTAAATTTATTATATCTAGAATTATTAATAAAGAATATAATTATAGAATTCTACCTAATACTAGATATATATCTTATATAGTTATAGTTAAATGCTTCACCTAGAAGCTATAACTAGAGTAGATTAAGATTAAACCTATTTATCTTAAGAACTATACTAGTATAATAAAAAGTATTATCTTAATTATTACCTACTTCTTACTAGATATTAGTAGTAATTATTAATACATTATCTATATATATATAGTACTAAAGTTAGGAGATAGAACTAACCTAATCTTAGAGACCCTATAGATAGTAGATTAGAGAGTAGTTATTAAAGTAGAGGRACCCTAGTTATAATTTATTAATAGCTTTACTATTAAAAGTATTAAGAATAAGCTAAAATTAGTAGTAAAGTAGATTAGTATATAAGGGTTTATAGTCTATAACTAGTAGTATAAAAAAGATAAGACTATATAGATCTTTATTACTAGTATTAAAGATATTAAGAAGGCCTTATAGATTAAGAAGTATACTAATCTAGCTATAAAGCTCCTAGCTTATTACTATAAGTTCCTAGAAGTATTTAATAGGGAGAAGGTTAATAAGCTACTATTATACTATCTAGAAGTAGACTATTAAATTAAGCTAGTTAAGGATAAGAAGGATAAGATAATAGAGCCCCTATAGGGACCTCTATATAGTATATTTTATAAAGAACTACTAGTACTATAGAAGATATTAATAGAGCTACTTAAGAAGGGCTTTATCTATATAAGTAGCTTAGCTACTATAGTATCTATACTATTTATCTATAAGCTAGGGGGTAGATTATAATTCTATATTAATTATTATATACTAAATATAATTACTAAGAAAGACTATTATCTACTTCTATTAATTAATAAGACCCTAGAGTGCATCTCTAAGGCTAAGTAATTTACTAAGCTAGATATAATTACTATATTCTATAAAATTTATATCACCCCTAGGGATGAGTG